>NC_082603.1:2750925-3058444 GCF_030936135.1 Gavia stellata | reverse complement strand
ATGTTGAGATAACATTTTTACATCATTCTTTTATGATACTGATATCCGTAAGTCTCTGGTATTCCCAAGAAAGAGAAGTTATTTCCAAGGTGCTATGAAAATGAAAATGGGCAAGCAACCTTTATACTGCTTTTTATTTTTTAGTGCCCCCATCCATAGCAGATGAAGCCACAGACCTCTTGGTGACAACGCTGTCTCCAGTAGTAATTTCCTGCACTGCCTCAGGGGTTCCTGTCCCCTCGGTTCATTGGACAAAAAATGGGAAAAAGTTGCTTCCCAGAGGAGATGGCTACAGAATTCTCTCTTCAGGTACTGTGCCTGACTGGAGGTCAGCTGCAGAAAATCAGTGAAAAGGTTCTCTCTTCAGGTACTGTGCCTGACTGGAGGTCAGCTGCAGAAAATCAGTGAAAGGGTGCAATTGTGCACACCTAGAAGTAATTAATTAAATAAATGCAAACAAGCCCTCTCCAACTTCTTAGAATAAAAATATAGGCCTCTTAAGATGGATGCTGTAAGAGAATACAGGATACTGCTGTGTGCTGTAACGCGCTCTCTCTCTGCTGCAGGTGCTGTTGAAATAGCTGCCGCTCAGTTAGCGCACGCGGGACGGTATACCTGTGTGGCCCGGAACGCAGCTGGCTCAGCTCACAGACACGCCACTCTTCACGTTCAGGGTAAGACGGGAAGCTGGCGTGCATTCTGTCAGTCAGCGTTGCCCATTTAATACGTACGTATGCTGCAGAGTAACGGTGAGGCCGGAGTTGACCATCACAAGTAGCGTCTTGCTCAGCTGAATTGTCTTGTGGACACACTGATTATTCACAGAGTCAGTAACTCTGCATGTTACAACTCTGATACCTTGGATAAAGCCCCCCCAGTCCATGCTGCTCTATTGAAAGATTTTTGTTTCTTTGCTTTTTGGTAAGTTAACATGTAGCTGTGATGGCAAATTGCGTGAAGTAAAGCCATATTCTATACCCATACTCATGCTGAGCATGTTGTTATATTTCAGAGCGCTTCCACTGAGCTCTTCATAAGGATGGCAGAACACGGCCATTGCTAATTCAGCCTCCTCAGACCCTCAGGTTATGCGATTTTAATATCATCCGTATTTTCTAGCCTTGAAGGTTAAACCTATTGCATTTCCCTTTTTCTTGCATTCCACAGAACCACCAGTTATCCAAACTCAGCCAGGGGTGCTGGATGTCATTGTGAACAATCCCATTCTACTACCATGTGAAGCGACGGGTACACCTCGACCCATAATAACATGGCAAAAGGAGGGCATCAATATAATCACAACAGGTATCCTCTTAGAGCCTGTAACTCCAGCCTACTTGCTGTAACTCAGAAACTTACTTTCTCTTTTCTGAATATTCAAACTTGGATATAAGGAACACAAAACAAAACAAAAAAGTGTCATACTTTGCTTATATTTGTTTTAGGCAACAGTTATATGGTTCTTCCCAGTGGTAGTTTACAGATTGCAAAATCAGCTGTTGAAGATGCTGGCTCTTACATGTGTGTTGCTCAAAATCCAGCTGGCACTGCTCTGGGGAAGATCAAACTGAAAGTTCAAGGTAAATCATCTTTTAAACTCTTGTTGTAGTGATTTACAGACAAGAAATCTGTGCGCTCTGTTAGTCAAAACCCAATTTTGAGCAACACGAATGGACCTAATGCTTTCCTATCTGATTTGACACTGAATAGAGCCCAGGAGGTTTATTCTCTTTAGTGGTCTGTCTACTTTAGGATTATTTTCACTAAGAGCTGAAGCATTCCATGCTTCTTACAACGTATAATTCTTTTTAAAATTTTCTTGTTGCTTTTTCAGTTCCTCCTCTTATCAAGTCCCACCTCAAGGAATACGTTGTTCCTGTTGATCAATCTGTCACTCTGCAGTGTGAGGCTGAAGGCTACCCTGGGCCCGAGATCAGCTGGCATAAAGATGGACAGCAAATAACGGAGTCCCTCAGAAGAAGAATTCTTAGCACTGGTGCGCTGCAGATTGTGTTTGTAGAGCCTGGCGACGCTGGCCGTTACACGTGCATAGCAGCAAACCTGGCAGGGTCCAGCAGTTCTGGCATGGAGCTCACTGTGCACAGTAAGTGGGACTGTACGGAAACAATGTGCATTATTGCAGCATGAACCTACGGAGGGCAAGCAGCTAGGATGTAAGGGAGAAGGTCAGGGAAGTTGTGCTACGTAACGGGTGAGTTTTATTGGGTTGTAGTATCAGCCAGTTGCTTGAATTTAGGAAGCACATTACATTCCCTTAACTCGGTTTGTATTTACAAGTATTTCACACATTTCTCTGGCGTGCTTAATAGTGGTCACTGATGGAGACAAGAAACAATACAGAAGGTCCAGGCAATGATTTCTTCAGTCCAGTATTGTATGCTGTTACAGCAGTGCTTGGATAAGACATAGAAGTAAATCTTTTTAATAAACCTTCTCACAGTTCCACCCAAGATTCGCAGTTCGGAGGCGCAGTACACAGTCACGGAAGACTCCCAGGCTGTTCTGTCCTGTGTGGCTGAGGGGATTCCAACACCAACAATAAACTGGAAGAAGGACAATACGCTGTTAACAGAGATAGTAGGAAAATACCAGGCTGTGCCAGATGGAGACCTCATTTTGGACAATGTTGTTGTAAGCTCCCTAAATCTAAGCTATGACGTGATGGGTTTGGCAGTAGTAAGACCCTGCTTCTCTCCATCACCCATTTCTGGACTAGTCTTTGTTTTATTTTGTTTTCTTGTTCTTAACGTTCCAAAGTCTTTATAAATGTTTCATTTTCCACTGAGGAGTAAAATATCTGTGAAAAATTTGTGTTGATAAATTCTCGGGAAGGGCAAAAAGGAGTGTAGGTCATCTTTCAAATTTAGAGGCAGTGAAAAGAGTTCAGATGAGCATTTCTACTGAATGCTTGTTCCAAACCTTTTGAGATTCTCTTTATCATTACAAGTGGGTGGTAGTGTGGTGTAGGATATATCACAGTTGAAATTTCTCCGACGTGCTTTCTTTCAGCCTGAAGATTCTGGCAGTTACACCTGTATTGCTAACAATGCTGCCGGAGAAGACACACACACTGTCACCCTGATAGTTCACGTACTTCCAGCTTTTACTGAACTTCCTGGAGATATAGCTTTGACTAAAGGAGAACAGCTCAGATTAACTTGCAAAGCAACTGGGATACCTGTACCCAAAATAACATGGACCTTTAACAATAACATCATTCCAGGTGGGTGACACCGGGTCTTGGTGGTCATTCCGCTCTAGAGTTGTTTTCCCCCCCACAGCATTGCGGTTAGTTTTGGATAAGGAAGAAAAAAAATCTAGAGAGAACAAACTTGTTAGGCAGCGATTGCGTGAGGAGTATCTTCAGTATTATGCAATCGTGTAATTAAATTGCCTCTGAGACAAAGCTGTAAGGAAGATCATTGAGACATTTTTCCTCTTCTGTAGCCAATAATATGACACATTAAAAACATTCAGTATCTGATATTTACTCAGCATCCAACAACTAATGCCATTTCTCTTAAATATGAAGAAAACCTCAGCAGATCATAAAATGCAGATGCACAAAGCTTGAAATTAAGGGACAACTTAAGCGAATACACGCATGTGGGCACATGCCATAGCAGTGACCTTTCTGTGCGTTTCTGAGGTGTCTCAGGAATGAAGTGGCACAGTGCCATTGAGCTGTGCTGCTGAATAGCACCGTAATTCAAACAGTCTTATGACATACCAGTCACTGAGATGTATACGTTTAAAATCGTTGAATTAACCCTTTACTGTGTGTTCTCCTTCAGCACAATACGATGATGTAAATGGACACAGTGAACTCGTTATTGAACGAGTATCTAAAGATGACTCTGGTACCTACGTATGCACAGCAGAAAACACAGTCGGCTCAATCAAAGCTATTGGGTTTGTGTATGTCAAAGGTATGTCAAATAACAGTAGCTGTGGTCACTATTGGACAGTTTCGCGCAGCCATCTGTTTTGATAGCAGAATCACAGAATGATAGAAGGGTTTGGACTCAACTGGGCCTTACTGCTCAGGTAATGATGTGACAAGGGTGGTGTGTAACCACAGACTCATAGAATGGTTTGGGTTGGAAGGGACCTTAAAGATCATCTAGTTCCAACCCCCTGCCGTGGGCAGGGACACCTTCCACTAGACCAGGTTGCTCAAAGCCCCGTCCAACCTGGCTCTGAACACTCCCAGGAATGGGGCACCCACAGCTTCTCTGGGTGACTGTGCCAGTGTCCCACCACCCTCACGGTGAAGAATTTCTTCCTAATATCTGATCTAAATCTACCTTCTTTCAGCTTAAAACTGTTACCTCTACTATTTGATAACTTGTCTATGGCTAAATCGAAAAAAATCGACACAGGTTGAAATTCACCCTTCAGAAAGTCAGAGATGAATGATCCCTCCCAGCAGTTTCATTAAGAGCATTTCATTTTGACTCTGCTATTTCTCTGACATCACTTGTTTTTTCAGAACCTCCAGTCTTCAAAGGGGATTACCACTCCAGCCGAATTGAGCCCTTGGGTGGCAACGCTATGCTGAATTGTGAAGTCAGAGGAGATCCACCTCCAACCATCCAGTGGAGCAAAAAAGGAGTTGGCGTTCAGATTAGCAACAGGATCCGACAGCTTAACAATGGTTCTCTTGCTATCTACGGCACTGTAGTGAGTCACTGGTCTGTTACGATGTGTTTCTGCATTGTACTTGATTAATAAATGTATTCCAGATCACATTGTATTGAAAGAGTGAGGTTAGACATTTAATCCACTTTTGCTTTTACCTTTAACAAATGTTGTTTTAATTCAGACTAGAATTAGACTCAAATTATTGTGACAAAAAACCCCAGGGGGCAATCGTTCTCTTCAATTGTCAGAAGGACTGAATCTACATACTAACCATTGGTGTGTGAAATCCTGGTTGTGCCCAATTAAATGGAACTTTTGCTTTTGACCTTAAAAGGGCCTGGGTTCTGCAAAGTCGGGGCAGCTGAAAAGCAATTCTGTTCTCCATCTGCAAATCTCTTAGCATCTAAATTCCTAATATGAATGGCAAGACCTCTTTTTTCCCCCCATAAACTCATGTCTGAATTTTGAAACAGGGTTAAAAACAATAGCTCCCTTGAGTTTGTTTCAGTTAAAAAAAAAAAAAAAATTGATCATCAGCGTTAAGGAGTTAAAGGAAATAAAAAATGGAATAATAAAAATAATTCACAATATCAGCTTAATGTTAATAAGGACAAAATGTTGAGATACTCTAGAATCAAGAGCGTGCCTCTTAAGATCCAGGGCATGCCACGTTATGTTGCAGAAAATTCACTTAGAGGAGGTGCACTGTGAACGGAAACCCTCGTTACATACTTGTCGACTATTTGCTTTTTCTTCTTTAGAATGAAGATGCTGGTGACTACAAGTGCGTGGCTACCAATGATGCTGGTGTGGTGGAACGCAGTCTGACGCTAACGCTTCAGAGTAAGACTCAAAGTGATAAGTTTAATGCCACTTGATTGGAGCGATAACTTACCTTTGGATAGGTGTGTGCAGCTCCCGTTGAAGTTCTGGAGGTTGGGCACTGCACTGTAGGTTAAGATCCATCTCATCTTTCATCATTCGTATTTAAGAGTCTAGTCTAAGGTAGTGATTGAGGTCAAAGAAGAGAAGCATGTAGAGGGTGATTCAGCCTCATCTTAGAAACCAGCTTAGAGTGGGGTGAATCACCTTCCGAAAGGGCCTGTTTCTCTTAGTTGACTAGAGAGGATGTCTATACAAGTGGACTAAGCTAGACTCTTATCTTTTAAATTAAGAAAGTTACGTGACCTGAATCCCAGCTTTCACTGACAATATTTTATTTTTGGCAGAAATAATATTTTAGAATTATTTTTTCACTAGTGGTAGAATTGCTGAACCATCCCCTTTCTATTGTCGCCTTAAGCAGTATGGATCTGTTACTTATGTCTCAGTTGCCTCTGGACATGATTAATAGCATCTCCCTGCAGGTTTTCTGAAAAGCAACACATTTTAGCAATAAAGATGACTGTGTGCTCATACAGTCAGACCTCAATCCCAACTTTGATTCTTGGATTGCTACATATTAAAAATAACCTATCATTGTCATTTTAACTTGCATATATTTTGACAGCGGAAGATCAACAACAATAATTCTAGTCAAAGTAAACTAACTTAAGATTTTTTTTTTGCCCTCGTTCAGACCAGACCTTTAATATTAAATACAATGAAAAAAATGTAGCTATGTGCTATCGCCTAAAGAAACCTTTCTCTTCCAGGTCCTCCGGTCATTACTGTTGAACCTGTAGAGACAGTTATTGAAGCGGGTGCCACAGCAATGCTGAACTGCCAGGCAAACGGAGAGCCTCCTCCAGCCATCAGATGGTCCCGCCAAGGTCATCCAGTTGTGAGCGATGAGAGAGTCACTGTCCTGTCTAATGGCTCCTTGCGTATTGTTGCAGCACAGAAGGAAGATACGTCTGAATATGAGTGTGTAGCGAGGAATCTAATGGGATCTGTTCTTGTTAGAGTACCACTGACTGTTCAGGGTAGGTGCACAAAATATGGGACAGTCACTATCAAACTGGGAGATTACAGCATTAATTGAGATGAAATATGGTCAAGATTTTATCTTCTCCATAAAATATGGATAAGATATTTTATCTTCTCTTCCACATACGCATTAGGTGTATGTTAAGCCTAGTCTGAGATGTCAGCGGGTTTCTGTTTCATGACATTTTGTTCCATTGTACTTATCCAGCTGTGTGAGACAGATGAGTGTGAAGGAGTGAGAGACATAAATAATAATGAAAGGATCTTGAACTAGATCCCATCCTCAGAACACATAACTTAATTGTAGCTCTGAAGAAAAGCGTTTAGGAGCGTAAGCAATAACTATTTCAGAGCAGCTGAAGTATTCTCTCAACTGTAGTAAGGTATTTCTGCAGTGATGAAGACGTGAAGTGAGTTGGATTTCCAAGGGTGGCTTATGAAGTGCATTTCCCACTTTGCCGTATCAATCTAAGAGAGTTATAAGCGCAAGCGCGTTACAAACAGAGCATCGTTTTTACCCTTGCAGTGCACGGTGGATTTTCTGATTGGCTTGAATGGCGAGCTTGCAGCGTGACTTGTGGTCAAGGTGTTCAGGAGCGAGTCCGTCAGTGCAACAACCCTCTTCCAGCAAATGGTGGGAGGAGGTGTGAGGGGCCTGATACAGACGTACGCAGCTGCCACCACAAGCCATGTCCAGGTATTTCTTTAATGAATTGATACTTTTAATGTGCCTTATGTGAAGTGCCCTAACAGTGAACCGTTATCACCACGGAGCTTCACAACCAGATTAATTTTTCAAAGAAGTTGTAATTCATTTTGACTTATGTGGAAAGGAAGAGGAAATTTCAATAAATACGGCAAAAATATTTTTTAATTAAAACTCTGGGGTTTTCTGTTTCTTAGTGGATGGCAACTGGTCGGAGTGGGGGCGATGGGAGGAGTGCTCAAAGAGCTGCGGACAAGGTAACAGGACCAGGACCAGAACCTGCAGTAACCCACCAACTCGGCACGGCGGGAAGCCCTGCGATGGCAGTGCTGTGGATTCAGTCATGTGTAATATCAGGCCTTGCCCAGGTAAGAGAAGGGTGGTTTCAAATTAATTGCACAACGGGCTTCCCATATAGGTTTCTTTTTTTCTCCAAACTCAAATTCTCTCAGCTTGTTTCAAATTACTAAATTAAAAAAGAATTAAGCTCACAGTTTTTTTTGTTTTAAAATTGCTTGTAATTTATTGAATGGCACTAGTTCTTGGAAACAGAAGTCACAAAAGTAAGTGCAAGGAACATGCTCAGCAATTTCTCTTTTTTCTTTTTCCCAACAAAAATGTTACTTTTGTATTTTGATGTTTTCCAGTACTTGTTACCCATGTTCTCACAGAGTAAAACCCGCTACTCTAAACCTATTCTGCAAAGCCAGTTAAAATGGCAAAACAAACAAACAAACAAACCCCCCAAAACACCAAAAGCAAACCACCAGCTATTAAAAAGCCATGTAAAACATGGTAGTTAATAATTGAAGACATCATTTTCCTTTGTTGTTTTAATTTTCAGCCACGTCTTTCTCCTAACTAGCTGAATGTTCAGGTTTCCTTCCTGTCTTGGTAGTACTTCCCGCGTTTGACAGGTTGTAGTTTATTCATAACCCTTCACTGCTGGCGTGTTTCCTTCTATACCATTTTAATTGTATTGCTTTTTCCCTTCTTCCCTGCTTCTGCTACCACCACGATGCCAAATGTTCATCCAGCAGCCTGAGATTCATTTCTCAGGATCTTGGCAACAAAATCAGTTCTGGCTCCTGCTTACTGGTAGCCACTGAAGCTGCGTGCCAGCTTGTAGCTAGCGCGCCCCTTCCCTTGCCGAGACCTTCAGCCTCGCGCAGGACAGTCAGAGCCAGGTAGCGGCTGAAAACACCAGGTTTGAGCAAGCGTTCAGTTCTGTTGTTCCAAGATCATAGTGAGGTGAAGTGATGTATTCAGAAAGCGAAAAGGAAAGAAGTAAGTCTCTCTTTTGCAAACTGTTGATCCGTTTCAGCTGTTGCTCAAGGCGAAGGGTTTTTTTCAAGGGCTTATTCAGGATATTTCATTTATTGATATTAAACAACATAGCTTTTTTGCCTTAGGCTGTGGAGCTGTAATTTCACGTTAAAGCAGCTGTATAGTTTAAACAGTTCTATAGCTGTGCTGCCTTCGCAGTTGATGGCGAGTGGAGCTCATGGCTGCCGTGGGGTCCTTGCAGCGAGACTTGCGGGAAAGGTACTCAGACGCGACTGAGGCTCTGCAATAACCCTCCTCCTTCACACGACGGCTCGTACTGCGAGGGGTCTGATGCACAGATGCAGGTTTGCAACAAGAGGCGCTGCCCAGGTAAGATGCGTCGGACACAGAGAACAATGACAAACTTGTCATTTCCTTTCCAAATGCTACTTAATTTATATAGAAAGCTTTCCAGTTCTAAAAGTGTAGTCCCTGGAAAAAATGCCATTCAAGCCTTTTGTTTTCGCTGGCCCCTGTCACTGTCTTTAGCATCCCTCCATAGAGCTAACCGATGGGATTTCTTCTCCTATCCTTGTCTCTCTTCCTTTACCCTGCCACTGTGCCAAAGCAGCATTTTAAATCCTTGGCAGTTAAATTACAGGTTTCCTAAACATTTCTTTTTTTAAAATTTTCCTAGGTTCTGTTACTCATTTATCCTTTTCTTCCACGTTTCACTGAGTCTTTCATGACTGGATAGGAGAAGTCACATTTTTGAAATACAACCTCTGTATTTGGCTGAGCGCAGGGATAACGAATGTGCAGCAGTTCAGACTAGATCCTTCTGGCTTCATGCTCCATTTTGCACATGCCAGATCCTACACTGAGTCCCCACTGTAACTATCAACTGGTAGAAGAGAGAACTGACCTTGTGGTAGTTGAGGAACTGAGGGCTCGATGATGCACGTCTGTCCAGCTCGATGTGCTGCTGGTGAGGATGCTGTTGCTTACAGCTGGTTTGTGACTAACCATCCTCTTCTCAGCCACCAATTCAAGTGCTCACACAGATGTACCCGTAACAGTTTGTGTCACCACACTTTGGGAAATCAGAGACCCTGCTACTCAACTGCTTAGACCTGGCTCATGTGAGATAATGTAGTAATAACTCCTGTAAACAGCTGAGCCAGTAAATCAAAGGTTGGTTAGAAAGGAGGGGGGAGAAATTGGTGATGGCTGCACCTTCAGGCAGTGCAGCTGCAACCAGAGGAAGTGAAGACTGGGTTTTTGGGATGGCACTCGTACCGGCCATCTGCCCAGTGTGGTAATTCCGGGACTACTTTGTATATGGTTTGACTTGCGTACAGATACCTAGAAATGTGAGAGTGACTGAGCTTGAGGACCGAGTGATCCCTGACCACGATTCTGGTCAGGCTTACAGGTCATTTAAGAGATAGGTCATGCCTTTCTCCAGCTTTCACTCCTGAAAATCCCTATGTAGAAATCTCTATGTAGCCGAGATGTTCTAGAAAGAGAGTCAGTAACATCCTACGGTCGGTTATACCCTGATGTAGCACTGATTTACTTCGATATTTCTAACGTCAGAGACGGTAACTGTACCATGCTATGCCTTTCTCACCAGTGGACGGGAAGTGGGCCACGTGGAGCAGCTGGAGTGCCTGCACCGTGTCCTGTGGAGGAGGCAGCAGGCAGAGAACGCGCCACTGCTCAGACCCAGCCCCACAGTTTGGGGGTCACAAATGTGAAGGAAACGACATACAAATTGATTTTTGCAATAGCGATCCTTGTCCGAGTAAGTTCTTCAGGTCAGGCTGCTTATCCACTTACTGGGTTTCTATGTACGCACGAGAGGAAGGGAGCTCTGCACAAACCACACATTCCTGCAAAAATTGGGGGGGTCTGAACACAGACAAGTGGTATTAGCTGCCTGGCAAGAGTGAAAGCGTCTCTTCATCAGTCAGCACGACTGGGACATTTTAAACACGAACGGTTAGGAGCGCACACCGGTAACAGCTGGTCCATAAGGTCCTGCCGGACTGTCAGAGGTCACGCACCTCTCTAAAGTTACAACCGTCCAGTCAGAAAGTACTGCAAAGTGAATCTCGCTGTATCTCACAGTAGAGTGCAGCGACTCATTTGGTTAATAATATGTGTTGCGTACTTTCCTACGAACGACGACGTTCTGGAGCTGGTTAATATACGCTGAGAAATTGCTGAATGCTGGACAAGATAACTTTCTTAGATCTTTAATTGTCTGGGGGTTTTATTTTTATTTTGGGAAAATGTATTAAAAAGTCACTCTCCAATGGGAATATTTTCCTAGCTTGACTGTCTGGTTTTAAGTATCTGTTATTAAGAGGAAGACAGATAAAAACTGACTCATTTTTACAGTTCATGGCAACTGGGGCCCATGGAGTAGCTGGGGAACTTGTAGCCGAACGTGCAACGGAGGCCAGATGAGGCGATACCGGACCTGTGACAATCCTCGCCCTGCCAGCGGTGGAAGGGCATGTGGAGGGGCTGACGTGCAGATCCAGAGATGCAGCACTGAACTGTGCCCTGGTGAGTGCTCAGACTAACAGAGAAATTAAATGCAGCTTTCCCTGGAAGACTTCAGGGTATACATAACATATGTGAGATTTTCATATGATGAAAGGAATGTAGAACATTCCTGTAACTACGTACAATTTCATAGGAGCTAATAATCCACTCTCACTTTTTTCTTTAAATGACTGTCACCTTACAAGGATTTCCCCCTTCACATGTTAGATTTTCCCAAAATGCGGTGGAATAATTCAAAACAGGAAATAGCATATGAAAATCTCTCCTACGCCTAGCAATTCTACTTAGTTTTTATGGTAAATACAGTTTATGAGGCCCCCAGTGAACTCTCATAATGTATTCCAGGAGCAGGGAAGAATGCTCAGCTCAAATGCTTGAAATAAAACGACAGGCAAAGCAGTTAATTGATTTTTTTTTGACAATACATAACTAAGGGGCAATCAGTGAGCTTACACATTCAGGATCACTATCAGCGATACAAGAGATAAACCACAGTGCTAGAGACTTACTAAACACTTAGAAATTTCTAAACACCTTTCTATAACTCATCCCAGAATGGGAGGATGATGATGTTTTATTATTATTATTATTTCTGACATAATAATGAAAAAAATTATTAAATCCCTCCTCTATGCGCACCCCTTGACACGCCCTCCTCCTGTGGGAGATGCAGGAGCTCCAACTTCATGCGTACCTGTGCCGCATCCAACACCCTGCTGACCCACAGACTGGTGACGAAGCCCCCGATGAGGCCGCGTCCGCACTCCCGAGGTGTGGGCCTCTGCTAGTTGCCCCCCATACCATCAGCCCCCACTGGCTGGACACCAGCAGCTCGTGGCGTGTGAGGACGATTCTCCGTTAGGTCTCGATTGGAGGTTGCGGTGTCAAACCCAGTCTGGTTGTTCCTTGTTTACCCTCCTCTTGCTTGGGTTTGTCCTCCCCAATCACAAATTTTCATGCTGCTTTGTACTTTTCAGTTCCCTCGTTACTGTTATTTTGGCTAATGGTTGTCTTGAGCAAACTTTTTTCATTGTTACTTTCCTCTTACCGTCGCCAGTTTTGGGCAAATGTCATGTCGGCTCAGGCATTTCCAGACAGTGTGTTCACACAGTGTACAGTCATGTTCCCCTTGTATCGTCTGTTGCTATCGAGGCCGTGCTACCAAGAGGAGGCTGTGCAGACTCCTGCACGTGTGTACTTCAAGCCAAATCTAACTGACTCTTGTGAGTGTTTGGATAGACAGAACATGTGTTCTTTATTTGCGAGATTCATGGGTTGTTTGGTTTCCATTGGTTTTATACCCATGCAATCTCAGGTATTTTCTTTGTAGAAAAGAAAAGGAGAAGCGTTCACGCCTGCCCATTAAGGTGTTTTTGTCATCCTTTTAGCTATTTCTTTTCTCTATCACATTGGTTCCATCAAGAAGGAATGACACAAAAGCATCACTGATGCGGCCTGAAACATTTAAAATGAAAAGTCGCTTTCTTCATTCTTTCTTTCTTCAGTGGATGGAAACTGGGGGCAGTGGCAAACGTGGAGCCAATGCTCTGCTTCTTGCGGAGGAGGAGAGCAGACCCGAATACGCCTGTGCAGCAATCCAGCCCCGTTAAATCGTGGACGTCCTTGTCCTGGAGACTCCTCCCAAATATCCAGGTGTAATACCCAAGCATGTCCTGGTGAGTTAACTTACTGCCTGCACTCAATGACGATATGGTGGGAGCCTGCGGCACTCCTGATTTGACGGGTACTCTCCCGTGTCTTGGCCAGTTGACCAAGTAATTTAATTTCTTTGGCTTAAATCTCCCCTGCAACTTCAGCTGGATACATTTTTTGTTAACCTGTTACATAGCACTAGAGCATGCTGTTAAACGATTATTGCTTTTCAGACAGGGGTGAGTGCGTATGGCGATTCCCATGTCATTGTGCATATATCTCAGACCACATATGTACAGCAACCTGTTATTTGCAGGTTGGGAGCTTTGCTTTTGCAAATAATGTAGGTATATACGCAGAAATAGCCTTACTTCTTAAAACGCTGAAGGATATTTCTGAATTTTCTCTCCTCCAAAATATCAGACAGCAGAGTTTTCACACGGGCCTTTTTTCTTCCCTCCTCCCTTCCCTCCCCTGTGCAGGTGGGCCTTCACGTGCCAAAGGCAGCGTCATTGGAAACATTAATGATATTGAATTTGGAATTGCTTTCCTGAATGCCACGGTAACAGACAGCCCTGACTCTGGAACTAGAGTAATACAAGCGAAGATTACAAACGTCCCTCGGAGCCTTGGTAGGCTTTTTATTACTTTTTATCACCTTTTTCCTTGAGCCAGGCTGAATTTGTGCAACGTCAGTTTTCACCACTTCATTTCATTAAGTGTCACTGAAGAAACTGATCTAAACTTTTTAAAGACATAGAGGAAAAGGGAATCATCAATATTTACTTCTAGTACATTAATATTTGTAAAATGATTCCTCTGAATACACCAATATGCATTTTTTTCTGGTTTAAATCTTAAGGGTTACACTAGTTTTAGGTCTTCCTATTCAACTCCTACTGATGTGGGTCGTGTGATGTTAGGAAAAAAGCTCTCAAATGTTATGTCGCATTTCTTTCAGGTCCAGCGATGCGAGAGCTTGTTTCTATACTCAGCCCAGTTTATTGGACAACTGCAAAAGAAATTGGAGAAGCAATGAATGGCTTTACACTCACTGATGCGGTCTTCAAGAGAGAAACTCAAGTGGAGTTTGCAACTGGTTAGTTACCTGTGATATACCATCTCTTTCTGTTTCCAGTAAGGTTGATAGATACTGCATTTCTTAAAAAGTAGCACATAACTGTTGCTGAATTTTGAGTCTTGTGCTTACACCAGTATTTTCTGAATGACTGTGGCTTTCTGAGGCTTAAATACAGCTTTTCGAGCTGTAATTTGAAACACGTGATGTTTTTATTACAGGCATGGTAGGCCTTATAAACATCTGAGTATAAAACAACTGGTCAAGGGATCCCAATTCAGTTACTGTGTGGCTAACATGAGTCTCTGGTTAGGATGTTTAATAAACCAGTGCGCTCTTAAAATTCATAGGTGAGATTCTGCGAATGACTCATGTTGCCCGGGGCCTGGATTCAGACGGAGCCTTGCTGCTGGATGTTGTTGTGAGTGGCCACTTGCTGCAGCTCCAGTCAGTAGCTGATGTTAGCGTGAAGGTAAAGCTGCTCGAGATACCACCCCCTTCTCTCATCAATACATACTTCCCCTCTCGTCTATATTAAAGCAGCAGACACTAAGTCCTGAAAACTGTTTTACTGTATGTAAGTTATTTTGCGCCTGGTTTAAGTGACAGATGTTAACGTTGCCTTTGAAAACAAAAAGTTGCCATCAGGAAAGTAGTGTTGGTCACTCGAGATTTTTAGATGTTCGAAGGGAGTACGGAGAAGTGTCTTTGGAGCTAGCTATCACAGGCAGGCATGTCAGGTGGTGCTTGCGACTGAGCTATGAAGGTGCATCTTAAACCTGTCTGACTTTGTGGCTTCCCTGAGGATGACACCAGCTCTTTTATACCATGGCACCTTGCAAAAACTTCTGAATATTACTGATGATTTATTTGCAGCTACAACTATGCGTAGTGTGGCAGAGAAACATTCCTGTGGCTGACAGTGTTGCAAAGACAGGGGGTTAACAGATTCTGAATCAGATTATGTCACAGGGTATTTTAGGTGTTATTACCATGCGCGCTGTCGTGATGCTGTTAATGATGTGCTCCTTTCTCTGCTATAGCATCAAAACTTTGTCTTGTGGAGATACCGATAATGGCAAACAGTCCTATTATGCACTTCATCTGAAATATTTTACAGAATTTGCTTTTTTAACTGACACTTCTCTATGAACTTTTCCAGGAGTGATTAGAGAGGGCAGCTCGCGTGATCGTATGGCAAGAGCTTATAATCTCGCTACTGAATTGCTCTGCCTATTGTTTCTAGGAGATATTCTCTACTGCTCCTAGTGAGATAGCTTCTGTCACTGACCTTGTACTCCTGAGAGAAGGATGGAGTTCAAAGGAACCGTTTTTCTATCTTTTTGGTTTAGTGTAAGACAAGAAAAACATTTTGCTTAATAAAATACGTGGTATTAAAGTTTTGGTTTAAAACCAGGTGCTTGATAATTGGTTTTTCTGTAAAAGAAAGAACATTCTTTAAAGTTGTTTCTATAAAGGTGGTAATTAGTTACTGGTAGGTAACCAGTGAAAATGTTTTAATATATTAATCCCACAGTACAATAAATACAGATGAAGTTCTCGATATTTTGATACGCTGCAATATGTAGCATGTCCAATATTTATACCTTTTTTTCAGTGGCAGAATTTTTCTCTACTGATTATATATTTAGCACATGTTGTCAGCATCTGACTTAGAATACAAAAAAAAAAAAAAAAAAATTTAGACCCAAACAGATTGTTATTGAGCAATAAGATCATTTTCAGGTTTTTTTGAAAATGCTCTGCTGTGGCCCCCATCATCAGGATCCTCAGTACCACAGCCTGTTTCTTATTTAAAGAAATATGCCAGATGCTGTTAAGAGTCAAGAGTAAAAAAAGGCATGTGTTGTGTGAAATACAATTTGTTCAGCTGTTAAAAAAGGCTTTCTCAGAATACATCTCACACCACTTTAAAACACGAAGACCACAGTGGTGTTGCCTGTACTCAGTGGCTGGTGCCCGAATCTTGCTGTTTCAGGATTACACAGAAGACTATATTCAAACCGGCCCAGGGCAACTGTATGCCCATTCCACTCGTCTCTTCACTATCGATGGAGTTAGTGTTCCCTATACATGGAACCACACTATCACCTATGATTACACTAAGGGAAAGATGCCTTTCTTGGTGGAAACACTCCACGCTTCCTCTATTACAACAGAGTACAACCCACTGGAAGAAACTGTGGCTTTTAAAATCCACGCTTCCATTGCAAAAGGTATTGTTCTAATCTTTCACAAAAATAAAACAATGGAAAAATAATATCCTGTCTTCCTAGGATTCATTACCTGTATTCTCAAAAGCTGGTTACGGCCTTGAAAGAGGAAATGCTGTGAAACTTGGGTAACTTTACTGTAGATGCTGGGACCTACGTGCCTTGTTCATACACCCATAGGCTAATATGTAAAAGCTGTTGCAGTTGGCACTTACTCTTCACCTGTAGTTCTCATCGATGATGTACGTCTGCATTTGCTGACACTGCTAATAGCATCACCAGTAGCTTCAGACAGTCAACCTAAACTATTTCTTCATTTCCTTGCATGTACCTTTCAGTCTCTAAAATGAAATTACTGTCGCTTTTGTGTGGGGTCGAGCGTTGGTGGGTTTTTATGTTTGGGTTTGGTTTTGCGTAGCTATTAAGAAAAAGGATTGTGTATTTCATTTCCTTCTCGCAGCAAAACCCACCTAAATGTAAGTAAGGTAGTAACGAGGTGGAAGAACATTCAAAATTCAGCACTAAAATGAGTAAAATGTCTTAAGTCATTCCTCAGATTGAGGTCCTCTGGAATTACTTGGCATATACAGAAAATACGATGCTGAGCTGCAGCTTGAAAACTTCACTGGTACTTTATGGATATAATTTTTTAAGGCCAGGTGTGAATGGTGCACAGTTACGCAGCACTGTGTAGACACATGCTTACGTACGGTCTGTAAATCTGGTGAATCCCAACACAGAGGTGGCAAGCTAGTAGCTCCATCATCTCTTGTACTGTGTCTTAGCATTACTAACTGCTGGCTTTTATGAACCTTTTACTGAAGTGATCTTAAGGAATAGGGCGTGTATTTGTGTAAGCAGGTTTTCCTTTGAGAAGTCACAATTGGTTAGCAAAATGTCCTTTCATCTTTTAAAACGCTATTTGGGCTTTTTTTACATCGTAAGGCTTAACATCGTCTTTCAAATGAAATAACTCAGGTTTAAAAGTAAATGAAACGGTGGGATTGCCTATCTCAGTCTTTTCAACAACCTGCTAAATGAAGTAAAATAATGATTTTTCCCACTTGTCAGACTATGAACTCATTGTGCACTTTGAAAGCCAAATAAGATAATTTTTTTCTGTTTTAAGAGGTCTGATAAAAGGAAGTATCCAGATCGAGTTATGCCTATGCATAAATCTGGCCAAGCCTTTACAAAACTTGCATTTATTTCCTCCAACAATTAATGTACTGATTTTTAAAAAAATTTCTTATTTATTGAATCCATTTTCAAGCAGCAAAATACATGTGGTCTTTGAGCAGTCTCTACCAGAGTTCATAGTACACACGTCTGTTCTTCTACAGTTACTTCCCACAACCTATGACATGGTGATTTGTTTGGTTTGGGTTTATTCCCCTCCTTTTACGTGAAGTGCAACAGAATGCTCTTCATTCTTTTAATAATGCAAACTTTATGGAGGAACTTTGCAGGATGTTATTAGGCTGGGATGCAACTTGCAGTCACTCTGAGGGAACCCCCACACACACACACCGGTTTTATGTTTTTCAAAACAGTAAAACCCCTGTACTAGTCTAGTGCTTTTTAGTGCCCAAGTAGAAAAACCACTGAAGTCTGGATTTTAAAAGTTTCTATTTTAGCATCCAAGAATAATAAATCTTTTATAAATAGCTGGGCTCCAATTCTTAATGTTAAAGGGTTTTAAGAAAGTAATAAAAAGGACATATTTTTATCCACAAATAACATGTGCTTCCTTTACCATACAGGAGATCGTAGCAATCAATGCCCTGCTGGGTTTGCTTTGGACTCAACTGGGCCTTACTGCTCAGGTAATGATGTGACAAGGGTGGTGTGTAACCACAGACTCATAGAATGGTTTGGGTTGGAAGGGACCTTAAAGATCATCCAGTTCCACCCCGCTGCCGTGGGCAGGGACACCTTCCACTAGACCAGGTTGCTCAAAGGCCCGTCCAACCTGGTTTTGAACTCTTCCAGGAATGGGGCATCCACAGCTTCTCTGGGCGACTGTGCCGGCGCCTCACCACCCTCATTGTAAAAAATCTATTCTGTATTGCCAATCTAAATCTACCCTCTTTTAGTTTAGAATTGTTACCCCTTGTCGGGGCCCTGGTAAAAAGCCTCTCTCCATCTTTCTTATAATCCCCTTTATATATTGAAAGGCAGCAATAAGGTCTCCCCAGAGCCCTCTCCTCCCAGGCTGAGCAACCCCAAGTCTCTCAGCCTTTCTCCATAGCAGAGCTGTTCCAGTCCTCTGACCATTTTTGTGGCCTCCTCTGGATCTGCTCTAAGAGGTCCATGTCTTTTCTCTGCTGGGGGCCCCAGAGCTGGAGGCAGTATGCAACCACCAGAATCTACATCACCTTTATCTAGAATTTCAAAGCATTCAGTACATCATACTTCAGAAAGTGTAAGTTACCATCGATAAAAAAGGGTGTGGATTCAAAAGCAGATGAAGACGTCACTTCTGTACTCACCTAGAATATAAGCAGTGCCCAGACGGCTCTTCATCAGTACCTCAGATACGACTGGGGGACATTGAGCCACAGTATCTGCTGAGCCTGCGAAGCAATGAAGCACTGAGGTGATCTGTGTGGAGGGAAGGACAAGTGTTGGCAACCTAGACAAGAGCCCATGAGTTCCTGCTTGGGGGATGGAGGTGAAAAGGAGGTTATGAGCATTTCAGCTGTCTCCTCTAGAGGACTGAGTCACATTTGTTTTGGGGAACAATCATGTGATATGCTTTTGTGGACTTATTTCATTGCCCCTCGAAAGCTTATAAATTAAGGAAATTAGAAAAGAAACAAACACTACGCCATCCAAAAGGTTTTAAACCAGGAAAACTGAAAATCAGGTCGTTAAAACAGTTTTCTACTTGCAGTATCATCTGTAAAACAAAATGAGTTCTAAAACTTTAATATGGAACACGTCATGATCTTTGCACGTGGATCTAGGAAGCCTTAAGTCTAACACTGAAACCCATCTGTTCTGTTGTAAAGAAACTCTCTGGAAAAGATTGTATCCAACATTCATCACCACAGTAGTGACCCAGTCCTGCAGAGCCACCGCAGGATTCCAGCCAGCCGTGTTAGTGTAGGTTTGGTAACTGTAAAAAAAAGAGCAGAGAACGCACAGCTGAACCATTTCCGTTCTAGTTCTAGTTTTGCCTGTGGGCTTTACCAGACATAGACATCTTAGGAAGGGTTTGTTCGGTGTAGTTTCTTGTACAGTCTTGTGAAGTCTGACTGGTTTTTCAAACATTTCCTTGTTCCAGATGAAGATGAATGTGCTGTGCGAAATCCTTGTTCCCATACCTGCCATAACGCCATGGGATCTTACTACTGCTCCTGCCCGAAAGGCCTCACTATCTCTGCGGATGGTAGAACGTGTCAGGGTGAGAGAAGTATTGCCAGGGGCAGGTTGGATACAAAAAGCCCCATGGCACTTAAATCGCTAGGGAAATGTTCTATTTGGGCTGGGCCACTTTCTCATTACAAGAATATAATTTATTGGTGTTATTCTAATTATTTCCTATCTGAATATATTTGCAATCAAGTATTTCGTAGTTGATCGTGCTCAAGACACTGCTTAATCTGTCTTTCATTTTCACATAGTGAGCTTTAGAGCTTGTTTTTAATTATAGATATTGATGAGTGTGCGTTAGGCGGACATACCTGCCGTGCTGGCCAGGACTGTGAAAACATCATTGGTGCCTACCGCTGCGTGGTTAGATGTGGGAACGGCTTTAGGAGGACAGCGGATGGATTTAGCTGCCAAGGTATGGAGAGGTCTTTGGGTTTTGGTGTTCACTTCCATAAACTGAGAATGCTGTCTTTCACACAACTGAAAGTAACTTTTTAAAAGATGCATCTCCAAATACAGCGTCTATAAATTTTCATTATTAAGGTTGTGGGGTTTTGGGGTTTGATTGTTGTGGTTTGGTGTTTTGTTCTGGGGTTTTTTTGGGTTGGTGTTTTTTTTCTTTTTTTGAAACCTTTTGCTTTTTCCATCTTTAGAAATAAATTTAAAATCCTATCAGGGAATAGCCTAACGTTCTTGCTTTTGTGTCCCACGTGCATTTTCTTTTACAAAGAAGTGAGAGAAGAAAACATTTCTGAACGTACCTCAATAGTGTAGTAACTAGAGCTCCAAGGAGAGTCCAGAACGTCGGCTCAAGCAAAAACACTGTTCAGGTATAAATGCCGACAAGGCGATTCACAGCTATGGTCTCAAGGATTTGTATTGTTCAACAGATGTTAATGAGTGTCAAGAGTCCAACTCCTGCCATCAGCGTTGCTTCAATACTATAGGAAGTTTCCACTGTGGTTGTGATCCAGGATACCAGCTAAAGGGCAGAAAATGCATGGGTATGAATGAATTTTTGAATGTTCATTCCCTCTTTTCAATGGACATAAGTCAACATTTATTTGCTGCTATATTTGTCATCGGAAACTTTTATGAATGAAAATCCTACTATGGATGATATCCTTAGTATGTGTTTCTGAATTTATTTGTAAAGCCATACTAAAAGCCAGGGAAGTGGGAATTGGGCTGACAGATAAATGCACATGAAAGACGTTCAAATGCATGTACACAGTGTAATTACAGCTGGATTATTCTGCTCTTTAGGAATTGAGCATAAGGAAGCGAGTTCATTTCCATTCTTCCTTTTTTTTTCCTAAATAAGACGTAAACGAGTGCAGGCAGAATGTATGCAGGCCTGATCAGCTCTGCAAAAACACCCGTGGTGGCTATAAGTGCATTGACCTGTGTCCCAGTGGAATGACCAAAACAGAAAATGGAACTTGTGTTGGTGAGTAGAAGTGTTAATGTACTGTACAACGATGGTAAGCACAAGAACAAGGATTAATTTAAAAAAAAAAAAAAAGAATCTTGAGGTAGTTCATCTCCAGTTATTAAGATTTGCACATATTAAGGCACCAACTTTTCTTCACTTACGGGAACACACCTATTTAACTTTTTTGTAATTGGTATTAAAGAATAGATTTATCCTTGCCACTTCTAGTTTTCCATTGCTTTTAAGACCGAGCAGTAAGGTTTTCCTCAGCATCTCTTCTGTGTTGTCACCTTGGAATCTAGAAATTGTTCATTGACTGAAATGTTTTGCGTGAATGCTTTCTTAAAAGTTTGTCCAGGAGCTCTGAATTGAGATCATAGGTCCTTGCACTTATCACAGCTGCTTTTAAACATAACTGATGTCACATATACTACCACATTTTCCTAATGGGATGTGACAAGAATATGGATTAAGTCTCTTTGGAGAGTAGGTGATCACACTGGAAACCTCAATGAAAAGTTTTGAAAATTAATGGGAAAAGTGTGTGTAAATGCAATATGGTTGAAAAATGTATCTGTGTATCTGCTCAAAATCTGCTTTCAGATTGGGAAACACATTGTGATTTGTAACACAAACTGTTACAGAGTGATGCCTAATGATGGCAGCAGGTAAGAAAAGTGTAGGTTCAGAGGCCAACTCTATCTAAAGGGCCAAATTCACCTGTGGCTTAACTGCATTCCTTCTACGTTAAGAAGTTTAAGTAGTTTAAAGCTGAAAGAACGTTCAAGAAAAATCTGACTACTTCCCCTTGCCTTGTTGCTTGCAGACATCGATGAATGCCGGGATGGAACCCACCAGTGCCGCTATAACCAGATTTGTGAGAACACACGAGGAAGTTACCGCTGTGTGTGTCCAAGAGGATATCGGTCCCAGGGAGTTGGAAGACCTTGCGTGGGTAAGCTGTCCAGTCACATTAGTATCGCATATTTTCTGCTGCTGCTTTTGGCTGGACTTTCTGCTGTAACATAACCAGCAATGCTATCCCATTTGAAGACTATGCTATATATAGACAAATTTGCTCTGAAGTTCAAAATTACCTATCTAAAACAAAGCATCCCATTCAAAACAAATAGTCAAAACAAAATCATTCAAAACAGAGATTGTTATAGATCTACACTTTGAAAAGAAAAAGAGTACAAGGGTCTCGGAGCACTAGTGGATGGATGTGGCAAGCTACCACTCCACAAGAGGCTTCGTTTATAAAAATCAGGTCAGTTGTTAGTTGATGGGACAGTGAAATGTGCCTGGCTATGCCCTGGGCTGCATTGATTCACACCTGAAGGCAGTCAAGCAGGGAGTGATGTGGATTCCCCTAAAAGAGAACACGCAAAGGACATGTGTTGCAAGAGGCATGATACACCCAGAACTCACCTCTGCAAGCGAACAGCACAAACACACTTTTACCCACCCACTAGAATTGCGAAGGATGTTCCCCATATGGGTGGAGCGGAGGAAGCTGTTATGCATTTATCACTCAACGCTCCCCTTTCTGCTCTGGGTGGATCACAGCAGGGAAGGAGGATTCCTGGCAGTCACAGGAATGCTGACCATGTAGTTACTCCCCTGTGCTATCTATGTTGAAGCTTTTGGCGTTAAAATGTGCAGAGCTTTCTCCCACGCACACATGCACAGCATTTGAAGGATGCTCTCGTAGCTGTAACGTCGAGAGCTAGAGAGTTCCATATATGGTGTCAGTGCAAGTGCGTAAAACACTTCCCCTGGCATTTCACAGACCTCAGGACAGCACTAGGATCATTTCAAGTCACCCTTGCTGTATTTATGTGGAATATTTAAAATATAATAGCTGATCCACCCTGATAATAATGATTTATGAATGGTGGTATATGACACTGAGTGAAGTTGGTTTCAGTTGCTGTCATGTACCATATCGGAGAAGCATTCTTCCATGATGACTTCTCCAAGATTAGCTTTTCTCAGTGATAAATAGCTGCTTTGGAGAATAGGATTTTTTTTCTTTTCTTTTTAAACAACCTAAGATTTTGGACTACCAAAAGCCAGGAATGTTTTTCTTTTTAAAAGAGATTAAATTGCAGTAAGAAACTGTTTGGCTGTAGACCAAGACATTACTTCCACCAGCTGCCTCTCTACTGAAATAAAATCAGTCCCAGACTCCTTAACCTGTATTAAAACCATTTAAATTTCTGACAGTAGTAAGCTAGATAAAGTCTAGGACTACAGATTTTTCACAAAACACTAGCAGCTGCCCTAAAGCTGGCTTCTGACCAAGGACCACTGAAAGCTCCCTCTTAAATTAAAGTGTGACCTTTATGCACCTCTGAATTTTTATCTGCTTAAAAATGTATTTAAAATATAGATTCATCAAAGATACTAGTTCACGTGTTAATAAAACCCAGTTTTTATTGTTAATGTTTCCAGTGAGCATAGGGAAGAGTTGAAAAGTAAGTAAAGACCCCAGGCTGCAATAGAAGAATTGAACTTTGTTCCTACCTGTGCCGCTTTTACCCTGGGTAAAGTCCTTGGTCTCATAATTCCCTGTCTGTTGGATGGGGGTAAGATGCTCATTTGTCACCACGACACGCATAGAGATATGCATGCCCGTTTCACTGAATTACAGTATTTCTGCAAACTGTGTTGGATCTCAACATGCCAGATCATAGATGGAAGGGCATTATCAAAAGTTGTTACAAAGCATTTTTGCATAAAACACGTGCAAGGCTATCTAGAGTTTAAAATCAAATATTGTTCTTCAAATTAAAGCCTGAAAATGTCACTGGTTTAGTTTCAAGGTCATTTCACCTTGTTCTTGTAAATATTTAATATTTATGGTGTGTAATCAAAGGTACGCTGTCCAGAGGAGACTTAGGCTTACCAGTCAGTCAGCAATCACTTCTCACAGGGATGGCTGCGATACAAATGCAAGCGGCTTGCTGCATTCAATTTTGCTTGTGTTGCACGGGCTGCTCCTACAAAAGAAATTGCTGGAATTTTCACCTGTTTTCTTTCATTATTTCCATGATAGTTTTCTATTGCTTATCCACAACTTGTTCCAAGGACACTGGTTGTTGTAAAGATGTTAGTGCAAAACCCTCTTGTTTATTTTATGCAGGTGAAGAATGTAAAACTCTGCAATTAAGTTGAGCGATAAAGAAATGATGAGTTTCAGTATTCTTTTACACATACGAGTAATAAATTTTGCATCTTAAGCACATAATAAAATTAATAAACTTAAAATTCATATTAGTTGCCATATTAAAAGTGAAGTTCTCTTGTTTGTAACACCTGACAATATTACCCTAACAATATTTCAATTAATATATAAAGTTTCAGTTACGTGTTTGCAAAATAACAATTGGAAAATACTGTAATACTCTGCAATAATTACTCCCGGATTTCCAGCTCTTAAAACATTTGATTATTAATAGCCTCCAAAATTCTTTAAAATATATAAAATATTAAACACTTAGTAGAATATTAGATTGCATTTTTATTATGTTTCTGAACAGTATTACTTTTTAAATACTGTTATCATGCATTTTTGTCTTGGAGGGTTACAAACTATGCTCAGAGGGGACCAAAATGAAACTGTAACAACACTAGCTCAGTGGCATTTTTACAATAATAAAGAATACACGCTTTCCACTAATACGAAATAATTAAACCCTTACTGAGTCACCATTAAGATAATCTTTAAATTCTAGTAAAAAATAGTTTATAATATATGTCATTTATCAGTATGTTGTTATGTATGTTAATATCAGGTTATTTATTTCTGGCCATTGCGGAGTTGCCCATTTCTGTTTGGAACTAGAAGATTTTTGTCTTCTTCTAGTAAAGAATGACCGTAAGTTTGAAGGAGAGTACCACGTATGTCAAATTTTCAGCTGGACCTGAAGCAACTTGATGAAAATTTTAGAAAATTTCTTTCTGGTAGTGCCAGAGAGACTGTGGGGGGAAGGCCTGCTCCTACAGTATGCAAGAACACTCGTATTTATTTTATTTTGAGTGAAGGACACTCATCATGTTATATCCTTAAACCCTTGCCATACTTTGTATGCTCACCGCTCTGTTTTGATTTAAGGATGGGTATTTACTGCTAGGGTTGGTCAAATTACTTTGGATTACAATTTAAAGGGAAACTGAACTTTTAAAAAAAAGCATTCCTTAGGAAAACAAAAATAATGGTAAATATTAATTTGCTTTTGTACAATTAAAAAATACAATTAAGTAAGTCTCCACCCTTTCATAGCTGGAATGACCCATAACAACGTCAAAGGTTAGAACATACCCGACGTTCTTCCCATGCAGCCTTATGACACGTCCTCGAGACCCGATTTTTTCCCCTGACGCATAATACAATAACCGTATCGGAGCTTTTCGAGCTTCCCTCCGTGCCAGCTTGAATGAATTTCTAACGCTGTACTTCTCAAGAATGCTCCGTGTTAAGTATCCTCCTTCAAAGGAGGGCCCGACAGCTTCTCCCACTCCTCTGTGGAGCACTTAAGAAAAAAAGTAATTACTGAAGTAGTAGTGAAGAGCTTAGGCTGAAACAATGAACAGCGTGAGTCCTAAGGGCCACTTATTTCTCAGAGTGCATCTTTTCTGGTACCCAGCGGGGACCACAGCCGGCAGCTCTCAGGCTATCACGCAGCCCTGCTTCTGCAAAAGCGGGGGAACGGACTGGGACCCCCATTCTATAGCCACACCTTACCTCCAGTAACACTCGAGGCAAGACCTTCGGCAGAGTCCTTGTCCTGCGGGAGCACAGCCTTATGTGACAAGTAGCCTTACAGGAAGAATAAAAGTATATTACTGTACAGGGCAGAATAACCTGCCTACCTGGCAATGTGTTCTCCATATTTTACTGCCTTCAAGATCTCACTTTTATGTCTTCAGTTTGTTCCACAGACTGAGATAAGTATATATGTATATATACATATAGTTACCTGTTGTTGTTTGTTTGTTTTTTCTCCTTTCCACATGGTTTGTTGCTCTGGATCATGTCACATGAGCAGACATTAATGAATGTGAACAAGTGCCTAAACCCTGTGCATTTCAATGCACCAACACCCCCGGCAGCTTCAAGTGTATCTGTCCACCTGGACAACATTTATTAGGTGATGGGAAATCTTGCGCTGGATTGGAGAGATTGCCAAATTACGGTGCCTATTACAATAGCTATAACTATGCTCAATTCTCCCCTGTGAGAGACAACTATCAACCTCAACAATATTACAGGCACTCCTCAAATCTCTACAGCTCCTTCTCAGAGTATAGGAACAGCAGAATACCTTTCTCCAGGACTAGAAGGAACATTAGAGAAACTTGTCCTGAAGGCTATGAGGCAAGAAATTACAGATGTGTAGGTAAATGTCAGTCATATCTGTGCAATTCTCTTGTTTTGGTCCTTATTCTTAGGTTACTGTTTCATATATACCAGGGGCTGATGGTTATGCTGCTGTGGATTTTTTTCATATTACCCTGATAAATACTCAGAGTTCTGCATGTTCTTGTCTCCTGAGCATGTTGTAGCAAAAATGTTTTCAAACCTCCTCCTTGTAACCTCTTGTTTTAATTATGCTGCTTATTGTGCGTTTGCAAATTATTTCCCTCCGTTACTCTCTTTCTTCTGATTAGGGTAGCTTACCTTTGTGAATTTTCTCCCACCTCAAAAAACACCGGTAGACCCAGACCAGTCCTGGGGATGTTGCTTATGCCAGACTCCTGCGGACGGTAGTAATAATCTGGTTCAAAAAGGTTTTGAATAAAGATTTTAGAATTGAGCATACTAGGGCCAATGCCAGCACTGCTGCAGGACGGTTAGTCACTGCCATACTGGCAATATAAGCACAAGTTTTTAAATTATCTGTAGGTACGATATACAGCGGGTTGCAATGTATTTCACTGAGTGTAGAGAGACTGATTATAAGTAAATAGGGAGTTTGTCATAAGCTGTGACAATGACAGCACTGCCATTTCTTTTTCCGTGATGAGGAGAGCAGGGTAGTTACAGTAACCAGCAAGATCTGCCCCAGTTTTGATTATTTTTTTTTTTTTAGAGAGGTGCAAAGCCTCAGAGCACCCTCTAAGACCAACAGGAAACAAAGGTATTTGGCACCTTTAACTATCGAGCATTTAGCTCGCTTCCTCCTTACTTTGTGAGCTTTTCTGAGGTTTTTCAGTGAAATGCTGCTATTTTCACAAGTGCTGAAAATTCAATTCAGCTCCTCGTGAAAGTCAAAATGAACAGCAGCCTGTACTGCTCATTGACTGATCTGCACTAAACGTGAAGAAACTGAGAAGTTAAAGAAACCACAACCCCACGCTACTGCTCCAAAGTTAGAAATGTCAGGTTCTTCTCCTGTGGCAGTAGTTGGTGCCTGTGGATCTAGACCCTCTGCAATTGCTGGTCTAGAGCCAGAAAATGGGGGCTCAGGCCCAGCCTCCCTGGAGCACGTTCCCCTCCCGGCCCCGGAAAGCCAACCAGACCTGGGCAGGAGAGGGGCCACCGCCGCGCCGTCAGCCAGGGCTCGCAGCCGCTGTCAGGAGGGATCACCAGACCTGGTGCCTTACAGAAAGGACAGATGCGGATATAAAATTATTTCACCTTCTGAAATACGCTTCTCAAGCCAGATTTTGCCAACTCACATTTTGAGTATCTTAAGAAAAAAAAAACCTCAGTTATTTTGTGGTGATAATACTGCTGAGTTCAGGACTAAGGATGCTGCAGTCTAGGCTTTACCAGAGCTTGTCCCAGTGCATTTAACATAGCAGTTTGTGGTGTGTGAGCTATGTGCCTCAACCCAGTATACATGCCAGCGGCACTTCATAGGAGGCACAATATTCTTCCAGGATAAATACAGTTAGCAACCAGAATTATTGCTAGAATTCTGTAGCAATATATAATGTTGAAAAATACACATATACTTTAAGAATGATAGATAGGCAGACATTATAAAGACATTTCAGTAGTCGTACACGTGCAGCTTGTTCTGGGTATAGCAGTTTAATTAAAGACCTAGGAATATAGCTACCGCTGATGAAAGGGTTAAGCTAAAATCTCTGAGCTTCACCCCAGCTTCCAGTTTGAATTAGTTAGTATTATTGTACTTCTGTTTCATTGGAATAAACATCTAAATTTAAATGTTACTGTTTAATATGAAAAATACACCCCAATTATGCTTTTTTTTGAAGAAAGTTCTTTCAATAGCCAACTGTCAGGATCTGGTAACAACAGACTAAATTTCTACAGTCACATCTGTGTCTCTTCTGTGTTTGCATTTTTATCTAATGCAACCCCTGTACATCAGACAAAGGGAGGGGAAGCAAAGACCTTCCTTCCACTGTTTTAATCACGCAGGTCTTTTAACTCTTGCACGAGACTAACTTGAGTAGGATCTCTATTGCTCTCCTGAATTAGGCAGAGGTTTCAAAAGGAATTATAAATACATATGATCTGTGTCTAAATCACACTAGTCAGCTTTGAAAATTTTACATAAAGCAGTCTGGTACTTCTATATTTGAGAGGGACTTTAAAAAAAAAAAAAAGAGCATTTATGGATAGTCTTCCCAGATACTAAGCTTAATTCATCCCCACGGCACGAGGAAGATCAGTTTGGAAGGGAAACAGCTTTGCCTGAGGAGGGATTAACTGTAAGAACAACTCCCCCAATGTCAAGGCTTCCTCTGACGAGATAACTAATCTGGGCATTTCCTAACCATATTGCCTAAAACCTTACCATCAGGCAGCTCAGCTTGCTTTTTGGGGCAAGACTGTTTTTACGTAACCTCATCGATTTATCCAGATGGCACGTCCCCCTTTCTTCCCAGAACTCTGTATCAGGACTGGTGTCTCCAGCTAGAATACGTATTATGGCTGCCATCAAAAGAGGTGAGGACTTTAATTATGATGAAGTTTTAAGGAATGGCACAGGTAAGATGTGAAAGGACTTGCCAGTTTTAGACATTCAACCCCATCAGAAAACAAGATCCACACAAATTCCACCAACGCTGTCCATACGCCTGTATAGAAATAGGACAAAAAATACCTCAGTTCAATACCAGGTTTGAATAATCCTGATGTGTACGTGTTCATGGTTCTTTCCACAGACATAGATGAATGTGAAACCAGAGGTACCTGTCAGCATGAATGCAGAAACACCGTAGGAAGTTACCAGTGTACTTGTCCATCTGGTTATCGCCTTACGCCCAACGGCAAAACCTGTCAAGGTACGGAGATCTCTTTGAGTGTTCAGAAATACATTTGTAAATAAATAAGATGCAAATGATGTTCAATACATGTATGAGCCACCTCTTTGAATTTGCTATACGAGATTCGGCATTCAAAATTTCAAGTTTCAGACGTTTTTATATTTCACATTTTAACGTGTCATAAACCACCAGCAAATTAGAGAATTGCAGCTTCTTATTCTCTGAAGTTTCCCCATGTGACCTTATGTTACACATTGAACTCTAGGGAAGCAGACAGCAGCTCTAGGGTCAAACTAAATATATTCCTTAACCCGCCTCTGTCAAAAAAAGGTACCGTCAGATTTTCTGATCCACAAAAAAAACCCCGTAAAAATGAACTAATTAATCCCTGTTGACAAGACAACTATGGTTTATGTTGGATCGTGGCTGTAGGGTGGCTCTAGCACAACACGCCATCCTGCACAGTCATAAAATGCCAACAATAATAAATGCACGTTATTGGAACCCCTGGCTCCAGCGTCTCAAACAGCCAGACTGCATTCTGAAAGGTCTCACTGTGTGCAGAGATACACGCTGCACTCTGCTCCACCTCTACTGACCCAGCTCGTTTTTAACCCTTAATTTCTTCTACCAGCAATTGATCATTTGCATGTTTTCTACATTCAGATATTGATGAGTGCCTTGAACAGCACATTAATTGCGGATCAAATCAGATGTGTTTCAACATGAGAGGAAGCTACCAGTGCATAGACACACCTTGTCCACCAAACTATCAGCGAGAGCCTCTTTCTGGGTACGTTTTATTTTCAGCCCCTTTTCACCCACCTCAAGCTCGGATCCTTAATCTGTGTTTGTCAGAAGAAACTTTATCTCAGTTTGACCAGTTAAAGCTCACGCTAGCAAAAGGTAAAGGTAAATGATCATCAGTTTCTCAAGCAGCAGTATTCTGTGTTTCCCCTGCAGCAGAACCATAAAGCAGTGGCCGCAGGCAGGCTCTCGGTATCCGTGTAGCCTTTTACTATTAGTTCAAAAGGAAAAAGCACCAGAACGTTCCTTTACTATAGGAACGCCGGCAGGCAGCACACTACGAGTCTTTCTGCTGATGCAGTGTCATTCATTTGTCACTTAGGGGGCTGCCTTTGCATCTAAGTTTTCTGAGTTCTCTAAAGGCCTAACTTGCCATCAATTTCAAAGCATTTAAAATATTCTTTTGGTCATGAAAATAATGCTACAGTTCACGGTAAGTTTTGTTATTTTTAAGTTACTCTATTTCCCTGTTCCGGAAAAACCATATTAATTTCTTTTATTCTTTTAATATACTCAAGAAATAGCTTGTTTCATAGTCAGAAACCATCTTTTGTGATCTAGCTGAACAGGAATGCCACTTAAGTTGAAATGGATAATGTTCTTTGGCCCCTGTTAGTACTGACAAGCAGAGCTAACAGGTATCTCCTATTTTGACTTTTGATTAATAGAAGTAAAATTTACTTTGCCCTTCTTCGTTCCAAATTCTTTATTTTATGGTCTAACACAGAGACACCTCAGATGGAGCTGCTCGGTACATTTTAAACCAGCCTTTCCAACTCTAATGTTTTAAGAGCAAGGTCACTAAAACATATACCATTGACTTCAATGACAAATATTGTATTCGGTATCTATCTTTACATTACCTCTTGGCACTTTCTGAGATGATCCTGTTGAGGGAAAGTGGGACATTAAACTGGGCTGCAACTTTTAAAGAGTACATGAGCATATTGTCTTCATAGAGAAATTTAAATTACACAACAGGGTAAACAGGGGAGGAATTTATCCTTTAAGACCTATTGCAGTACTTACGGTATCATGCCTTCTGCCTGGGCTAAAGTGCTCTGCTTATTCCTAGGTTCTGTCTGAAAAACTGCCCGGCCAACGACTTGGAGTGTGATCCGAGTACCTATGCCTTGGAATACAAACTCCTTTCCCTCCCCTTTGGCATAGCTGCCGGTCAGGATTTAATCCGGCTGGTTGCCTATACTCATGATCAAGTCATGCACCCAAGGACGACTTTCTTAATGGCAGACGAGGACCCAGCAATCCCATTTGCCCTGAGAGATGAGAACTTGAAAGGAGTTGTGTTCACCACCCGACCGCTGCGAGAGCCCAAGACTTACCGCATGGGAGTCAGAGCCTTATCCTACAGCGTTGATGGAAATATTGAGTATCGGACAACTTTCATTGTTTATATAGCGGTGTCAGCCTATCCCTATTAAACACCCAAACTACTTGACAGTAATCACACTATTTTAACCACGTTCGTAAATGCCGGTGGGTATTACCACTTCCAGACTGACTCTACTGCCTGCCAAACAGTTGTGAACCATGTAACTTGAAAATGGTGCTATGCTCTTTTCTTTCGCCCTCCTTCCCCGAGGCTGCCTACCCAGTCCCATTATTCCAATTCAAGAGGAAAATCCATGGCTTTGAGGACCTGTTACCACTTGCTTTATTTATTACACTGGAGTAGTCATTTTCCACAGTTTGTTCTGAAAACCAGCAGAAAAATCAAAGTCTGAGCTGAAGTATGTGCTCAAAGCAGTCAGCAAGGAGCAGCCTCTGTTGAAAGCAACTAAAGAAAAGCCTAACCAGAAGAAAAAAACCACATCATTTCAAGTGGTCTACATATTTTAAAGGTTGCCAAGTGTTTTACAATTTTATTGCTATTCGATCTTTTTCTTATCAAATACCTGATAGAATTAGGGCTGTGATATACTACATCGTGTGCTCAAAAAACCAAATAACCACTGCAACCTAACGGTTGCAAATGCTGAAACAAATGACATTAAAGTTTGGTTTCAGCTAAAGAATCCACAGTAGAATTTGGAACTGGGGCACTTGATTTCCATGCAAGTTTAGAGATGTCACTATTTTTTGGAAGAAAAACACAACATGGCTACTTCTACTTTATACAGCAGGTATTTTATAACCTTTTCTTTTTACTCTGACGTTCTGGTATAGCCATTTATATAGCTCAAAACCATATCCAGTGCAGTACTCCCAACTCATCAGTTAAAATGTTTTGGGGTTTTTTTTTGCAAATGGAACATTTTTCTCCAAAGATGATGTAAGTTTGGTTCAATAATGTCAATACACTGTACACAAGTAATTTTGCCGAGATGTATTCTATTTTTATGAAAGTGTATATATGTTTTTTTCCTATGTGTATTTTCTATGCAGTATCTCAAGAGTGTTTTACAGTTAAGTTTGCATAAAAGGACCATGTCAATGCATTGAAAATAATAAAAATAAAGGTTCCCATTGCCTTTGAGATTGCTGTGACTTTTATCATGGAAAAACATTCATTCCCATTTGTAAAGCACTCACCTTTAGCGCCAGGGGAGAACACAGAAGGTAGCATGCCCAGCAAACTGGTGAGCAGCATCCACAAATGCAGCCAAGGCTCCTTTTTTTGCACTACTGTCTTGCCCAAATCCTTCCGTTTTTGAAAAAAAGTCAGGGAAACTGGTGCACTCACCCTAAGACCTCTTATTTTATCCAGAGCCTACTGACTAGGAGACATCTCATTTCCTCCAAGGAAAGTTATTTTGCTAAGAGTTAAATTTTTGTTGCATATAAAGGCAGTGTTTATTCATAAATATACCAACTCATTGCCAAACACTAAATAAGTCACTCTAATTCCAATGCATAGAAAAAAAAGAATCATTGAAGGGCATTAAGCTTGGGGTCCACTGGAAATCACCAACGTTCACTGTGAAAGTTTTGCCGTTTTCAGTTGAAGTGAGAAAGAAATGTCAACAGAGCCCTCCAGTTGAGAACTCCACAGGGGCTGAACTGAAGACGCTCAGGTTTCTGTGCTGTGTGACTGGGATGCAAGGAACAGACCAAGAATAACTCATTTCAATTAAAGAACATTTTCAGTGACAGGGTCAAATTGCTCCGCAATGGAATTTTGACTCTATGCTTTGATATGGTTGACCGTCCCGAGTGAAAGCCCCACCAGTTTTCCCCTAACCTTGGTTTGTGTTCAATTCCCATTGCGACAAGCGAGATGATAGTCTTGCAAAACAAGGATGACTTAAAAATCATTCTGCTCTTCATACAATTTTTTACAAGGGCCAGACTTCAAAGAAAACAGGTTTGTTTCTTGGAAGCCTGACTTGAAAAATAAAAGCAGTTTAGGAAGAAAAAGGTAACTTTCATGACGAAGACATGACGGAAAGAGAAGTGAGAGTAAGCTATAATAATTACAGGGAGTTACCTCAATTTCTTCTAAGGATGAGAATCACACTGAAAATTGCGTCGTCAACGGAAGTTAACTCCACTGTGAGACAGGAAGAAAATTTCTATTATGATATGTTTCACGAGGGGGGGGAAAAGCGCCCAACCAATAACAGAGTTAGTTAACAGGCTTTAAGGCAAAACTATTACTTCTTTTAGAGTTAGGAACTTACCAGACGGTAGTCACTTAAACTCTCCCAGATGTGTCCACAACTTCCTTTCCACTCTCTGCTTTCTCACCCCGTGCCTTTCAGGTGCCCGGCTGTAGCTCAGGAGGGAGGAGGCACTTGCCCCTGTGGAAGCTGTTAGTTACACTGAGATGATGCCACAGGATTGAGGGACCAGCGAGATGATTAGGGTTAGTGGGAGCTTTACGGTTTTCACTCATTGACTGCTTGAAGGGAGGTTATGAATGAAAGAGAACTTGTGCCATGCCCTTCTCTTCCCTGGACAGCTTGTTCTATGTTACAAATTTACAATCTCTTTTGCTTTAAGAAAAGAATTGCAAATGTTAAATTAAATCTCAGGGCAAATACATCTGCTGCACACACTGCCACAAGCTGTGTGACCCTATGCCTAACAGGTTGAAGAGGCTGTTGTTGTTTATTATTATTTTCTGTTCTAACTTGAGAGGGAAGAGGCAGGTTACAGGTGTGTACATGCCCACATAACATTGCGTATTTTTTTTAATTGTTAAAAAATTATTAATTTGTTTTTTATTTTTAAGGTTGGCACAACCTGGGATGCAAATTTTTTTTTCATAAATAAAAAAAATATTACCCAGGGTTTCAGTGTCTAAAGGTTGTACGGCTGAGCCTGGAGTCACTTTGTCCCGTCCCCTCCATTAGTCTGCAGAAATATTTGCAAGATGGAAGGTTCATTGCAATCCTATGAAAGGATGAGCTGGTCTCCGTATCAGAAGTCATGTTGCAAATGTCCTCCTGTCACAAACAAGCCGACACAAACCTGTGATCTAAAAGGCTGCCTAGACAAAAAGAAATGCAGGTGAGAATCAGGGTGGACAACAAGCAAATGGCTAATTCCGAGTAACTCTACCTGCAGGAATAGTCCAGCCTACGCCTGAATCGTTATTCCCCATAGCAGTAGATACCACCCTTCCATCAGCGAGATGGAGAATACATGTGCTTTTGCAAGGATTTTGCCAGTAGGTGAGTGAGCTGGTTTGGGGGCGCAGATTTTAAAAGTTGACTGATGTCCTAGTGCCAACCCAGATACATCATCAGGTTTCTTTATCCCACTCTCCCTGGCTGGTTATAACTTGGGATAACCAGGGCTGGGCCAGGAAACAAACCTGGCTTTTCTAGAGAAACTCCATTTATGTCTGCATCGGTGCTGAAAGGGAACCGCTGGCTCTCTGCTGGCCTTGTCTCAATCATCGTGATGTATTTTAACTAAAGAATGCATCAAAGAATGTTGGAAATTAATGACTTCCTAGTTAAAAGGCTGCTCATCATTCAGCTTGAGGAACAGACACAGCCCCGTAACTGTCTTTACGGTCAGAATTATATAGCCACAGACACACAATAGGGGCAAAGACATGACTGACACCACTATGGAAGCAGAGCCAAGGATTTGTAGGGCGTGATGAAAGGCACCACGCAAAGAATCAGGAACCCTGTTAACTAGTTAAACTATAGACACGATCTCTTTCCCAGAAAGAAAGACTGAGAAAGTCCCTCATTAATTTCTGGCTACCTAATTGCAGAGCAAACACTCTTCCTAGCATGCTAATGTCGTATACGAGAATCTAAAGTTCTTACTAAAAAAACCACACCACCACAAATAATAATGAAGTGTGTTGCTGTTCTTTGTAAAGAAAATTGTCTGCCCTTTAACTGCGTGTAACTAGTTCCTGCTGTTTGTCCCCATCTGCAACGTTATTAATGTTACTGCTCAACTCCTGGAAACATTAGGAGACCAGTCGGTATTTGCTGGTGGTTAGTTCAAGAGGCAGAGGGAAGGAAGAGCATGAAAAGACCTTAAAGAAAAAAGAAAAAGGAGGTCCCAGTGAGAGCAATTCTTCTGGGGTAGTTCAGAGATGTGCTGAATAAATAGTTAACGCTTCAGTGCTACCTGCCATCCGTGCTACCATCCTTTTGTACAAGCCTTCCACTGCTCAGCTGATTCCCCAGGGAGGTAATGCAGCAGTTCCGCCTGCCCCTCTTCCTGAAACGCTGCCCCGCAACACTGGCTCCCTCCTCCGTTCCTGGGCCATACCTAGGCACAAACATGACAACATTTAATTAACTACACTACCGAGACGAAATGAACCTTATGAAAGATGGCAAATGTCTTTTATACATTACAGACATTAATTTATACATACTGGTAGTTTAAGCGTGACATCTTGTGGCATTCCAGCAGCACGCAGCTGGGCACACAGGGCTCCCTGAAGCTCACCTCCAGGTGAACACACATTAGATACCAGCTACCCACTTGCCGCAGCACTGCCCGAGAGCGCCCAGCCTGCTCGCGTATTCCAGGAAAAGATCCTGCTACGTCTGAGCCTTTGTCAGGGCAAAACCGCACCCACTTTTCCTCCCGCAAACCATCCTTCCTTATTAACGCCTAAAGGAAACTACATGCTAAGATGCAGCACTTCGCAAAAAAAATGCTCAATTCCTTCCGAATATAAGTTCTAGCAGAAGAATAAAGCACTGGGGGATGAAACCGGGGCCAACTGCCAGAGAGGATAGAAGTTTGCAACCACCACCGCTGCTACATAGCAGGCGTTCAGGAACTGAAGGTGGGTAAGGTATCCCCCATCACACCCTCTGTAGAGATCCAGCTTGCCGATCCCCTGAGAGAGGAAATCAGCTGGGTTTTTGTTTTCCTTTGTGCACTGGCTGAATTTAAAAGCTGTAATGAATCAATGCAGAATACAGAGCACTGTGGGTTAAAGGGAAAAGAAGTTATCAGATGAGAGCGATGCTCAGAAAAGACAAGAGTAGCAGTGCTCAACTTGCCAAGAAAGATCCAGACAGCCAATGCTAAAGGAAGCCGAAGGATAGTGAGTAAAACGGCCGTCATCGCTCTCACATCAGTGTGGCAATTACAGGCAGGACTCAGCTCTTGGGGTGCAAGTGGGAGCTCTTGTACCCTTTGACTTCAGAAGCATTTCTAGTTCTGGCAGCTCAAATCTAAGGCTGCTGCCAATAAAAACTTGGCATTTTACAACCTTTGAAATTCACACATTAGCTTACGAGGCTGGAATCCAACCGCCCGCCCCCCAGTTGCACACAGGCGGGGAACAGGACACACAGCACTGTGCGAGGAGGTACGTACCGCCAACACCACGCCGGTTGTGCTTACTCACCCAGGCAAAGAGATGCAAGAGAAAGCAAGCCGTCTAGCACATTGCCGTTTAACCTAATCCCTGCTGAGGTGCTGTGACGTACAAACGTATAGATGGGTGAGGGCTGCTGGGCAGGTCCCGCGCTTTGTTTCTGTGGAAAGCCTGTGGGCAGATGAAGGCTCCTCCAACCTTCTGGGCTTCAACCTCTGCTTCAAATGAGATTTTTGATTCAGCACAAAACCAAATTGATATCATCTGCAATGATGCAGCACTGCACTGAGAAATCAAACACTGAAGTCTGGAAATTTAAAGCGCCTTCTAGACCAATGTTCATTAATGCCGAAGAGCCCAAACAGTCAATGACTTGCTTACACGCAGCTGTATTTTTTGCTGGGAAATCAGAGATGGTTTCAACTCCTGCACATACAGCAACGCTCCGTTCATGTGGAGCTGCTGCTCCACACAGGCTAGGAGATGCCCTTAGCAAATGACTTTATTTGCCCTTTCTTCCCCTGGACAAACTGAGGCAAGGGTAGCTCTGGGTGTGAGCTGAAACAGAAAGGAACCATCAGAGAGTGCCAGCCAATTGCCAGAGCTAAATGGGGTGTTACACATCACGCACCCAGCAGCGTTGCACTTACAAATTTCATATCTGAGCACAGCGTATCCAGCCATGCCCTGTGAATAATGTTAAATGTAATCCCTAACTGGCAAGCAGGTTTTTATAAACACATTTGCATGTCTGACACACTGAATAGAACTTCAATCACTCTTCAGATCACCGAGTTCAGCTATTCAGCATCTTCAGCGTACAGCCTGGTGCCAGACAGCATGCACAGCCGATTCTTCCGATTTGATAATTTAGTATTAGAAAGGGAAACAAAGAATACCTGCTTACAGATAAAGGCATATGGATAAAAAGAAGCGTTCTGTAGTATTTTACAGAAACACAGATTCAAATGATAATTTATGAATAGCTAAATGATGGGGGCATCAGAAACATGATCAAGCCAAGAAGTTGTTCAGATTACAGAGCAAAAGTTAAGAAGTGCTCTTAAGTAACACTATGCGATTGCTGCAAGGGGAAGAGAATCTCAGTTAATTTTTCACTATATGTGAGGATTACAAAACTGTGGCCATTTTGGGACTTAGAACAAGTTGAGATAATTTCTTGGCTAAAACATGTGTAAGAAGCAAAAAAACAAGGTATAGCAAATACAGCGCTTGTGTTAGAAAGAACTTTCCTAAAATGGGAAGAGCTAGCACACAAGAGTAAGGACTGCACAATTCCTGTTGTTCGTGATAGCTTAACTAAGTGGCTTCAAATGTAGTGAGATGCAGTTGGCTTCCTTGATAATAACTTCTCATCCCACTTGAAGTTATAGACTAGTTTATGTACAGGTCAAGAGAAGACATCTTGAACAGAATCTCTCTCAAGCATGATTTTAAAAAACCTAATAATAAATCTGTATGCTGCCTATGAAAACACACAGTAAATCTGATATGCAGAGTTCACCTGGAATTCAGAGGGGCTCAGCCAGCTAAGGACCGAGACAAGCCCCCCTTCCAAACCTTTTAATGGCTTACCAAATAGCAGGCACAATCATAAAAACCATGGTCCGACCCTTCTTCTCCTTAGATTACAAGCGTCTCAAGAAAGCCTCTCATAGAGAATGCCTGAGAGGTATCAAGAGAGCTGGACACTGTACAGGTATGACCTACCCCATAATTAAAGCAAGGCCAAACTCTCTTGCTACGCAAAACTGTAGCACAGCCACTGGCAAACACTTGAAGTTGTATGTAGAAGCTTCAAAAAAAGAACGTATCTAATCTTGGGTCTACAACTTCAGAGGCAAAACCCAGCCAGGATCCCTGAAGAGAAGAATCCTGTAAGTGGCCCTAGTTACTACTGTCCCTAGTAAACACAGTAGTGGATAAAACACAGCTAGGTTCCAAGCAACGTTAAAGTTCCTCTCTCTAACAGCCTTCACAGGATTTTATCCGGGTTGCCTCTAGGATCTGATGCTGTAGATCTAAAGAGTGAGGATGGAAAAGCTGGGAGAATAATGAATCCCCAAAGGCCACAGAAACAACAGAAGTGCCCCAGCTCCTCACTGAAAGCAGGCAAACGAACAGGACTTCTCCGTTCTCCAAAAAGGAAAACACAGAGCGCTCTGATGCAATCGTGTGAGGGTCTGAAATTGAAGAAGCAAAAATATAATGAGAAATCAAAATTAAAAACACACGCTGAAGGGACTACAGGAGCCTTAGTGATAAACAGGGGAGGGCAAGGTACTCTTGTACCAGAACAGTACCGTTTCTGCATAAACGTCCTGGCAGTTCACCACCTGCGGACAAATCTTAAACGCTAGAGAGCTCGTGAGTAGGAGATAGGCTGAAAAGATGATCGAATCTGTGAAAAAATGACCACCTCTTCAATTGCTCTTCTGCTTAAAGGAACTGGACTTCGAATACAAACCTTGTAAATAACTCGGATTACATCAAGTCTATTCATCCTTCCTCATCACCGTCTGCTAACAGAATTAGCTCACAAATCTTCACATGTTTACCAACCGTACAGGTCAGATTGCTGTTCTCCGCTCTGGCCTTGTTTGAAAGAAAATATTTGTGGTTTGGTTACTGGTTCCTCTGCAATGCTCTCAGTGATGCGGAGACTGATAGAGAACCTCAAATTGGGTGTAACCCTGCAAAGACTTTGCCAAAATATTACTGCTAACATTTCGCAGCTCATGTTTTGACAAGATTTTGGATGTATAAACGATGTTGTCCTTTAAGAGATGAGGCTGTAGCACAGAAGTGGTTTGTGTTGACCAACTGAAATGTACAGCAAGGTAACATGGTGGTATTTTTACCATGTGCGGTAGCTTTACTACAGACAAACAAAGAGCCGTCAGTGATTACCAGAGAGTCACATCAAATTAAAACCAGTCACAGCCTCGCTAAAAACCCCTGACTGCCTTCGAATTGCACACCTCTTCTAACCAAAATATCTCTTAATCATATAAACAATTCTCAGCAGACACTAGGAACAATAGCAGAAGTTTTACTTAGAGCTGATGTAAAATGAATTTTCCTGATAGATATTTGAAAATGATAAACAGGACAAAAGGATGCATCGCAGAATGAATTACCTCAGCATGAAAAAGAGCATCTGCAGAGTAAAAACAGTAAAAACAGTCTGCATTTTGCTGAAAACTAGCTTTTTTGAGAAGTAAAGTTGTTATTTGAGCAGTCAGGTTCAGCAGTGAAGTTCAGCCTTTGCCAGACTAGCCATCTATATCATTTATCTATAAAGCCCTGTTGATTATCTAAATAAATCACATAGCACTGGTTTTGCTCCCACCTTGTGTGCTAGAAAAGAATTAAGAGAAAATAACAATCACTGGATCTCCAGCCTAAAACTTGAATCTAAAGCGGTCATGCTAAAATCTGAGACATTTTGATGATCTAGAGGTATGTGACCAAATTAATCATCAGTAGATTTTTAGAAGTATTTGCATGCATGAGAACTGGCTGTGTCTGGACATTTAATTTGCAGAACACTTTGTAATACACGCTGTAGTGTACTTCATTTGGGGCCTATTACACAGCTTGTCACTCTGTCTCTCTAAATTGATTTATTTCATGCTTAACATGACCCCTTAGTGCCAAGGTCAAGCATTTAACCACTTTTTCAGCAAAGACAGTCCTGAAAGTGGAAGATGCAACCGTTGACAGCATTTTGACAAAGACCTCTGACCACTTAAAGATGAGCTGAGAAAAACCCACACCTTTTTCTTCTAGCTAGAATAAATCTCAGCTTGACATCCCCTGATGGATGGATGTCTGCTCAACCTGGCAAAACCAAAACTGTCTCTTCACTGGCTTTTCTGCCAGCCTTTGTTTCTTTCAACAAATGCTTCTGATACTCAGATACACAACCCGGACAACATCTTCAGATTAGACGTTTGGTCTGAATTACCCTGAAGTCAAAGGTTTTTTCCTTATACATCATAACAACACGGCCATCTCTATTCACACCTAAAAAGCTGTAATGACTATTACAACATGAGCTTTATATGCCTGAGCATCGACTTTCCAGCCCTCTCTCAATAATGGCAATAACCTTTTCTCTGACCACAGCAAATCCTTTTTCCCCTCAGTCACAGTAATTCTGATTGCTTCTACAAAAACTTTTATCTTAGTCTAATAACATAAGCTACTTACTCTTTGCTTTCAAGTCCTCTACAGCCTTTCTTTACTGTCAAGAAACAGCCTTGCTAGACTTCCAAGTATGTTTGCTTTTCCTCTCAAATTGCCCTTTGTACTTGGCAGAAGTTCCCCCCACACAGAAACACTTCATTTTGCTCTCTCAAATCTTTCTCCAGAGTACTCCTCTGTTAGGAAGTCATTAGAGATAAAAGACAACAAAGATAGTGAAATGCGTAACTACAGGAACGGAGTCCAACATTAAAGACAACAAAGATAGAGAAATGCATTAAGTACAGGAAAGGAGTCTAACACCTTTTTCTGTAGAAGTTATCTAAGATACCTTTAATACCCTTTGGAAGGTATTAAACGTCTTCCACTGTATCATCATGTTGGTAAATAGCACTTTTATACAGATTCCCCTTATGAAAGGGTTGGTAATTGAGTTGGTTTTCTTTTTTCAGTTTTACAAACTGAAGTCCAGATAAACTCCATACCATTACAGACAGAAAACGCGCAAGATGTGCGTGCGTGGATTTTAAGACCTGTTCTGCAACATGCTCCTAGAGAAAGGGCAGAGGGTTCCTCTGGGTCACAATCTTAGATATAAATGACGCGCTGAAATGCCCACTAATGCTACACCAAAACCCGTGATGCAGAAGAAGTATTCTTAAAAATAGGAACACTGCTATCAACAAAAACAGAGGTTTAGCTGGCAGGATATGGCTAAAATGAGTCCTTGTTGCTCCTAGGTACAAGCACACGGGAGTGGATGGTGACAGACTAGTGGTGCTGTAAGGAAGGACCCAGACTGGAACACGAAGCCTTGGGCTGCAGATGGCCCAAACAGACTTTGCCATGTACTGCAAGTAACAGCTGCTGCCACCTGCATTTGCAGGTCTCAAATCACGGTCACAGAAGAAAAATTCCATAGATTGGTGAACATCAATGAACATGAGTGTCTCTCATCAGTACTAAAAACCCCCAATAATCAAAGAAAGACCTTCTCTAGATTTAAATCAGAGAGGCCATAAGCAAACACCGGATCACGTTTCATATTACGCCATGGGTTTACAGGTTTAGTCCAAGTGAGAGCTGTCGCTGATTCCTGACAACGTCCTGAGCAGCTATTTACAGAGTATGTGAGCACTTAACAAATGCAACCATACTTCCACAAGCACATTGGGACAATTTCAAATCAGAAAACAGAATTTCAGTCCATATTTGCTGACACAATGGATAAGATTTTTTTTTTTTTTTAATATATTTGGTATTTCATTCTTTTGTTTTAACTTTTCTGATGAGAGCAGAACACACACGGTATCAAAAAGCTTTGCTAAGTAGCAGTTATAGGTTTGACCTTAGTTCTGAACTTCTGGGTTGAAATTCTAGTTTTTTCAGTGTTGTGCCAAGCATGGAAGGAATATGCATTTTAATATTTGTAAGACTGTCAACAGAAATAAGCACCTGGCACTTCTTGCATTCAGGCTTCTCGTGGTGGAGAAAAATATGCAACTGCAATACAACATAAGGAAGGTAACCACGGATGACACATTTTGTACTCTAGTTTACCAGGCCTTTCACCTGCTGATTTGGTTACCATCTAGTTGGAATTCTACTTGCAATAGAATTTTGCAAGGGCCAGTTTCCGTACCCGAGTTATATGTTTTTATTAATGATCAGGGCAGGGCGAATATTAGCAGATGGCCCCAAAAGGTAGAGGGCAAAATTAGGATTAGAGTTGCAAACAAAATCAATTGAAGATACTCCCCTCAAACCCAGGATGCTGTTCAAAGATCAAAACCAACACATTACATGTTAGATAGGAAAATACAATTGCACAAATGTAACATGCATGATGCCTGGTTACGGCTGCTCTTTGAAAGGAACTGAGGTATCACTGAGGATCACCAGCTAAATGAGAGCTAATGTTCTCACACGGAGATGGAAGAAGCTTCCTACTGATACCTGAACAAAAGCATTGCATGCAAGACATGCGATGTATTCTTGTTCCATTTTTTATTAGTTATTATACAATTTCATCTGGAGTATCACGTCCAATGCTGGCCGTATGTTCCAAGCAAGCTGTAGATCACCTTTGACTCTGATGAGAAAAATAATCATTGCTATTGCCTGAATTACCACAGGATAGATAGATCTTTCCTGTTGCTAGATGTTCTCAGACATTGATTTATGTTTTTTAGATTAAATCTGATGTATTGCAATGCAAAAAAAAAAAAAAAAAAAAAAACAAACATTATAAAAATTGTAATTTCTGCTTGCAGTAGCAGCATTGATATGACAGTCATTCAGTGAATCTTCTACTCCAGTTTTCCATAGATTGATTCTGTAAGTAAAGAAAATATTTGATTGATTTACCGATTATGCAGCGTTTTGGTTTTTTAAGTTGTTTTTGGTCCTATTTAAAATAAGTTTACTTTGTAAGATGAGCAACAGTACTTGTAAATCAGAACATCTGGTAAAACCCTGCAGTCTGCCAGAGAGTCTTGTGAAAGAGTAATCGCTCCAAATAAATGTTATTTGCAATGCTCTTTAATATTATTCCAGACACAGTGATTATATAAATGTAAAAAGCTTAAAAGGATGGAAGTAACATCATATCCCTGAAATCATCAGTAAGTGTCCATATTTTCTGAAGTTCACATATGAATCACAAGCGAACTACCGTCCTGGCAGAAGTCAAAGGTCCCAAAGGGTGAACATGCATGATGTTCAGAGGAAAAAAAAAAGGGGGGGGGGGGGGGGGAGGGGAGTAAAAGGGAGCAAAACCTACAGATATTTATCATGCTCTATGGACATCTTCATTGTCCAAGTGACTATTCATAGATTAGCTGGGACAGCTAAGTTTGAGACTCATGAATTAAACTGCTTTCATTAACAAATGCAAGGTTGGAATGGACTTCAAAAGAACATAACCTTATTTTACGGTTGGGCCAATATGAGTATTTCCTTTCATTCAACAGTTATAAGGAGGGACTAATAGCAAATATATACACTTTCTCACTCTTCACTATTTAGTGATGTGATTTTGCTACAAAATACATGAACTAGGAAAGCTGCATTTAAATTATCTTGTATTAACCTAAACTGGTATTTCAGAGAAATTTTTTCAGAGAGATCATCTTTGTCATTAAGAAGATACAAGTTTAAACTTAGCTTTGGTTCCAAAACTGGATTAAAAGACAGCCTTGCACTGTGATCAAGATGCTCTAACAGCATCACCTGCAACAATAATATAATCAACCTAAACATTCCTTCTGATACTAAACAAAAACTGGGTGGGAAACTGTGTTGAACAGCAAGAATGAATATTTTATAAAATTATGTATGACAGAATGCTAAAGATGCTACATGCCTTATCTTTTATGACTACTGTGGTACCCATGTTTTTTCTTACTCTTATTCTCATCAAAATTTGCTTAAATTTCGCGGTTAGCAAGAGAAACCAGTAAGTGAAGCACAGAGTACTCAGAAGTGGATGGACAAAGTTCAGAGGAACGACTGAGGAGTTCTCCCCTCCTCGCCCCAGGTACCCTAAGACACTCAGAAAGCTGCAACCCCCAGCAGGAGAGGAATTGAAATTAAATATTAGGGCCATCAGCATTTGCGCTCCAGCGTCAGGAAGCTGGGAAATGACTGTTGTTGCCTCTCCATATAATTATGTAATGGCAAAGTTTTACTAGCTGTCCAAATACAACTCTTCAACAGATGGCCGTGATGCATGACTTAGTAAATGGAAATTAATCAGGTCCATTTACAGTGAAGTAATGTCTCTAAAATAACTGTCCCCCCTCTACCGTCTTATGGTAATAGAATCGCAAAATCACAACAGGTTAATAATACAACCTTGATTCCACTGTTCTCTTCTAGTGATGCAGACCGAGAGGAGAGCAAGGGAGCGACACCAGGAAGGACCTCCTGCGTCACTGAGATCCTTCTCCCACAACATTTCACCTTGTTCAAAAATGCGTCCAGCTCCATCTTAAAACTCAATTCATCAGAAGGCTGTTTCAAAACCTCAGTGATACAATGCTTAAGAAACTTATTCCTATTTCCTGCATAAATCTTACTGACAAACTGCTTAAAACTACTTGACTTCTGGCTGCTGTTGCTCTTTAGTTTAAATAACTCTCTTCCCCTCAGTTCCCCAGATCCTTTTCGCCCAGAGGTATTTACACACAGAAATCAAAGCTGCTCTTTGCTAGAATTAACAAACTAAACTCTTCTATGGTTTCCTCTTGCATCTTTCTATTACTTTTTTTATTATTGCAGCCTCTCTTTTCACCTGTCTTAGTTTCAGTAACTTGTGCATGGGCAGCCAAAAATGCTCGCAGTATTCTATATCAGACCATGGGGTTTGGGTAATATTTTTAGACTACTTTCTCTACTTTCACTGAATCCAGGACCCCGAAGTGTGCTGGTCTAAATGTCACCAGAAAAATCTCAACAACATGTCACAATAACCACGAAGTTTTATCCGGCCACATAATTAACTTCACTGAGTAACCCGAGCCCCCAGGAGAAGAACGCTAGGGCGTTACCATTAAGTAACACAGAGTCATCAGCCCAAGCCAGAGCCCTGGAACAGAATGTTATGAATATAACATCAGCCCTAAAATGGTGCCAAACTTCTGCAACCTTTGCAAATTCCATAGCCATCTCACCCAACCCCCATAGGATTCCCAAAGACAAAAACACATTAACCTATCTGCTGGCAGCAAGGGCCGTTCCCGTTTCCTTCATGACTGTGTATTCCAGTCAGTCCCCACTGCCTACAATTTGGTAGCTGGTCACCGACACCGAATTCTACTTCTCCTCACATGTCCTGTGTCTGCAGCCCAACCCATTACCATCAACGCCCCGTTGGCTAAACAAACCAACACATCATCTCCACCAATACTGAGGGATTCATTTGTGTTTTCAGTGCCTCTCTGCCTTTAGTTACGTCCTCGAAGACCTCCTTGAACTTTACTGCTCCAGGTTCAAGCTTGCCTGTAACACTGCTGCTAAGCTTCTTGTTAACATATGATATGTTAAAGTTACCTTAATTGGCCCAATTTGTCACTGGATCTAGTAATGCAGCTGTCAAAACAGAAAGCAACTACCGACACTGTATACCCTCTAGTCACCATGCATTTCAGTAAATTTGAGGTGAAGCAAAAGGGCTCATCCCCTATCTACACCACCTACAAAACAGGATAGTCAGATAATAATGCCAGTCTGTCCTTCATGTTTTCCTCACCAAAAATACCGGAAAGAAACACCACAATAATCGCAATAAAGCCTCAAGACAGTATTCAGGATTTGTACATATTCTGAAACTATTTTAGAACGGGAAACCACTTACCTTTTGCATAACTCCTTGGAATTTAAAAGCATTGTAAGGTTTGAAATTTATTATACATAGGGAAAAAAAAAGGCTTGGATCTTTTGTGGGTTTTCACAAAGCGGTAATAGGTTGAAATACATTACAATAACATCTATTATTTTAGGCATATATTTTACTGATGTAAATAACTAATTTAGGGAATTCTCCTACTTGATGCCTTCCTAGGATCATTTAGCAATTACTTGTAGCAAGGTCCGAAGTGAAATATTCATCATCACATTTACAAAGTACTGCAAATAACTGAGTTTTCCTGTTTATGCTTCACTCTGTGCAAATCAGGCACAACATTTACACATTCTTTTTCAATGTACTCTTAAGAATAATTGTTCAAGCTTCGTCAGAGGTTGAATAACGTGCAAATTTGTTCTGCCTTCTTATAGAAAGCAAACTGAATGAAGCTCAGGTTTGCACTATGTTAGTATCTACAGGTTCGAATTCATGCTGATTCTTTACCAAGTTGCAGAATGATTTACTTTGCTGCCAGCTATACTGAAAACACCAGCAGGCTCAACTCCTTACTAAAGTGTTTGAGACAGTTTCACAATTAGAAAGTCTTAGGTCAAGTAAAAAGGACAACGCACCAGAAGCTCTGTTGCGGAGTGATGCCTGTATTCTGTATTGCCCATACCTGAGTAATGCTACAGCAGCCCATCTGCCCATCTTCCTACTGGTCTACTGTGGCTGATAGACACACCTCAAGCCATTGTGTTACTGTTTTGGAATAGTCTTGCACTTGCAATTTGTGATATGCACCTCTGATGACATAAGCTTGCAAAAAATATCCTATTTAATACTCTGATTTTTTTCAGAAATAGAACCCTTTAACCTTTCCTATTCTTACAATTGTAGTATTTGGATATAAAAAAAAAAAATCACTTTAATGCATTAAAACTAAGCATCAAATGAATTTGGGATTTAAAAACCTATGTCTGAAACATTTTGCTTATAAAACAATTTTTACTCAAGTCAAAGTCACAAATTTACCCTTCTCTAGGCTTTATGGAGCTAAAAAAACCTCTTCATAGAAACAGATAATAGCACATACACCCAATTGAAAAGGTCAAAAACTTACACCTAAAAAGCTAGGAGCAGTACCTTATCTCTATTTATAGTTTAGATCTTGCTGGTTTAAACTCATCTCATAATTTCACATGAGAACAGGTTTATTTATTTTAAATACACTGTCTTCACAGGAGCTCCTTCTTTATCTGCAAAAACAAGTTGCATGTTGTTGGGCATTCTGAAATGAATTTCCTCGAACTTGACAGACTGTCTGTAGTCCACCTGCTTTAGCTTCTCTGTCCCTACACCTTTTCTAATAATTCTTCCTATTAGTAGATGTCAACTTTAAGGATTCTAAAGATCAGTTTTTGAAAGTGTGGAGTTCATATCACATTTACATAAAATTACTTTAATCTAAAAGTTAAGCTTAGAAGGAATTGCTGTTCTCCTGAGAAGACTGGCGAAGTTGGAGCATACCCTTAATTTAAACACATGCTATATTCTTAGATACTTGATACGCCTACTCTTAGCATACTTAAAGAAGAATCAAGGAAAAAAGATTAATTAAAACATCAAGAGACATGAATTTCCAGTGAGGTTGGAAGGAAAGGCTAAGCAAGTTGCTTCCCTTTTCAACTTATTTTCCTTTCAGTGGACTCAGGACAACCAAGAAGCAATGATCAGGTCCCCAAGAGATGACCACTGTAGCATCTTTCTTTGGGCTGTCCTTCCTCACGTGGCACCCCACATTCATCTCAGAGTTAGTTTTCACTGTTATTTTACATCATTATATAGTCACTAAGCTCACGTAGGAGTTGGTTTTGGCATACTGTTAGATTGAGCTTTCCCGTAAAATTTGTCTGTCCGTCCTGTTCATTTCTCATGTTCTGGAATTAATAGTAGCAATAAGTGGTTTGAATCATTTACTGAAGTATAGGCGGAGCAGTGACTGTAATGTCCGTTGTCAATATTTCAGCACATACACCTACACTTCATGCTCAAGGTTTTCACTCCTCAGCAGAAAAGGAAACAATTAACAATGCCATTTATCTATGACATGATTTCTGGAAGGCCATGATTTTAAGCAGTACAGTTATCGTGTATTATTTTGGTTATGCAAACTCTTTGATTTGCAGTCTGATTAAGTCTTTATAGATTTGTTTCTCAGGCATAGCATCCATAAACAAAGGATAAATGATGTTTTCTTATACGAGTATTCTTATGTCAACACACATTCTTTATCAGCATCTCTAGAATTTTCTCCTATTTTCTGAAAACTAACTTTGAGCAAAGGATGTTGACAATTCACTGAGCCTAATCTTTCTGGAATAGAACTGTCTTAAGGGTGGTGCATTATTTATAATTTTAATCTTTAAACCAACTGCTTTACTCACAAAAACATATGACTCATTCTGAAAAGTATAAAAGAAAGCTGCCTGTAAGAAGTCCCATGCTCCAGATACATCTCCAATGATGTACTAAAATCAGATTGTTAGACGCACAGGGTGAGGACTTTTTCTTGTTTGTTCCAACTGAGGTGCAAAAACCCGTCAGATGCACCAACACTTCAATGCTATGCCTTAGGGAAGAGAAAGGTGTCTTTTCCCGTTGCTAACTGGAGATTAATCATGTCCCAGAGCACAGAAATTGATAGCCCTTATTCTTCAACTGCCTAGATACGCACCACGTTCACATATTCTACAAGGGTGTGAGTTAGCTGGGATGGAAAGATGCTTCTGTTTTCTCTTTCTGGGATCATTGCAGGGATTTGCTCCCTGGCTGTTATTAAGGCTACGCTTTGTGATGGGTTTAGTCTAAGTGCTGGGTGGGGTAAGTAATACCAATAATAGCAATCAATAAAATGGGTTTCTGACACTGTAGTTTCCTAAACATTAAACCAGAATATCATGTACCTATCTATGTAGTAAAAAAACCTATTACATATTTACAGCCAATGAATTACATCAGTGCACATTATAGCTCTATAAAGTACACCAAAAAAGCAGGGTCCTGGGACTTCAGACTCCAAACACGAAGGCGATCCCCAACTAAAACTAAGGGAGAGACAAGTCAACAGTCAAAGATTTGCCAACTTCATTCCCAGAATCTATACCACAGAGGGAATACTTGCTCCAAATTTCGTAATCTTAATTTATAGCCTCTATAGCCTGAGTTTAAGTAGCAGATTCATCAATTCAGTTAAAGACTACTGGAGTCTTTAAGACCCTTACCAATACCAACTCTTCTGATCCTGTTCAACTCATCAATGAACAAGGCTCCTGGGATGTTGGTTTCCCAAACCCTAGTGTAACCCTATGCCTAAATTAACTAAAAAACCCTCTTAAAGTATTATTTGCATACTAAGCCAGCATATAAAGCACTAGTCCTTCCAAAGCTAAATCATCTTCTTTACATCTTCAGATTACAGGAGGGCCACAGATTTCTGGCCTTTGGGTTTCCAACTCTTAACCCTAAGTATGGGATTCACATATGAAAAACACCCCCAAAACATGAGACATTATCTCCTACTAACACCAAACCACTGCTTAAGCATACAGTGATTGTGGAATATAGTATGGCGCTAAAATCACTAAAAAAATGGAACAGTTCCTAATCCAAGTATAGTTTTACCCCTCTACGTTTTTAACAGATAAAATGGGCCTTGAAATTTTTCATACTCATACTAGCCCACTCTAACTAACTCAGTTATGGGACCCAATTTATGGGATCCATTCAAACACTGGAAGGAAACATAAGATGCTAGGTGCTTAATGGTACCAGGCAGCTTCTGGAGAACCTTGCAATAGTACACGCTCTTCAAGATTCGGATTCTGAAAGTTTTCTGAAACATTTTTTCAGCTCCCACCGCCCACAGATTCCAGAATGACATCAGATTTTTACTTCTCAGATTTCTCCTAACTCTAAACCTATCTCTGAAGTCCCCAAACAACATATACATTGATGCATTGAATTGTTAAATCCTCGAAACCTAAACCCAATCTTCTTTATAGCCAGAGATTAATCCCTTTATAAAAGTAAAATACATGGCTGTGGTTCATGTCTGCCCACGCTTATTGGTTCTTAAAGCTGTAGATGCCTAAATACTAACTCCAGCCCACATCTTTATGCTAAGCTCAATTATAAGCATGAGTCCAATCTTTACAGTAAGTGACATGGGAAGCAACTGAAACACACAGATATCTGAAAATGTATATTGAAACTGAAACGTATAAACTGAACATTAATGAAATACACTGAAATGCTATTACTAAGCATATACTGAATATAGCCATCAATGAGGATCTTAGTAGCATGAACCCTAAACCCCTAATTTTACTTTGGAGATCAATTCCTACAACAGAAGATAAGAGCTTCATCAGTCCTCAGCCCTCCTTTTAACTTCTTAGTACCTGACCTTCAAAACCAGAAGCCGTAACTCTGAGCCCAAATATATACTTAGTAATATCAATATATTGATCAATCTCTACAGTATATGGGAGTAAACGGGCCCTGCCAGACACCTTCCTAAAACTGAAAGCCACAAAGTTGAATCACTAGAGTCTTATAATCTAACTTTAATTCAAGCCGTAAACTTAATTTGAAGTCTAGAAGGGGGATGAATCATTTAAACAGGTAAACCCCAATCCCTACTACTGCCAGCCCTCTTTTAACTCTTACGGCTTTCAAAAGCCACCAAGTTCTTGAAGACTCATCTTTCCAAAGCTTGGCCTTGACTCCAACCTCAAGCATAGTCACACCTGAGGAAGGATATGGGGACTAATTCAGATTCCCAACGACAACAGTAGCTTTTAGCTATGGTAGTCCACGCTGTGAAAGAGGATTGTTTAGGGGAGGTAAAGAACTTAACTCCCTACCGGAAGGGAGCTCCTGCCATTCATGCTCCCAGCTACCTGTGCCCCTGAGAAACAGGTAATTAAGTGGACTTTCAATTTTAGATTTCTAAAACCTAAGACTTACTTCAGTTCTAACCTTGGACTTAATTATAGGCAAACAGAGAACAATGCCTAGAAATTTCCTGATATAGCAGAAAGATATCTCGATGATAAACAACTAAAGCTGGTTATTTTCTTCATTTTGCCTTGTTATTCTCTCAGCAGATCAAGTTAGGAATCCTGCCTTTGCTGCAGATTATTCCATTTTCAGACTTAAATCAGCACTGCACAACCTGTGATGTACCATAGCTTTATTGAATGATTTACATTTTTGCAAGAATGTTATTTGTTGTAAGAATCTTCCTGTTATATTTAAACTACAAACAGGCTGCTGTGTTCTCAGCACCCCGTTTTGAGCTGCTGCAATCATGCTGTCTGTGCGTAGCTCTTGCAGGAGGATTGAATAGAAAACTGATTTCTCAGAGGCAGAGTTCATTTTGAAAGCACTTAAAGAGAATACAACTATTTCAAAGGTCATTGAAACTGGAGGGAAAACGAGTATTTTTCCTTTTTTTTTTTATATCTTCACTTTTGACAAAGAAAAAGGGATTTATCATGCTGAGACAATCTACTCTGCCAAATACCCAGTCAACTCTTGTTCACTGTAGGTGTCTTTTACACAACAGAATCCTAATAGGCAGAAGCAAAGTACTGAACATTTCAGATGAATAATTCAGATTCTTGTAAAACTACGAATGATCAAAACCAGGTGTTTATAATAAGAAAAAAGGCAGCTTCCACAAGCCTCTGGCAGCTTTAACTAAGGCTTTCTCTATCAGCATTAATATACAGTATTCAATACTGCCAAGAGAGTTTTTCTGTACATGAACTTATTATTTGACCTTCAAGACCTTCCTGATGAATACACATCAGAAGTGTTACTGTTCATTTCTCACTCTGATGTCAAGGAACAGCAGAAAAGTTCCAAAAAGGAAAAAAAAAAAATCTTCTCAGAGAAGTATAAATTAACAACTACTTGCCGCTCTTACATACAATTATGCTGATCCAGCAAGTCGTTCCCCCTTGAATATACACATTTAAACAGACCATCTTTGCTTGAACACATAAGAGGTGAAAGCTTGAGAATGTGTTAAAAGAATTATTTATAGTAGCCTGAGCGTGATGTCTAAGAAAGATGATTCTTCATGTTACAAGAAAATTACTTCATACCAAGTCTGAAAAAAAACTCCAAAAAACCTCTCGCAATACTGTCTGACACCTTTTCACTATTTTGCCAAAGCAAGGGTGTTAGTCTTCAGTCATATAAAAAGTGGTGACTATTTCTGGGAATCTTTACTGACAGTCCTGTAGGTGGTAATGAAATAACTGCAGTCTGAAATAATTTTCTGCATCTTTCATTTACAAATTAACCAGAAGTCAGTGCTAATTCATCTCCTACTGTTTAATTAGGATTCCCTATTTAACTACTAAACAGAATTTCTTGTTATAAACAGACATGTATAACTTCTTGCTCTACCAGTTTTACCTTTTTCCTACATGAAGCACCTTGTCTTTCTCATGCTCCTTTTCCTTATTATTACCATGTGGCATTCTTCATATTAATCAAATCTTGCGTGAAAATTTTTTCTTCCTATAGTTGAATCTCTTGTTTTCTTCCTGTTGTTATTCAGTAGGAGAATTAGTCCATACACTACATTAATAAAAAAAGAACAAACAATACGGTATATAATTCATTTTGTGAGACATTTTTGAGGCAGTAGTCACTTTTTAATCAGGCTATCTGCATCCAAATCAATAACCATTTCACTAGACCCTACTTAGGAGCAGAATAATTCATATACTGGGAAAGAAAAGTTGACTATTTCTCATTTAGTAAGGTCCTGTTCTGCCAGACATTCTCTGAACGATCTCTCCCTGTAACTCTCTGTCAATAAAAGTCTGCCCTGTTGTATGAATCAGAGCATTCATTCCACACAAAATGAGATTCCAGCCTAGTTCAAGTAAATGCATGCTCTAGCTTTGGGAGAAAAACCTGTAAAGGTCTTTTAGAGGAAATTGTTAGGACCCACTTAGAAATATTATGATAGCTACGAAGTGATGGTCTTAGGGTCAAGGCTCCAGATGAAATCAAGTTATGTACATCTATAGATATAAATAGCCAGCAGACCTGCTCCTCCTCTTCAAGATACTCAGTAATGTCTCCAGCTGTGCTGAGTATAAAGCTCTTCTGGAATAAAAAGATTTCTCCTACTGATTTCAGTAGTACTGTAAAGATAACACAAACATACAGATTATATCCTTCATCTTCCACCTATCGTTATGGGCTCACCTGTTATCACTGTGTGGACAAATATAATTTCTAAGTCATATTTTTCTCTCTACTTCTTACTTTTTAACAAGTCTCTCAACTTCTTAGGAATTGGAAATGCAATAAGTCTATATTTACATCAACTGGATGATGCATGTAACCATCTGACCCTTATTACAGGAGCTTGCTACATCAGAATTCATTGCTGCTACTCATACTACTCATAAATCACAGAAAAGCAATGGTATTAATATTCCTCTGTCTTAAAAGTTAGCATATTTAAGTGCTCTTCAAAAGTAACATTTCTTCTATAATCAAATAAAATATGCCAATAAAATGTAGCCAGTTCTGGCATGGAAGAAGGTGACTCACTTAACTTTCAACTAAATTCCTTCTATGATTCCTTCTAGGTTAAAGATTAAAAAGAGGTACACTAATCAGTGAATATTTATCAGACCAACACTACTCTAAATACATGCTCTTTTGTTTTCTTTTGACTTTCTTCACTCTTGCTCAGCTCAGTTTCTCCACATAACTTCTACTGGGACACCCCAGCTGCTCTTACAGCCAGCTGAGTTCTCATAGGGATTCAGATCACTCCAAATGTTACTTTTTTTTTTTTAATATGAAAATTACATGATATTTTGAGGATACTGATGGGTTAACATGGGGATCAATGAAAGGACTGAAAAGCAATAAGGCATCTGTTAGACCAGACCCAGATTAATACAATGACCGTTTTCGGCGATTTCACTGGCTTACATTTTCCATGCGATCCCCAGTGGATATGAACACATCCCAAAACCACTATCATAAATATGACTGACTGATGAGCTTCCAAAAAAGCCAAGGCCTGAAAAGACATAAGAATACAGTTGAGTCATGGGCATCACATAAGGAATCCATTAATCCAGAAATAAAAGATAATAATAATAGTAATGTAACTGTGATGATGTCAATACATAACCAAAGCAGGGTTTGTAGGGAAAGGCTGCTTTTTTTTTTTCTCTTTTTTTTAAAAAATGCAATCAACTAATGAAGTTAGGAAATACAGATAAGATTTTGGATACACTTGACAAGATTTAACGAAGGGTTTATGCTGCCTGAAACCCATGCCAAATTAAATGACTGGTCAATTGATATCTAACTGAAGCAGCCAAGTATCAGACAAAAAATAATGTTATCTCTTTCCAGGTGGAGTGGCTAACCACAGTATTAGGTCCCGTACATTGCTCCAAGATGAAGAAAAATGGTGGTGAAGCCATGTATCTTTACTGACTCATCAGGAATGTAATGACCCCTGTTTCCCTAAATGCAGCAGAAATAAAAATAAGGAAATGGAACATTTTGTACTTTCCCTTTTTTTTACAGCTCCAAGTTCATTTTAGATGGAGCTCAACCCAGAAATGTTTGAGATCCACACCTCACCCTCCCCTATCCATGCAGCTCCCTGCTTACTGTTTCAACTGTTACTCTTATGGCCCTTTTTGCTGGCACACAAACCTTTGCAAAACAGCAGCAAGTAAACTCAGTCCATCAAGAGTGCCCTGGCTGTGTCCGTATTTGAGCATATTTCTTACCGCCTCCCAGAAACCATGACAATAATTTAAAGCAGGATTTTGAAGTCCCTCCCTGAAAATAAAGGGAAGACCAGCAGAAGCTGGTCATGATGCAAACCCCACTTTACTGTTGCCTGATCACACACTGTGAAGTGCCAGCATAAATACCATTTCAATGCAGCTGTGACACTACAATTTAAAGGTGTCTTTTCATGTCCTGTTAATCCATTTAGGGAATTATCCTGTACGGCATACATGGAGGCTAGACCTGCCTGCAAAAGGAGCTTAATAACACACATGTTATGAAAAGAGAGATTTTAATGAAAGTATTTAATTGGCATTTCTGAAAATCCTGTTTTACCCTTCAGCATAAATGACTTGACTAAAACTCAGACACCAAGCTTGTTGCAGAATTGGAAATCAATCTGAACTCGTTTCCTACCTGAGTACCTTAATCTCCAAAAAAGCCTTACTATTTAATCTTCAACCAGTCTTTCAAAAAGTATGTTCTTGTAAATTAGTATTTAATTATTTAGAAAAAAGTACTATAGAGAAGAGCCATACAGACATTTTCAAATATATTTTTTTCTGCACAGGTAACGGAGCAAATTCATGACAACCTGTTTTCATTATCACAAAACTAAATGAAACCCACACAGGTTGGTAAAAATCCAGCATATTTTGTCAGATGCTGCTAGCTACAATTACATTGACCTGAAGGAAAGGAAACACTGTGCAGTATCAGTTTCTATTTGAAGCTCGTATAACTAATGCTAAAGAAAATTTCATGACCACCTAACAGTCATTCAACTGTAACAAACACACACTCCAAATGAAGTTAACTGCAGTCGAAATCTGGTAATTGCAGTTTGGGAACTCATCACTCAAACTTTGCAACCCCACATCACCTCTGACAACCCAAAATCTTAATTCATAAGAGAAATGAAACAATACAACCCTACCAAAATGAACATATCCCTAACACATAATAAATGCAGCAGCCAATCATGATTACCCATATTTTCAAGTTGTGAAGACTTAATTGTCTTCATATGACTTAATTGAGTACTGGCATGTTAACAGAAGCATGATAATAATTTTGAGCTTCTGTTACTTTTTATTTACTACTTTATATATATTTTTTTACCTCAGGTAGCTAGCCAGTATTAACTGGGACTCAGAGCTGTACTGGCTGTGAAATGATGGAAGAGTCAACAAATCTCCTCCATATCATGGATATCAAAGTAAGGATACACTGAATAATGTAGTCTTAAATGTTTTGCTTGATAAAATTATAAATCATTTAAGTTATGAGGATTTTAGTAGTTTTCTAGAAAACCGATCTCATCGTGTTGATCCTATTTAGCTACCCTAACAACTACTTCTTCCCTAGGCTTTAAATACCTGTAGACAGGTACCTTCTCAAACCACAGAGTTTCTTTATCAAGCTATCTATCTATATATCTCTTCACAGTCAGCGTCACTAAAGACATCATTGAAGTTCTTGTTACAAGACATGTAATACATATTTCCTTCTGTGTATTACCTTGAATAAACTCCATAAAATCTAAGAGCCTCAGGTTCCCTTTTCCACAAAGCAGGGTAATAGTTACTTCATAAGCAGGTTGGCAGTGGGCAGAGAACCTTGAATAGCACATCAACACTATGTAAGTACTCCCACTTAATGCTTGTCTGAATAACTCTAAAAACTCTACAAAGATTATATGTGTTCCTAAAGCAATGAAAAAGCACTCGTCTTGACTGGAATGAATTAACTGAAGCGTGGCTGTGATATGAAAGCAATTAGAAGCATCCACAATGCAGAAAGATTGAATGAAACTGCCTCTATTGTGATAATACAGAAATTAGAAAGAAACCCTAGCACAAAAAAATTCTGAAGCTGCACAATCATTGGACCAAGTGAGAAAAACATTCAAGCACATGTCTAAACCCACTCCTTTGCAGAGGTGTCTACATTATTTTCCTTAAGAGACTCAAGCTCATGCTTAAGCACTTTCCTCAATTGGTATCAATGCATATTATACCATATTTATTATTTTGGGATAACAGAATTACTTTGGGATTCAAGTAATTTTGTAAGACAGAAGTATCAGAGTTCCTTGGCCTTTAGGATAGTTTCTGAATAAAAAAATCACCCCCAAACTTGGAGAGTCAGGACCATTAAAAGTTTCAATGGAAGCCTCCTTTAGCTCTGAGATAGTGCTGCAAATAACCATTTCCAGTACCCTGAACCTGGAACCAATAAACACAAAGACCACTGAAACAATTTAAGTCTCTTGCATTCATTTTTTTATGCTTTACATATAATTATTTAATAAATTTGAGCTTTGACTAAATTCTTTGATTTCTAGCCAATACCTTGGCAAAATTTCCATTCAGTTCAGGGAAAAGTACTATATATTCAGTGCAGAACTGGTGAATTATTTATGACTGCATGAATTAGATCTCAAAACTTTTTGGAGAAGACACGCCATCAGTAGCAGATAATACTGCATAATTTTAGGCTACTGTCACCTAAGCTGCATTTGACAGGAAAGAAAATATACTCAGCATTTGCTTATAATGATTTTTTATTGCTATGCAATAATATCTAATGTCTTCCAGATGCATTCAGGACAATTTGTTCATTTCACTTGGTAATCAAAATGTGTTTTGACTAGTAAGTCCCTATTTAGTTTTTTCTGTAATCATTTTTCTTAATGGGAGTATTTTCCAGATGTTGTGTTAGTCTAGTCATCCGGGACCTCTTCCAACTCATGTGGAAAGTTTGCTGTCATAAGCTGTCATTGGCGGTTTTGTTTAACAAGCTAATTAGTTAACCCCAGCATAGTTACAAAGCAATATATAAGGCATCTGAAATGCCACTGAGAGCAGACATATTCTTTGTTAGGTAAGTGTAAAAGCTATCTCTGCTCTGAGCGTTTTGATCAAAGAGCTCTTCTTCAAAAGGAAAATAATGAACTGGAACAGAAAAAACAGACAAGTTTTCCTTTTGAAAGAAGATCTACTTTTATCCTACATTTCCCTTTGACATATTTAAACACTAATATTTCAATGATAGATTATTGTTTATAAAATTATGTTGCTTAATAACTACTGTTTTGACAGTATTTTTTTTTTTACTTTACTTTTATATTTATCAGTATTCTAACCGTAGAAACTGTTGTACTGAAATGCAGCAATGTTACAAGGAGAAGACTGTGACTGTAGTTTTCATGTAATAGAATTCTGCAAAAAAATTACTTCCATTATTTGTTAATAATGAATTTTCCTAGTCTTACCACAAAATATAACAGCTATTGGACTAATAACCAAGACAGAATTTATGGAGTAATTCTAAATTAGCAATTTGTCCGTTAATAATTTTAGTATTAAATTTATGTTGTTATTAAACTAGTATTATGTATAAAGATATGCACTGCAATTTTTTTTAAATGATGAACTGATTAATTGAATTGCACGTAGTGATGTGAGATTATTTTTTTTTAGGGATGATGTCGTACCTGAAAGTAATGATCATATGGAACATACTTTGCGTATCCCTGGTGATCCTTTCACTGTCCTTGATTCAAGAAGTGTCTTCTGAAGGTACTGTAACATATAAAGTTGAAGGGAGGGTGTCTAGGATACCTGACAAATACTAAGAATGCTTCAAATGCATCTTCATAAAAATGCTAAGTTCTAGAACTTTATATTTATTCAGACAGGCATTATGATTCAGTTTTATCACCACTGAATATTTTCATAAATATATTTTGGTACAGCATGGTCCGCTTTTTTTGAGGAATAACATAAATATGAATATTATGCAAAACGTGTATGAGCCCACTTCTTTTTCTGGAGACATATTCTACAGATCCTCTTGCCCTCAGACTGACATATTTAGCCTAAGTGATTTGCAGTATGATTCAAGGAAGAATCTAAAATTACAATATCCACATATTTTGATTAGAAATATTTAAATACAATATGCTCAGGGAAAGGAATGTCTATACCATGGCTAAGTGCTTTGCCATTAAATGCACCGTTATTACCACCACCAAGGCTAATTTTGGCAAATATTGGTCTAATACTGCAGATTTTTATCCACTCTCAAAGCTCTGTAACTGATGTCTAACTAAAGTAGCACCGTTAAAAAGAAACAGAAGAACTTGCAGCCTGGCATGTCCTGTGCTATCACAGTTCTCAAGTAGCTATCAAGTTGTTACGGTGATAACATTCCGTATTACTTGCTGGTAGAAAATAATTTATTACTACTTGAAGACATAACATTTGTATATCTGAGCAGCTCATCAGGGCACAGCAGATGTCAGATTTGACCTGCAGGGCAGAGCAGTCTGACACTGCACCCTCTGTAGTTGATGGGAGCCTTCCCGCTATTTTCAGCAAAAATCAAGACTCGCCACCAGCAACTAGAACCATTTAGGCATTTTCCTTAGAAGTAACTTTGTAACTTACAAGTCATAAACTTAAAACAAATAAAGGAAGGAAAGGATGTTACTTTTTGGACTTACCTATATTTTCTTCCCATAAGGGAAAAAGGGTGCAACATATTGGGCACATATCCGTAAAGGAACATGCCTAGCTTCTCTTTTCAACTCCCCTATTTAGAGCCTATTAACTCAAGTCCATTAATTTCTCCATTTATTCCCTAGTCCTGCTTCATTATTTGTAAAGAAGTGGTAACAAGCATTATACCTAGCTGCTGAAAATCACAATATATATAATTATTTATTATCCCATAGTCTTCCTTCGTACACACACACAAGTGGAGTGTGTGCTGTCAGAAATTGTCTTTGGTGTTGTGTTGTATGTTATTTCTTGTTGTTTCCTTGTTGTTCCTCAATGTTTCAGCTGATTATCTTAACTTTGTTTTAGCTTGCTGATTGTTCAGCTTCTTTGTTTGTATTTAGGGGCGCTTCACTTGTGGTCCTGCATGTTTCCTTTCCAGAAGAAGCTGTTAGCATGTTATGTTAGCAGAGGTTTGATGTAGGAAGGGGAGTTGATCCAGGGTGAATATCTGATCTGGCAGTAGAAGGTAACAAACCACTGCCGAGCTTGAATGCGTGCAGTTTGAAAGCAGACCTCCCGACGTCTTGCTTACCACCTGTAACCTGCACCATTTATCGTTATCTAGCATTTTCCAACACTACAGAAGTCTAGCAGTAAAGCCGATGTAGGATGAGCTTTTATGTTACTCTGCTAAGTAGTAATCTCCTAATTAACAAACAGAAAGCACTTTATAGAAGATTGCAGGACTAGATCCCAACTGTTCCTAACCTCAGAGTTGATACCAAATTCCTCTCTGACTGCAGGGAAAAAAATAATGTAGAGGGCAGGCAGATTTTGAAAACTGCCAATAAAAATGGCTCCAGGGACCTGTATTTATTATGACATGCTCACCAGTTTGCAAGCTAAACTGGTTTTATTTGGTTATGCAGAACATGACAAAAAGTAAAATGAGTCTGTCAGGTAGGGTGGTGTGGGTGCACATCTATAACCATATGTAGGGTGAATTAAGATGGAGAGTAAGTCTGCAAAACAATCTAGTGCCTGGCTGATATACCACTTAAGATAAATCTGCACGGGCTGCTTGAGATACCAGAACGGGCATGGCCATATATTAAACCAGTCCTCAGGGATTCATTAATCTTCAGGAGAAACAGGACAAGTTAGCCTCTAACCTGAGCGCGCTGCTGCCGGTCCTCAGGCTGGCTCAGAGCAAACCTCTGATCCGCATGCCTTCAGGAGGGGTTGCACCAGGCCCAAGTTTCTGCAATACCCAGTGAAGAAACGGCATTCTGTAGAAAAAAGATAAATCTTACTACTTTGCCGTTCAGTGTTTCCTTATGTACCATTTCGGTTTGGCAATGTTTACACCAGTGTTGTGTGATTTTAGATTTATCAAGCTGTACAGGGAGATGTGGGGAAGGGTATTCTAGAGAGCATGACTGCCACTGTGATTTTAACTGTCAACACTACATGGAGTGCTGCCCTGACTTCAAGAAAGTCTGCACAGTGGGTAAGTTCCCAAACACAGCCAGTTCCTATCGGCAAGACTTCCCCTCCCGTTTGCTCCAACTCCCTACCACACCAGTGTCTCTCCTCTGAATGCTTAAATGTCTCTTAGTTCGCTGCGTCCTTGTTCTCCTCTCATACATGTGTTGCTCTCCCACTCAAAACCTCAGTGATAGCCTCTCACGACCCATTCCAAGAAAACTGTGTATCCACAGGTTGTCACCGAGAAAAGGATTTTGCCTTTCAGAAGAGCAGAGCAGGGCACGAGGGGGGGAAACAGTTTACCTACTGCTTGTTTTCTTCTCCTTAGTGAATTTGTACTATATATGTTTGTCTCTCATACAAAAAACTGGTAAAAGCAAATTCAGGGTTTTCCAGAAAGAAATTCTGGGACATTCCAACTCAAATTTAAGAAGTGTGGAGGCTGTGGGGTCTGAGCCAAAGTCAGAGGGTGTCCTTCCATGGATAGAAATTGACTCTGGATCAGAACCATGTCCAGAGCTTGCTGGAAAAGATGGTTGGATAAGTATTATTTTATATGCTTTATTTATATGCAATACTGTATAGTGTAAATAAATACAGGTATTTCAAACCGTTTTACTGAGAGTTAAAAAATATTTTCTTATGAATCACCAATGTCAAAAATATCAGTGATTTAGATAACTGCAGTTTGTTACACTACACTGGAGTTCTAGTAAGATTACAGGTATAAGATAAGACTCAGATCCAAGCAACACAGGCTGAGTGTTGCTCAAAAGGCAGACGCAGCACTCCCTAAAATGCCAATTCTGCCACTCTGACACGCACACTGGAAATGCTTGTACTTCCCCATCCTGATTCTCATTTGCAAGGGGACATCAGCATTTTTCATAACTGGAAGTACATACTGAGGCATTTTAATTATGTAGGCTATTTATTTATGGTGGGCCGGATTCTAAAGTTATTCTGGCATCTACACAACACTTAATAAAATGTTTAAGGCTAGAGGAAGTCTTCCCTGTTCTACCCTAAATCACTGAATATGGGCGAGCACAGTAGGCACCATCCTTAAAGGATGCAGGCAGGCAGTCTAAGGACTGCTTCCCAGTTAGCATGTGATCGATGCTGACTAAATTAGAGACATGCCAGACATTGTTTATGTATAAAAACTGCCCTAACATCATAAAATAAAAACAATTCTCACCCACGCATGTGGGATGAATCCACTGGCATCCACAGACTCACTCCACATCTACACTGGTCAAAAGGTGTTCTGAATCTGCATATACAGTAATCCTAATTTTGCTAGCTAGTGATTTAACTGTAAAATATGATTTACTGCCCTGCATGCCACAAAGACAATTACTTTAATAGAGACTTATGTACAGAAAAGATACAGGGCAAGAATTAGCAGATCATACGGTAAATTCTGGCAATACCAAGTGATGATTGTTGGCTCAATTCTGTGAGATGCTAAGCATCCTCAAAAAATATCCACTTCAGGTCTAACATAATCACTTCAATTTAACAGTTAACTAAGTACCTATTAAAGGTACTACTGAATGTTAATAAATATTAGATTGTAATGTAATGTAAATGTTTAGGGTCAAATTTTGTCCTTCAAAAATACAGCAAATACGTTTTGCTGAAGTCTGTAATAGCTGCGCACATACTTTCCAAAACAATTTGGTCATTATTTGATATGAAACAGAAGTACTGTAGTGGCTGAAGTTGTCAGAAGTTAACCAATAATGAAATATTAAAAACATGTGGTTATTAAACATGTCAAAACACGGTAGATACTCCTTTAGTACTAATAAGTTAACAACGGTATTAAATAGACTGGGATAACATTTCAAAAATAGTCACTCTGTGTAACTTCATTAAGGAGTTCACACAGTTAAGACGCAGTATTTGCCCAGAGACACCAGGTACACTTGGCCATGACCTATGTAGGCAAATTATTTTTCAGAAATGCTTTGGTAGCCACATCACTCTTCGCGCAAAGTGGTACCCTGATGAATACCTTTTTGAAAACCCAACCCAGAATTTAAATACTATTCTTGAGATCAACTGCTATTTGATTAGGGAAATGGAAGCCTTCTATGATGGGACCTAGCTAAAGTGAACTCTGATGTCACATTTTATCCCACTATAAATTCTAAATGGTCTCAATATACTGCAATGGCAAAGTGCAGTTCTGGTTGTATCGCCTGATCCAAACCCCACAATTACACAACCAAGTTCTGGATCAGACCAGAATAACCACCTGATTTTACGAAGCTGTTCTTTACATCAGCTTAAGCAAATGACTTCACTGTAGAAAGGTCCCAACATTAAACGTGAACTGGCTGAAAATACTAACTCTCTTGTTCTGCCTTATGCAGCAGTCTCCTGCAGAGGACGTTGCTTTGAAGCCTTTGAAAGAGGAAGAGAGTGTGACTGTGACGCAGACTGTGAGAGATATGGCAAGTGCTGCCCAGACTACGCAAAACACTGTAAAGAGGGTAAGAAGTTTCTTTATCACTATATTTTTCATAGGTATATTTAAATATAGATGCCTTGCATTATCATAAAACATTAACTGTGCAGGCTTCGTAGGACACAGGAAGTTAGCTACCAAACAAAAAACAAAACAAAAATAAGAAATCCTAATTTCAAAAATAAATTGGCCATTTTCTCCAGCATAAACACTTTAGAGACGCATAAAGGTAGCTATATTGGAAGCCATCACCAAGATACAAATTCCAAGGGTAAAGCTTTCTTTTGCATTAGCCTCTTTTGGCACTAGCCATACTCTTAATTTACTATCAGAACCGTCACCCAGACTAATACATGTAAGGCCAGGTTTTGCATGTGCACTTCTACTCATGCTGCTTAATCAATAACAGAATTCAAGGACAGAAGCTGGAGGAGTGAATGAGATATAGGGAGAATACCTATATCCTGCATTGGGATAGCACTACTTGAACCTCCAAGACCGCTTGCTTTGGGTTACTGCAGTCACTGGCAACCATAGAGAGAGATCTTGTAGATCCTCCCCACCTCGAATCCAAAAGGTGAGGAGCAGCCCAACACAGAAACCCGTCCTCTGGGGCAAGAGGGAGGAACTGTAGTAGGATCTGCCTGGTTAGAAGCAATTACACATTCACACTGCAGCAAGAGGAATTTTAATTCACATTTAACCTTTGGACTGCAAATTCAGCTCAGGGAAGGATTACTCTGACCCACAGTCACTTTTGTTTATTCTGCCCTTCGCTGCAGAACCTGATGGGTTTTCGTTAGTTGAGCACTAAAGCACAGATCTGGAGGAGCAGTTTCACCTTCTTGTAGGGCTTTAAGAACACCAGCAATTAAGTTGTAGTCTAGAAAACACCAACAAAATATCTTTAATTTCATCATGTCCTTAAAATTTCTGCTACTTATGGACCTAAATTCATTTCTGTGAACACAGTTGGCAAATAGGGCTTGGCACTGGGTTGCTGCATTCACAGACCAGACAACCTCCAAGGCAGCCAATTTCCAAAGTGTGCAGTTTAATAAACAAGATGAGTTACGGATTATCATTTGGTTCACATTACTAACCAGTCTCAGTCCCCAGGTGCTGGCATAGTGGCTTAGTTTTGCTACTCAGTTGTATAGTAATTCATACTGAAAGAGACTCTGTATTCAGCGTTGTTTGGCTGGATGTCTAGAAGAGGGTAAGTGTCTTACAAGTGTCTTGAGGTGAATTTGCTGCCTTTGATGTTACTTACCTCCTCCCTCTTTCTGCTGGAGCTTAACACGCATTAACGCTTACAAAAGATAGTGCGCTTTTTCACTTGTTCTTCAGTTCAAATATAATGAAAAGTTAACCAACCGCTCCTAATCTTAGAGAGTTTCTTGTATTTTAGTTACTTAGCTTTGCTATTAATTTTTGTCAAAAAAAACAACAAAACCCAACAAAAAATCCCTGAAACCCAGCCTACAACTGTACTCAGTATTTTGGCATTTTTGATATGCATGAGTAACTGAGAAACCTGTTAAACCTTTTGGAATAACACAGTAACTTAAGGCCATGCAGTGATCTTTCATTCTGTTGTTTCTGCATCTTTTGAACACTTTGTTCTGTACAGTGAGGTTAAGTTTACTATGTATATCTAGAATTTTTATCTTTCCTATCCTCCAGAAGCCCTATATCCCCAGAATACACATGCACACACATTAAGGACTGGTTAAAAATTTCCCCCCATGCCACTACTGACTCCCCTGAAAGCTGATTCAACTCCCAAGGTGTTTTTATTCAAAAATTACAATTTCTCTCTCTTTCTCAATAAAAGCTTCAGAATATAGTCCACCACCCAACCTTATTTGCTTTGAGTACTAGCTTGCTATGAAAGTAAATCCTTTGATACCCCAGTCATCACCTTATGAGACAGAAAATACCTCTCCTTTTGTGAAAGGCTCATTACACACACCTGTGGCAGTTACCAACTCCTTTAGTTGGATCAAAAAGATCCTGCAGGTTCCCTGAGCTCCATCGTGCTTTTTTCACAACTAACAATATCCTTCTACAAGGCTATGCTAGTGGGAAGAGAGGGTCTCACTTCCAATCATACAATTTGGCCCAACAATGAATGAAAAAATATTTTCTGGCTCTTACTGGATGCAAGTGAAATTCCATGCAACCTTCAGAGCTGGAAAATCTGAACACAAACCTCCAGTTTCTCCTAAAACTCAGCCTACTAGAAGTTAGCTTAATACTTAGACCTTGTGTTGATTCTTTGGTCCATCCTACTTTGTAGCTTCTGTCTCTTTCAAGGAAAAGAACTGCTTTTAAGATGTCCCTCTGAAATTATCAGTTATGTGCAGAGTTATCACATTTGAAGAACTACAATACTACAATATAACTAAATCTTCAGGGCATTATCAAAGTAGATGCTTGGTTAATATGGTAGCTCTCAGAGATACACTATACTGCGTTAGCCCCAAGACATCTGTAGTCAAAAAAATAAGCTGAGAAAGAAAATCAGACAAATTTTCAGAATGTAGAACTCCACTCAGAAGTCACCTTTTTCCCATCTCAAAATTCATGTTAGCAAAGAATGTTTCACCTCAAACTTCCAGGAAAAATATTTCTCCCATCTGTGATGAAACACTTTGGGATCCAAAGGGTATTTTTCCTCTTTTTCCTCTGAATAATACTTTAAAGAATCCTATAGATAGGAAGAAACTAAGATTTATATGGAAGACAGTCACTGAAATTTTGTAATCACTTTCTTCTTATACAGTTGACACCAAGCACCTATAAAGAGAAATGCTCCCATTAACAGATTATTTTATTTCTTTCAGCACACACAGAAAAGCCATCACCTAAGACTCCTCCAGAAAACAAATCAACATCTAAAAGGTCATCCCAAAATGAGGAAAAGAAGCCAGAGGAAGTAACACAGCCCCATGAAGTTATGGAAGGTAGGAAAGCATATGAATGAAACAGGATGGGTGTTACCTGAAGGAACATTAAAGACCATTTTCCTGCTCTGGAAATAGAAAGCCGATGCGAGACATTACCAGACAGTTACCAAGCTTGGAACCGCTTGGTTTATAAACTAATTACCTCACCTAGACCTCAGGATAGGGACTTTGGAGAGCTCACTTAACGCAGATGTTGGAGTGCGGTGATGTCTCCTGCGTCTCTATTGGATTTTCACACACATCTTCCAAAAATATGTTACACCCCATTGTCAGTTTTGGGCCAAGTCCACGGCTGGAACAGGAAGGGTGTTGTATTTTGGGACAGTGATGAATTGGCAGGACCAGGACAGGAAAGTCTCCTAGCAGGTTTCTCTAGCTTTAATCAAGCCAGGCCTCATGCAGCTTCAGAAAACACATACAATTTATTTTTTCTGAATGGAAACATGTTGCTTTCCTGTGTTCTTTGACATTCTGTTCCAGCATTTTAAGTGATAACTTGGGAGATCAGTTTGAACTTGAAACCTGAAGTAACAAATATGAAATGAGACTAGAAGTCAATTTTGGCCAATATTTTAATCCTTACATTTTTTTATTTTTATTTTAAATTTGGAATACTTACCTTTCTGCTGTGGCAACTTCCTGTTACAAAAATCAATATAGTGGGTCAAATGAAACAAAATTAAGGAAATTCAAATAACCATTAACAGGATCCCACTTGACTTACGGTATTTCAAACACATTGGGTGGGAGGAAAACCTGTTCTGTAACACTCTGCTCATACTGCACTGTTTCTACATCACTTTTACACAGGGATTATTTCTCACACTGCAGTTATTCTAAGCTCTTCCAGTCTGCTGGGAGAGACACTGCATCAGTGCTGCTAATTGTCATCAGGCCACGACCATGAGCAACAGCTCAGATCTTTTTAGATTTTTAGATTTGTTCAAAAGCTGAACAACACGGCCCCAAACCACACCATACTGCACTTGGTTTTTTCAGGTTATCAAGAAACAAATGCCAATTCAGTTGTAATGGTAGACAGCCACACAGTAGGAATCATAGAAAAAACCCTATGTGAAAACAGAACTAAATGGCAAAACATCACAGAGATAACATGTAATGAGAGATTAAAACGCAGAAACAGTTACTGTTAGTTTTTGCTGAATCTAGCTATACTAACAATTGAACTTAAGTCAGTGTAACTACATATACAAGTAAAGAGAGTCTTAAAGCTGTAAAACATAAAGAGGAAAACCACCCAAGATATAAAGGTACAGCAGGAGATGCAGTCAGGTGTCTGTACTCAGAAAGTTTGTTTTCCTCCTGTTTCCCTAATTCTTTCCTTCAAGTCCAGGTTATCAGTGCAGGCCATGGTATAATTAAGGCCAGAGCAACAAATAAAAGAACAGACTGAGAAGGGAAATGTCCCTTTTATGTTTTATAGCATAGTTCCCTTTCCACAAAAAAGGATGGAAATTAAAGTCTGCCATGCTGCACTCGGAGTCGCGACAGGTTAGCCAAAGGGATTACTGAGAACTTAGCTAAACTGCTGTGAATTCCTTTTGTCTGCATGGGACTTTGCATTTAACCCAGACCAGGTGAGTCTGGCTCTTCTAAATTATTTATCTTTTGACAGTTACCTAAGTCCATGAACTGGCATTTATCAATTTAACTTAGGTTTCCACTTATCCTTTTTTTTTTTTTTGCCAGTTTAAGTAAGTGTTTCAACCACCTTAAAGCTAATTAAGTGCAATTTTACACAGAAAGCTTTTAGAGCAAAGGCCATAAAAACAACTATTGCTATTAAAAACATAAGCAACTATTTCTAATCGGTTTAATAAAATTAATATGCAATAGGTGCATGCACTGCAGTTCCAGTATCATAATATGTATTTGTTCTCATAGATACTGGCAGTGAATTGGAAAACAAAGTGACCAGTGCTGCTCCAACTACAAAACACCCTGACACAACCACACCAATCAAAGCAACTACATCGAGTCCAGAACCCAGTTCACCACCTATTACAAGTACTGCCACAGAAGCAACAACTACCAAAGAGACCACTACAGCTCAGAAAGATACCCCTGCGACAACAGAAGCACCAACGACCAAGGCAGACTCTCCCACCACCCCCAAACCTGAAGACACAACCCCAGAGGCCACAGAGGCACAAGTGACTGAGGCAGACTATCCCACCACTGCTAAGGTTGAAGATATGACCCCTGAGGCCACAGAGGAACCAATGACCGAAGCAGACTCTCCAACCACCACCAAAGCGGAAGAGCCAACCCCAGAGGCCACAGAGGCACCAACAACCACGGCTGACTCTCCCACCACCCCCAAACCTGAAGATACAACCCCTGAAGTCACAGAGGAACCAATGACTGAGGCAGACTCTCCCACCACCCCCAAAACAGAAGAGCCAACCCCAGAGGCACCAACAACCACGTCTGATTCTCCCACCACCCCAAAACCTGAAGAAACAACCCCTGAAGTCACAGAGGAACCAATGACTGAGGCAGACTCTCCCACCAACCCCCCAGAAGATGAAGAGAAAACTGCTGTGCCCACAGAGGCACCAACGACCAAGGCAGACTCTCCCACCACCCCCAAACCTGAAGACACAACCCCAGAAGCACCAACGACCAAGGCAGACTCTCCCACTACCCCAAAACCAGAAGAGCCAACCACAGAGCCCACAGAGGCACCAACGACCAAGGCAGATTCTCCCACCACCCCCAAACCTGAAGACACAACCCCTGAAGTCACAGAGGAACCAATGACTGAGGCAGACTCTCCCACCAACCCCCCAGAAGATGAAGAGAAAACTGCTGTGCCCACAGAGGCACCAACGACCAAGGCAGACTCTCCCACCACCCCCAAACCTGAAGACACAACCCCAGAGCCCACAGAGGCACCAACGACCAAGGCAGACTCTCCCACCACCCCCAAACCTGAAGACACAACCCCAGAGGCCACAGAGGCACCAACGACCAAGGCAGAGTCTCCCACCACCCCAAAACCTGAAGAGCCAACCCCAGAGCCCACAGAGGCACCAACGACCAAGGCAGAGTCTCCCACCACCCCCAAACCTGAAGACACAACCCCAGAGGCACCAACGACCAAGGCAGACTCTCCCACCACCCCCAAACCTGAAGACACAACTCCAGAGGCACCAACAACTAAGGCAGACTCTCCCACCACCCCCAAACCTGAAGACACAACCCCAGAGGCACCAACGACCAAGGCAGACTCTCCCACCACCCCCAAACCTGAAGACACAACCCCAGAGCCCACAGAGGCACCAACGACCAAGGCAGACTCTCCCACCACCCCCAAACCTGAAGACACAACCCCAGAGCCCACAGAGGCACCAACAACCAAGGCAGACTCTCCCACCACCCCAAAACCTGAAGACACAACCCCAGAGGCACCAACGACCAAGGCAGACTCTCCCACCACCCCCAAACCTGAAGACACAACTCCAGAGGCACCAACAACTAAGGCAGACTCTCCCACCACCCCCAAACCTGAAGACACAACCCCAGAGGCACCAACGACCAAGGCAGACTCTCCCACCACCCCCAAACCTGAAGACACAACCCCAGAGCCCACAGAGGCACCAACAACCAAGGCAGACTCTCCCACCACCCCCAAACCTGAAGACACAACCCCAGAGGCACCAACGACCAAGGCAGACTCTCCCACCACCCCCAAACCTGAAGACACAACCCCAGAGCCCACAGAGGCACCAACAACTAAGGCAAACTCTCCCACCACCCCAAAACCTGAAGACACAACCCCAGAGGCACCAACGACCAAGGCAGACTCTCCCACCACCCCCAAACCTGAAGACACAACCCCAGAGCCCACAGAGGCACCAACAACCAAGGCAGACTCTCCCACCACCCCCAAACCTGAAGACACAACCCCAGAGGCACCAACGACCAAGGCAGACTCTCCCACCACCCCCAAACCTGAAGACACAACCCCAGAGCCCACAGAGGCACCAACGACCAAGGCAGACTCTCCCACCACACCTAAAGTGGAGGAGGCAGAGGCAGACTCTCCCACCACCCCTAAGGTCAAGGGGACTACCCCTGCAGCCACTGAGGCTGACTCCACTGCCATACAGAAAACAACACCTATTGAAGTGACAACTACTGTCCCCAGATTAGTAACAACTGCTAAAAAAGCCACAACCACGCAAAGCAGTAAGGCAGTCACAACACCTAGGAAGGAAACACCCATACCTGAAGCAGACATAATGGTTTCAGAGACAGCAGCAGAGAAGAAAATTACAACTCCTGCACCTAAAGTAGCAACCAGCACAACTGCAAAAGATACTACTACAGCAGTACAAAGGATAGTGGTGACTGCGGCTACGACTACTGAAAAAGCAACTGACAAAAAGGACAAAACAACAGCTAAAACTGTTACTACTCCGACAACTAAAATAGAAACAACCACAGTGATCAAAGAGATAACGACACCCAAGAAAGACAAAACTACTGTGCTTAAAGACATTTTAACAACAAGCGGGAAAGACACAACTACTGTAACTACAGTGATAACAGGTAAACCAGATGACTCTCCTAAAGGTAAGGATGATATTCCAAATACAACTCCTACAGCCAAGCAAGCTCTCACTACAGCAGCTGAACCAGAAGCAACGACTGTGGCCAAGACGACTGCGACAACGGCTGCAGAAAAAGAAGCAACTCCAGCTAAACAAGACAAGACTCCCATACCAAAAGAGACTTTAGCAGCTAAAAAAGAAGAAAGCCCTGTGGGAATAGCGACTGTAACAACAGCAGCTACAACTCCCATGCCCAAGCCCGCTGTGTTGACAACAACTGCGAAAACAGATTCAACTCCTAAACCCAGGGAGATTGTGACAACAACTAAACAAGACACTACTACAGAAACTAAGCAGACTGTAACAGCAGCAACTAAAGAAAGCACAAGTACTGTTTGTGTTGTGGTAGAGACAACAACAGCTGGTAAAAAAGAGGTAACGACCATCAAAGAAACTAGCATCCTGCCTGAAAAAGAAGTGAAAGATGAGGCCCCTAGTATGGACATGGGAGAGGAAACTACAGTTACCAAAGAGACAACTACAAGAGATAAAAAAGACACGATAGAAGAAATGTTTATTGTTTCTAAGGGGACATCCAAGCCAACTATACATTTCCAGCAGGTTACTGATACGAGAGATGAGCCTCATCCATCCGACTCTGAAACCCTGCCAGTAAAAAAAGAGCCTGAGATAAACAACAAGCCTTTAATACAAACTGCGGACTTGCCAGTTTTAACTGGAGAAACACAAGGTAATTGCATTCCAGTAGGTACAAGAGCACCAATAACCAGAGAGCACAACAAAACACGTGAGTAAAGGCTGTGCAAGACCTTTCTATCCAGTGCCAGAAGAAGGTGGCACCCCTGTCCCGGCGGTCAGCCGTGACCACGGTGCTACAGCTGCCAGCATCCTGAATACTGGTGCCTCAGTTTTCGATTGTGTTGTTACAGAAGTTCTCCATGTAGTTTAGAGCATGATCTTGTTTCAGTAATTGGTTTCAGTAATTGGTCCAGCTGAAAAACATTTGCTCTAAGTACTGTGGAGGAGGCAAACACAAAAAGTCATGGACAAAGAAGATACATTTCTAAGTCCCTTGAAAACATTGCTAGGGAGTCAGGCTGAATATCCACCATTACTCAGGGTACCTAATCTGTCATTTTGTAGTCACATGCAAAAAATGGCACATAAGACAGACAAGAAGTCTTTTCCTTGTATTCTCTCTCCTCTGTGCTTTTTGCCATATTTTTTATGTCCTCACAGTTTATTTGGATCAAATATAGCCCCTAGGTTCTTGGGCAATTTTTCAATCATATATTGACATGTATTTTGGAAAAAAAAAAAGTGGTTTTTAGATGGAAAATACTTGTGATTTTTGTCCAAAATGAATTAATCTTTCCTTTCTATTTAACTGAAAGTAAATGTAAATGCTTTTTTAAAGAAATAAGGAGGGGGAGGGGAACCCACTAGAGCAGCTTGGAGAAACATCAAGAAAACATCCTAGAGCATGAAGAAATTAAATGAGGAACGTAGCATATGATGCATTTATAGGTCTTTTTCTGAATTACAGGCACTCAGGTAAGCAGTAAGTGATGATATCCATACCTAGTCAGGCAAGTGGCTGGTCTTGCACTCCTGGGACCAAAACATGAGAGCCAAACTTTCCAAAAATTTCTCTCAAATGAGTAATTAAACCCTTTGCATGACAAGCGCCAGGCAGAGGCCTGAAGGACAGAGAGCCCTGAACACGGCCCGACACGAGCCACCCCATTTAACAGCCGCAGTGCCACTGGCGGTGGGTAGAAGAGGTAACGCGCTTTCTGTTAAATGTTAAACAAACCCAAACCACTGGTGTTTTGCAGAAAACAAGGACGAGAAGGACCTGTGTAGCGGGAAGCCTGCGGACGGCATGGTGGCCCTACAGAACGGCACCCTGGCCGTCTTCCGAGGTAGGTAGGACGGTCCCAGCCCTCCGCCACCGCCGCCCTCACCGGCCCCTACACCCTGAGCCGCCTCAGCGCTCCGGGGCCCTCACGAAGCGACGCCTGAGGGCGGGGGCCGGTGCCGCCGGGGCAGGAGCCGCCTTTCCCCCTCAGCCGCGTCCTGAGGGCAGGAGCGAGGGAAAGCGGCGGGGGGGCGGTGAGGAGGGTGAGGAGGTGTGGGGGGGCGATCCTCGTTTCCAGCACCTTTCTTCCCGCGTCGGTCGGTCGGTCCGCACGCGTCTCACCGCCTCTCCTCCCGCCGCGCAGGTCACTATTACTGGCTGCTGAACGGCAGGAGCCCGCCGACGACCAACCCCCGCCGGATCAGCGACGGCTGGGGCATCCCGTCCCCCATCGACGCCGTCTTCTCCAGGTGCAACTGCGATGGCAAGACCTTCTTCATCAAGGTGAGGAGCCCGCCCTGCGGGGAGGGAGTGTGAGGGGCGCGGGAGGCAGGCGGAGGGCCTGAGGGCAGATCAGCTTCAAAAAAGGTGCAGGTTCTGAAATGCAGCCCGCAGCGTCCCTTACAGAAGGGGAGCCTTGCGTTGGCTGGGGCTGCCTTGCTTATTTTGTGGAACAAATGGCGTTTTCCCACAGCGTGGCGGGTTTGAAGCTCTGGGGGTGAAGTTAAGGGTCCCTTCCCCAGCTGCCCCCCGGCTGCCTTGAGACGGGGCTTCTCAGGAGAAAACCCGCTTCAGTGGGTTTTCCCCCTGTAATTGGCTAGGAGGCAAAGCAGTGACAGAATAACTCATCGTTGAGTGATATTTACCTATGAGCCACACTTAAAAAAACTCAAACAAACCCAGCTCTTTAAAATCTGGGTATTTTATCGTGTTTTTCCCTTGCCCACACACAGCCTAAATTAGTTCCTAATACATTTCCCTTCCTGAAAGATGATGATAATGAAATGCACACACCTCATTAAAGGCATTATACAGTTTTTTCCCAATTAATCACTCAGTCCTGGAATTCAAGCAGCTTTTTCTACGTGCAAAAATGTGGAGGTTTAGAAAGCGAACCTCTTTGTTCAGCAACCACTCTTAGCAGTTCATGGCTAAGATACTCTATTCCTACTCAAAGGCGGTGTTAAAAGACTGCAGAAGGTATTTTATGAAGTTGTAATATTTCTTTCCTGTTTTTAATGGATGTAGGAGTAGTCGTTCCAGTCAGCTTTACAATCTAGTTCTCAAAATGTTAAGAATTATTTTTATGTCAGTGTTGAAGCTCAGTTACCAAGAATGAATTCCCTCTAAAGCTCATTTTTTCCTTAAATCATTAGGGTCCCCTATACTGGCGTTTCACTAACGGTGTTATGGATAAAGGATACCCCAAACCTCTTGCGAATGGATTTGCAGGGCTAAGTGGGAAAATAGTAGCAACCCTCCCTGTGGCAAGATACAACAACAGACCAGAATCTGTTTATTTTATCAAAAGAGGTATGTCTCGTATTTCAGAAGTTCACAGATGATCAAAAGGTGCTTAAATTGCATTAGTCAGGAATAAAATGCTGTTTCTCTTGACTGAAAGACATCTTTCTTTCAAAACCAGAAACGTGTGAGTAATGTCTGAGTGTGCTAGGTGGTCAAAAATACCCTGAAGCTTTAAAAATTTGTATTAGTACTTACAGATCTTTAAGGACATTTTAAAATGGACAGGACTGTAAGGGACCAAATCTAGCATCTTAGTGGACAAACATTAAAATAAGTTTTATCTGGTGGTAAAACTCTTTTAGTCTCAAGTTAATTAGAGAAGGGAAGGATTTAATCTTACTAGTTCGTAACTATGTATGGAAATCTCCCTCCCTATTTCTTATTCCATATTTTAAATTACTGTAATTTCCTTATCTTGTATGAATGATGTACTGCCACCGTAAGAATTGTTATCTGAATTTAAAAAGTAGAGGTTAAGGAAATGCAAATCTTTTTCTGGGCTCCAGCCCCCCTTTCACGCAGCCTGCAATGATGGTCTTACCCTCTCCTTGATAAATAGAAATGATGGCAGCAAAAGCAGTGCCCCTGAATTGTACTTACTATGTTAACTGTAATGAGCTTGCAGGAGGTATGGCTACATCTAGAAGCACATGCTGGATTGAGAGAGCAAGGCTTTTATCTCAAAATGCAGGAATGGATATAAAAAGCTGAAGGCTGCAACAGCTGTAGGTGTATTAAAATGATGCTATTGATTTCCTGCATGTGATACAGGTATCAATGACATCTTTGTATCTGATCTAGCTGGTGGTCCAGTGTTGTTATTTTTTAACCAAATGAAACAAATATCTATTTCAGATGGCAACATGCAACAGTATGTGTACAGACAAGAACCAGCCAAGAAGTGTCAAAGAAGAACCCAGGTTACTGTGAGATACCCAGCTTATGTCCCAAGACTTGTAATAAGGAGACGCTTCCAACGGGCAGTAAGAATGCCAACCGTTATTCAGACTGTCAGAATCAACCCATATCCATCTGGTAACTCACATTTATTAAGTTTCTTTTATACAACCGTTTTAATCTTAGTAGTTTCTGAAACACAACATTGTTCCATTTTTTTTTTAAATATAGTACGTTTAAAATTTTTTAATCCAATAGATCTCGCTTGCTGTAGATTATACAAGCAAATGACAGCTTACAGCAGACGGACTGCAACACCTCCTCACCTAAGTTTTCTTTTGCTTGCAGGAGTTTTGCGTAAGGAAATCAAAATGAATGACTACTGGAGAGGGCTCCCCAAAGTTATTCATTCAACTATATCAATACCCAACTACAGTAAGCCAGATGGCTATGATTATTACGCCTTCTCTTACAGTAAGTTAAAGCTAATGCAAGTTACTATATATATATCTCAAAAGACTTGGGGATGGGGAAGAAAGAAGCCCATGTATCTCCCAGCTTTCCGAAGCGTGAGGTTACTGCTTGTGGTTCTGCAAGACTAATTTTAAGCACTACTAAAAAGTCCGGAAAATTAAGATGTTGCCTGTAATCGAGATGTTTCTATTAAAAAAATCAATAGTTAACAGGAGAACTAGCAGCAACGAGGTACAACGCTTCAAACTAGGCAGCTGCAGAATGCATTGCCATAGAAGCTCAGGCTTATAAAGTGACAAAACCCCTCACACTTAAATGCATTATTAATGATATATTAATGATAGATTGAAATCCTTCGACCACTACACATCAATAGTTTTTTTCACTGGCTTCCATGGAACTATGTTTCTGGCAAAACAAAAAGGGGAGAGACATGAACCATTTTGCTTCACAGGAGAAAATTATTTGATTCCAGATTAGGTAGAGCCTTTCCCTCTAGCCAGGATCATGTAAAAGCATTCCTCAGAATTTTCTGGATTATTAAAAAAAAAAAAAAGCTCTAAGAACTAGCTGTATCCAAAGACAGGATACTGAAGTAAGTCTCTGCCAGTATGATCTAATTCCTAACCTTAACAAAGGCTGATTCACACTCAGGGACCAGAGTTCCCACGTTTGTAGTCAGTGCAGGATTGTTTTGTTTCTAGTTTGTCTGATTTCCAAATTCTTAAGACTATTTTTATGTTCTAGCAGTATAAGAGTATTCTTCCCTACTCCCTGTTCTTGGGTCAGTTTTAATTATTAGCAGTACTGTAAAACTTAGCTAAACACAGAGAAGGACATGTAAAAAATAAAGTTGGGGACAAAAATTCATTGTTAGAGCCTCTCAACTCCATATATGTACGTGGAATGAAAAATCTGTTATTCATGCCTAAATGAAACTAAAAGGAAGGCTCTAACTTAAAGAGTCTTTCCATGTACTAAAAATAATTTCTGGAATTTAATTCTGACATATCTTCATTTCAGATCGGTACTACAGTTTGGATGTTGGCAAGAGAATAGCAAGACCTGTTACTACTCTCACAGGAAAGACCGTATCTAAAGACTGGTACAACTGTCCTAGCAAGTGATGTACAGCAGAGGATTTTAAAAAAAAGATGCCATTTGAATGTTGACATTTTGTCTAATTTTATTAATAAAGACATTGAAATGTGTGTGCACACAAATCTAAGTATAAAATGCTGCTTTAAGCTCAGGCTTCATTACACTAAAGCAACCACAGGCAAACTGGCACTTGTGTATACACAGCTGTAATTACTTTACAGATCATTTAACTAATATTTCCTCTGTTCAGGCCTCCTCTGCCTCCCATTGCATGAGTTACACCTGTGGTGGGAAAGAAAACAAATGCATTAATAGAAATCCTTTTCACCCTTTTAATCAACCATTGGTACTTGTGATACTTCACCCTTCCCTAAGGAACTGCTACTGCAGTGGAGCTCTTCCCTTCTGATAAAATTCAAGCTCCCCCTTCCTCCCCTAGAGCCTGGTGATATGGATACATTACATTTCTGTCATTTAAAAGAATGTTGTTGGCTTGTGATCCTATCTTGGGCCCTGTGCTGAAGGAACAGGCATAGCACTCTTACCATATTTGAAATCAGTTAGTCCTTCCCTTTTGTTATTAAAGAAAGGGTGGTAGACTAGAAAGAAAATATCTCCTAGGTCCACCTCCTCACTTCTTTTTTTCTTTAAAATACCAGATACCGATATTTCAATGCTACTAGCAAGTCATCTACATTGTTAAAATAACGCCAAACTGAATATAATTCATCTAAGGATTTTTCCTAATACAGAAGTTGCAAACAATAATTTATTGGCATGGTTTAACTACAAAAATCTGTAATACTTCCATAAACTTTTTTTGATGTGGTGGTTTTTTTTTTTTAAATCAGTGTAACACATAGTGAGATAATAACTGGAATCCCTATGTACCAAATGGGAAACTGATACGTAATGTTAAAAACAGACTTCTAAACTTATATTCTAACATAATTTTTTAAAATCTTCTTTTAAAAAATTCGCAAAGTTTAAGATCTACTGCACTTTACTTTCTCTCCATTGATAAGAACTAAGTGCCACACAAGAAGAAAGTTTGCCTATCTATAAAACGCTCAGACTAACATACTAAAATGACACTACAGAGCTCTTAGGGTACCATACGAAAGCTAGGGCAGGGATGCTGTATTATTTAATGTCTTACAAGCAAACAGAAGCGTATAAAGTAGTGCTTCACATACGGTTCCCCACAGTAAAAATGTACTAAAAACTTGTTCTAAAGAAAAGGAATCTGAATTTGAGCAACCACGAACACTTACCCCTCTGTCTGTTGAACTGACGGCCACGAACACCAGTTCTTAACGTTGGTGGCTGAAGCCTGACCCGTCGAAACGGCTTAGGCTGATTACTGCTTGTGTCTGTGAGGAAGTGGAAATGCAGGAAAGAATGTCTGTGTCTATTAGTTTCTCACTGTTAATGTTTACATGATTTGATACGCATTATGCTCTCGAATTTACTTTAAAATTATGAAGGTGCATACTTATTTCATTGACATCTTCTCTGATATAAATAAAAGCCTCAAAACAAGTTTAAGTTTGGGACTTCTTTCATCACCTATGCTAGGTGGTAAATTGGTAACTCAACAGTGATTTACTTCCTGATGATTCTCTGATGATTTAATTGAGTGAAAAAATATTTTTAAATCTGACATCAAACACAACAGTGGATAGAATCACCAGATAGCAATACCTTTTGCTCCTTGAAACATTATTCTTACTACAGCCTACTCTAGTTACTGCGGTCCAAGTAAAAACTGTTTGCCGTTAGGACTAAAGGCATCAAAATGTGATCTAAAAGTTCATTCTTACTTTGTGTATCTTGGCTATCAGCAGTGCATGATGCTGGTCCAAAAAGTTCCCACACTTAATGAAATGGTATGAAACAACCGCTTCCAGCAATTGACCCGTACCTGCAGACGAACTAGAAGGAGGATCTTGACTAGTCGAAGGAAGATCAGACTCATCAGATGCTTGAACAGATTCTTCTTCTTGCTGGCTGTCAATTTCTAGGCCTGCTTCTGAAGTAATTCTAGGAGAGAAGGAGGGGGAGAAAAATATGTAAGTGTATTCACATAGTTTCAAAAAACTCAGGAAAAAAGCACCATCTTGGAGCAGAAGGATTCCTATGCAAATGTCTTTCCCCAGAAATTCTCACCATTCTTTTTTCTGTTTTGTTGTGTCCCCCCTGCCCCAATCATGAAAGATTTATCTGGCTTTTAGAAAAATAACAATATAATCTCCTTGAAATGCAGCCCAACTCCAGATGCATATTCAACACACTAACTGTATTTCAGAGAAGGTCATAGAAGCTATTTAATAACAATAACTAAAAACCTAATGTGATGGTGGTGTGTATTTCTGGATAGGAGAAGAATGAAGTGGAGGGACCACGCTGACTGGTTATGCCTAAACATAACTTCTAGGTATTGCACCAGTGAGTGATTTGGACTCTGTCTTCAAAAGATGAAATCCAAAAAGCATTATAGGGCTGGAAAAAAATTAAACATTCAATTTAGTTTAAATGCAGCTCACTTTTTGGTATACATTTTATTTACCTTGATTAGTATATAAAAACTGTTAGAAGATGATAACTAAACCTCACAAACTGTAGGAAATATCTGTTCTCTACTAGCAACAGACTGACTTGCTCTTCTATCAAGCTAAAAGCCTGTTCCAAACTACGGATTGTTCTGTGAACCACTTAGGTCCTCTATGGATATACTTCTCATTGACTAAAGATGAGATGGTTTTGTAAGAAACAAATACAAGACCTTAACATTAGAATACCCATCGTATGCTCTATCTACTCGCAGGGAGACTATTGCAGTCCAAGTTGGTGCTGCATCAGGAAAACCATGTGGCATATTTAACTTGCGGCAGTAACATTTCATTTTCTTATGACCTCCTGCAATCAGCAGAATAAAGTTTAGGTAAATTGTGTACTATGTAACTTTTACTATTATGCAACCAATAAAAATCAAAAGTAAAATATAGCATAAAATGATAACCTATCCCCTTTTAGATTTGTAATGTATTTGATTGTAATATAAAATATAGCAATTATTGTAAGTATTAAAAATTGCACCTGCAAAGTGGAAGACAAAACCATTTGTCTACCAAATTCTTAAGAACTTCTTATTCCCCTCCCTTGTGCTACATCTTTTGTACTTTCACCGAATGACTTGATTATATACGCTTGTTTTGTAATGAGGAGTGATTTTCTCTACTAACAAACAGGAATGCTTTAGCCATTATTCTACAAACCCCGGTCCTTCAAACTGGGGCCTTTACCATCAGTATTTGACTACTACAGAGCCCTCTGCATTCTGAAAAAATACAGAAATATTTTTTTTTTGGTGACTTTTATATTAGCTATGTTAAATCAGAAGAAAAATCAGAAGAAAATCTTTGGGTTTAGATGAAAAGGTCAGATTGTTCTACTTCACAAAATTACTAAGTCCTGTTCAAGCTGTCCTTCCTACCAGAACAGGTTAAATTGAAAAATTAATCACAGGCACACTTGGATGAAAACAAATCATTAAAACTAACATGACATCAAGTCTTAGTGAACCACGCAAGTCACAGTTTACCCTTCAGATTCTGCCTCTGCAAATACTTCATCCCCATCGTCACCCGCTCCAGCCTCTGTAGTGGTGGACAGATTGCCAGTAGATGTCGTAACCATTGGAACCGACTGAGAAGCATGCTCTGAAGCATCAGCTGATGCACTTTCAGTAAAAACTGTCACTGCACAGGAAAGGTAGTTTAATAAACATCAAGTTAGTTTGAATTTCCTACAGAAAATCTATGGAAATCTTAGGCACGTCAGGGAAAGGGCTACTGAATACTCCTGACGTAGCAATAAGCCCTATAACAACAATTATCTAATTCTTTTCTGGAAAGTCAAGGTTTCCAACCTTTACTTCAGCCTGCAAATTTCTTGCCACTTACCTGGTGCTGCTACTTGTAATGGTGTTGTGGGAACACTACGACCACCTGACTCTTCCTCATGAGCAAGGAATAGTGGGGTTTCATACATTCCTAAACCTGCAACACAAAGTTTTAGTGCCAATTAAAACAGCCAGCTAAAAGCCAGATTGACTGTCTTCTCTTTGTACACTTGATGAAATCCATTGATTTGTACTTAAATATGGAGATTATTTTAAGCTGTTTTGAGTTACTGCCAGAGCTAATTATAATTTATTGAAAGGTAAAACCCTTGATGAAAATATTTCTATTCGTTTGACTTTCATCCTCTTCTTATGCCATTATTTTGCTGTGAGCTTTCTTCAAAGAACAGCATGCTGCTCCATGCTGATGGGGATGCAGGGGAAATGGACTGATTCAGCACAACAGCAAACACAGTATAGACCAATTGCCTGGCCACCTCTTAGCAGGTAAGGATATATCCCAAAAAGACTTCTTTGTGTTTGCTGTTTTCCACTATTATTTTACTACAGGAAAGCTACAAGCAACAGTAAAATTAAAGTTAAAAGCCAGTCCCTCAGTATTTCATTTCTCCTTAAATGAAGTTTCTCGTGCCCAGCAGGCAATTTGTCCTACACAAAGTTTCAGCTTCTCTGGTTCACAAGCCTGTTCTTCCTACCCACAGAAGCACTCTACTTTTTAAACCATATTACAAATAGAAGTGCAGCAGCTTGAAGGAAACACCTTTTTGCTTTCTGTTAGTCTCTCTCTGCTGACAATTATTTAGGTGTTGAAAGTTTCCACATTTCAACAAGCACCTGAAGTTGAATTGCATTTTACTGACTGCGTTATTTGTTTTTCACTCTAGCAACCACGTAAAAGAAAGTACAGAAATGGTTTACCTCCTTGTGATGCAAGCTGACCAAGATCAGAGTGACTTGAGCTAGTTTGTGGCATATCTTCAGGGGGTCCAAATCTGAATCTAGGAACTCCAGCTACCTGGGGGGAACTATCAAAATAAAGATTTAAGGAATTCTGCAATTTTCCCAATGATTAGGGAGGGGGGAAAAAAAGGAAAGACAAGGGAAAAAAGGAAAGACAAGGGAAAAAAGGAAAGACAAGGGAAAAAAGGAAAGACAAGGGAAAAAAAAGAAAAAAAAAAAAGGACAACTTTCTGACCAAAACAAGAGAACCAATTATGCATGAGATAAAATTAATTAATACTGACCAAAAAATCAGCTAAACTACCGCTAATTGAATAGCAATTAGTTTCTCAACGTTATTTGGACTGCGTCTGAAATCAGTAAAACAGTCCTGAAGAGAATATTCATTATTCATCCTATGACTTCTCACAATTTTAAGTGGATTGCTGAACATGTTCAGAACCACCCCAAATCCAAAAACGGAGGTAACTTCTCCTACTTTCATTGGTAATATTAGGGGGTGGTGGGGGTGGTGGAGAGAGCTGGGAAGGTAATGAAATAGAAGAACCTATTTTTTTTTGCCTAATCTCTTCTTAAGTCAGTAAGTAACAATACATCGGAGATGATCTGCCTCCTAATTTGGTGAAAAGTTTCATGATACACAGTTCAAATACTGATTACTTATTGGTAGATGCAGTCATCTATCATACTACTTCGCACGTTTTAGCACATTACTCCAATCACAAGTTCATTTCATTTGAATTTATTTTCATTCCACTGAAAACCAGAAAGAAAGAAATGCATTTTCTTTTTTTCTTTACATTTACTTACTGAATGGCTTCTGCAAACCCATCTGTACGATGTGGAACTACAAGAGTTGGTGTGCTTGGAACTGTTCTGTCCTCATCATCAAAGAAGTGTTGCTGCTGGAAAAAAAGAGACTGGTATGAGAGCCTACAATGTATTTCCAGTTTCTACCAAGCCAAGTTAAAGGCTGGTTTGCTTTTTGCACATTGCCCAGTGGAACAAAGACAGATTTAGCCCTAACAAAATTCTTGACTAATTTCATACATCTAAATCTGAGCTAGTTATATAGATCACCCTTACAGACGATGAAGAAACCCAAACCAAACAAAAATAAAACCGATACACTTGCAGGGCACCCATCTTTCAAAGGATTTTTAGTAATCAAAGTGCCACATCTCCCTGTTGACTACAACGGAATCTTAGGGTGACTCATTCATAGGAACATGTGGCACTTTGATGGTACGATGAACTCATGGAGTAGATTTCTAAAAATCCTTTGAAAGATGGGTGCCTACCATATGGGATTTTTCACGTATCAAATCATCTGTTCCCTATAGACTCGTGTCCTTTGTTCCTGCACTGCCTACAAAGCCAGAAATCTCAGCTCCCTCCTCCCTCATCCTTCGTAAGGCATTCTCTTCATCTCCCTGTCTTCCTCCCATAACTTTCAAATCTTTCTCTCCAAAATATTCCCAAACTCCCTCCCACGTGTTCAGTTATTGTCTAGGCAAAAATCAGTAGGTACTGAGGCCAGTTCCAAGCAGAAATTGAATGACAGGTACACGCAAGCCAAGTAGAATCAAAAACTGAGCTGATGCCTTTGATCTCAGAAAAGATACTTTTTTAGTCAGTCTTTCTCCTCTCCCTCACTGAACTTGCATTCATTCTGTCAAATACAGGTAAAGTTGGATAAAGGGTTCAAAATTAGCTGAAGGAGAGAGACAGAAAGCATAAATGAATTAGCCTTGTTTCCTTAGGATGAGGCTGAAAACTTCCCCTCCTCCCTCCAGTAATATATCCACTCTAAAGACTGATTCTAAAAACAAATAATTAAAACTGCCTTGGACAAAACCAATTCAATCTCTTTTGAAGAGCTTTAGCTTCCTGGGACTTTTCTAGTATTTGCCTCCTATTAATATAGAAATTAACAGGACTAAGCTATTATCTGCAAGGCTACAGAAACCATCCCACGTCTGAAGTCAGTGGCTAGACTTCTTTAAAAACCAAAATAAAACCCAAGAGTTATGAATGTTCCCTCAATGCAGGTTTTTAGTAGTACACTTTTGCATACTTACCATCCCACCTATACCAGGAGTTAGCTGAAGTCCACGCCCCACTGACTGTCTTCGAGTCATCTGGATTCTCTTTATAGTAAAGAAAAAATGAAGTAGTGTGAATGCTTTCCTGGAATTCTAATAACATGTTCAATCAGAGCCAAGGATAGTGGCTAAATGAGGAAGTGTAACAATTACATGTCAGTGTACAACACTGCTCAGCACAAGCATCATACCTTCTTAAAGAACAGACCATGGCAGCAGCTACTCCACATCTCATATCTGCTGCCTGGTCTAACCACAAAAAAGAATCATGTAGGTTTAAACTCTGGGTAAGTGACATTACTATTTTACTCAACTTTATACTGAGGACAGAAAACTTGAACACAGAAATATGGTGGCCCTAAGCCTCAGAAGTAGTTAATGGTAAAGGATAATTTCAGTCAGGATATTTTTACAAAATTCAGGTTGTGATGTTTTAATTTACAAAACCTATAGGTCTACATCAAAGCATAATCACAGGTCAGGCACTGACTGTGAAAGGTTTATCTTAGAAAATGAATGGCAACATTCCTTTGCCCAATCTGCTTTGGGGCAGAGACTAATAAAAATCCCTGCCAACCTGTCTGAGTTACAACCTGTTCAAGAACAGCTTTTGTAGTGGAAATATCAGCAGTCACTGACCGAAACAACACTGGTATAGTAACTTCAAGTACAAATCCATCATGAGTGCCTCACTGCTTTTAATGTTCCCTGTCCAGCCATAATCTGCAGGATGAGACATGTTAAGTCAGTTTGCTCAGCTACCATTTTTAGGATGCTAAATAGATGTCATCTATTTTTACAACAGGCAGAGTACTTAGGTTTTATTTAGAAGATATTGTACAGTAATTTTTAAAAAGTATTCTGAACTGCTAAAGATGATTTATACCTGTACTGGGGGACCCAGTTCTTGAGGAGGAGCATGAATAGTTAGTCGTGGGGGCAGTGGATGTGGTGGTCTGCGCGGTGACTGGGGGGGCCGAGGGGCCTGTCTCTCTGAGGCAGATGATGGCTGCTGTTCTCTTGAACTTTCATGAGGAAAAGTGGACTCCGCAGCACTTGTACTGCCTTCTCCTAAAACATACAGGAGTATAGAGGAGTAAACCCATGTTCTCCAAACCGAGGTGAAAACATGAAGGCAAGTCTTCAAATTCTGCTACCAGATTAACACAGATGTTTTTACCCTTGCAAGAGTGGGAACAGCTCAGTACTGTTATTTAAAATTACTTAAAAGAGGCCTTGTGCAGCTACATCAACACCAGCAAACTGTTGATTATTCAAGCGCTGATTTAGGGAGAGGTGTTTAACCTACTGAGCCATCAACAGCAGTTCCCATAGCAACCAGAGCTTGCAGGGTTTTCAAAGGAATGTAGAATATATCCAGAAAAGAACATTTCAAAGGAATCTACATTTCAGGTTAAAATGGTGCTTAGCATTTTGCCTTACATTCTTACTTTTAAGTGCATATTTTAACACATGCAAAATAGCTTCTAGATTCCCCCCCCTTACAAACTCAGACTTTGAAGAAACATGGAATAACCATACCACTGTTTTGAGAATCTGCTGCCCTCTGGTTGCTTTCACCTCCTCCCATGCTTTCCTCAGTTTCTGTTCCAGGATCTGTACCATCAGCACCCTAAAAAAACCCCACATAAACATAATATGACTTAGCACTAAACAACTTATAGGCTGTAAAGAGAATATAAAAGCAGTAAAAAAGTATTCAGAAAGTAAACAAAGTCAAATACATGAAAATCTTAAACTATTTCTGTAAATATCTACAAAATCATGTAAATATATACAACTGTATGACATTTCAGAATTTTTGCATATCGGTACATACACAAACATGAACAATGTATGCCATGATCCCTTAATAATAACAGACGGTGAAATATCCAGCTTTTGAAGAAACTGCCTCACTAGCTTTGCAACTACAGTATTTGTTGCTGCCTCCTGTACTTTGCATTTTCATTCATTCCTCTTGAACATTCAAAGTTGATTTTTCTTGTGAAAACACAGAAATTACTGTCACCTACTAGCAGCCTCAATTTTCTGGGATGAATTCATACTAAGATCTTCTCTTTCAAGTACTCCAATCTGTGCAGAGGCATTACACCACCAATTTATTCCAAGAAATTTAACAGGCTATAAAAAAGGTACAAATCTCACCTCAGCATCATCTGCTTCATATCCATCATTACCATCAGCACTACCAGTTCCTTCGTTACTGTCATCACCTTCATCTCCCATCCCTGTGTCTTCATCATCATCCTCGTCTTCCTCTTCCTCATCCTCATAGTCCTATGATAAGACCATAAAAACCTTAAGGAAATGTGGAAACGGTATTGGAATAATTACACATGCTGAAGTGGTACACTTCGCTTTGTGGTACATAGACCATGTCTGTCTGCGGATCTCTTTCTGAAGATGTTCAGCATTTATTACCCACATGCAGTAAGTATATATTTTTCGATTGCTGTAGTAAGTTAACCTTGGCTGGCTGCCAGACACCCACCCAGCCACTCCCTCACTCTCTCCAACAGGACAAGGGTAGAAAATAAGATGGAAAAGCTTGAGGATCAAGATAAAGGCAGCCAGATCACTTACCAATTACCATTAAGGGCAAAACAGACTCAACTCGGTGAAAATTAATTTAATTTCTTGCCAATTAAAAATAGAATTGGATGGTGAGAAACAGACAAAAACTAGAACACCTTCCTCGCACCCCCTTCTTCCCAGACTCCACTTCATTCCCTCATTCTCAACTCCTCTTCCTCCTTCCCCACCCCAAGCAGGGCAGAGGGAACAAGGAATGGGAGGCTGTGGTCAATCCTTAACAGTTTCTTTCTGCTAGTCCTTCCTCCTCACACTTTTCCCCCTGCTCCAGCATGGGTCCTCTCCACAGACTCCAGTCCTTCAAGAACTAGTCCAGCAGTGGGTCATTCCCACTGAAGGGCTGCCATCCTTCAGGATAAACCTGCTCTCACATTTGCTCCTCTCCATGGGCTACAGCTCCTGGCAGTAGAGCCTACTCCTCCATGGGGTGCAGTTTCCTTCATGGAATATTCACATGCAGCACCATGGTCCTCTCCACAGGCTGCAGGGAAATACCTGCTCCATTGTGGTCTCTTCCATGGGCTAGAAAGAGTATCTGCTCCAATGCCTGGAGCACCTCCTTCCCCACATTCTTCTCCAACCGTGGTGTTTGCAGGATTGTTTCTCACATATTTCCCCCTCCCTCCTCACACTAACACTTCCATGCAGCGTTTTGCCCTTTCTTATATATGTTTCCACCAGCTGATGGGCTCAGCTGTGTCTGTCAGTGGGATCACTGCGGAGCCAGCTGGAACAGGCTGTGTCCGACACAGGGCAGCCCCCAGTTGCTCCTCACAGATACCACCCTCGTATGTTGAAAAACTCATATGTTGAATAGTCAGAGATAGTCTAGAGGCACTGTGGAATTTTATGACTTAAAAAAAAAATAAAAATAAAAAAAAAATCATCAAGCTGAATTAGCAAGTATCTTTAAAACACTAGAAGTCCAGACTACAAAAATACAGACTATTTATACAGTTAAAAAAAATAACTGATTAAATTAGTCCTGCACAGTGAGCTTTACATCTGATCAAAGATAAAGTCATAAATGAAGTAGTTCATAAATAATGCAATTCCATGATATACATACTTCCTGCTCGCCTTCATTTTCTTCATCATCATCATCATCATCATCGCTATCAATTACAATGACATCATCTCTCTTGGATTGACCATCCTGAGATGAAGAAGTATTTTGTTGGTCTGACTGAAGAGGTCCAAGATCTATTGGGATAGACTGAGAAGTTTCTTCACTATCTTCCATGGGAGTGTACTCTCCCTGTGTAACACCCTGTAAAAGATAAAGGTAAATTACCAGAGGAAACAAAATGAAATACGGCATATACAGTTTTCAAATGTTCATCAGGAAAGTGTCCTTTGTACTTCTAAGAGCTCCTAGCTCTCAACCTCAGTCAAATGGAAGGCTGCTCTACAACACAAGTACTTCATCCTTCACTACCAAATCTGATTTGGGATGGATGCCACCACTAGGGATACTGTATTCACATATCATGTATTTGAATGCACATCCATGAAAATCTGCTGTCTGAATGTTTAGCTGTCTACTTCGGATAACCAAGGAGCTATCACCAACACTTACACAATAAGCAAATACAGATACATGGAGCACTGTTGACAGCTGTGGCAGCACTCTGCCCTTACTTCACCTCCAGCCAGAACAATTGCCTGGTTAGAGGTGCACTCCCTGAGCACTCCACCAACACCGCAGTTACTGTCAGTGCACGAGACTGGTGATGGGGCAATGAGAAGAGAAAGAAACTCTGATGCTTACAAGAGAAACACTAGTTATCGCTGTTTCTTAATAACTAACCAAGACAGAAGAGTACAAGAGAGATTAGTGACAATCAACCGTAGCATTCAACTACAGACAACTAAAAGTCTCCCCAGGGTCAAGGAACAACCATCTCTCTTCTAAACATGAACTCTGAGCTGCTGTTTTAGAGTTCTTTTGGTCTGCAGGAACAGTAACACAATTCACATGATAGCCAGACACAGAGCTAGCAAACAGTTCTCTTTGCATTCAGCAGGTTTCTATATTCAAAACATTTGAACTGAATCTGACAAGTATGACTAAAAGTGTTCAGAAAAAAAACACATCAGATGGAGTCCCCCCACAACCTCTTAAAAAAAAAAAAAAAAAATCAGGACTCCACCACATACATTTTGTAGCATTCAAGACTTTTGGTTTAGGTATGATAACTAGGTTCTGTTATTTTCTGAACAACATGTCACTTTAATGTTGCAAATGGTGTCTAGCAGCAGAATTCAAATAATCACATTGAGTACTAGAACTGTTAATTAACGAAGGTTTAAAGATACCTGTGGAATAGAAAGCACACAGCTGGGATTTAAACGGGGAGATAAATGTTGGTCATACCTTTTAAACGTGTGAAGGGTACAAGGGGAAAAATGACTGGCTAAAGACTCAGTACCCACCACTGCTTAAAGAAAATACATTCCACACCTCAACATGAGGTTTTGCCAAGTTAGAGAATTATTGTAACACTTTTGCTTATTTCTGAGGTGAAAGGAGATTCACGGTTTTCACTTATATTTGGCTTTCTTAATACAGCTACCATGGGCATTTCACAGAACTAGAACCAAACCAACTTTTTTTCCTTGTTTATCACACCATGACACTAAGCTTGCTCAAGGATTTGTCAAATCTTTCTGTAAAAGAAAAGCCAGAAACCAAAGAGAAGTACTCCAAAGGAGTAAGAACTGAAAACTCAAATTCCATTTTAAGACTGTGACTCATTTAATCTCTGTATCTCAGTTTCACTATATGAAACTGGGATTAAGGATACTAGGATATCTAAACCAACACATCGAATTAAAATTCAAAATTGCAAAGCTTCATTAACATTCTGAATTTTACTTATATAGGTACATGTAGAGTGCAATAAATTGAGTATCCTTGAACACAGCAAGTCTAAACTTTAAATGGTTGTAAGTGGTACTGGAAATCTGCAAGATCTGATTTGAGATTTCATTTCTAAAAATATTGAGAGTTTGAAATAAAATAAAAAAAATAGCTATTTCTGCTGAAATGAAGATTTTCTTCTTTTCAAATACGCTTACTTCTCCAATTGAGTCTTGTGAGTCTTGATTGTATGTTTGAGCTTCTACCTCACCATCAGTGCTCTCTTCTGCTGTCACTTCCTCCTGAAAAAACATGTATTTTTCTTGTTTAAAACACATTATTAGCCCTAAAGTTCAGTTCTTTAAGACGTTTGAGATTTTTTAAGAAAATTATCTTTTCCCACAAAGATCATGGGCTACATTTTGTTCCCCTCTTACTATTATTCCTTAGCTCTGCTTTTATCTAGCACCTCAGATTTCTCTGCCCTGGAGAAATACAATTTCCCCATTCCAGTCCACTGGACCTCGGTGTCTCTGAATCTTTTCAGGACCAAAAAAAACCCCTCAAGGTTTCCCATTCCACCTCCATCCTCTCAGCTAACTAAGTGGTAATGTTCTTACACAACCTTGCCCTTTCCTGTTATGCAACATCCCTCACATACAGAGTGAATAAAACATCTTTGACTTCCTTAACGTTTTTCGTGAGTTGCCTGCTGTGAGGTTCTGTCCCAAGTTCATAACTTTTTTGCAGGACATCCCAATTCCCTCACACCAATATTTCACAGGCTTCTCCTGTAAGCTTTTCCATGGAACTCATCTTTGCTTCCCCGGCATCTCCTCAAGTATACTATTTCATTCCAGAATAACTGTAGATAATGACCTTCCAGACCACATTGAAAAATGTTTTAACTTCTTCCTCCTCAGTGCTAGGATATGGCCCTCTCTCTTCCATCCTACAGTTCACTAAGGGTTGCATCATGCATTGCAACTGGTATAACCTCTGCCTTTTATGATACCCAAACATAACTGCTTCCTCCCTGATAGATTGAAAAGTCATGTTAAGAATTAACTGACTTGCTCCGAGGTAATATACTCCCTCTTCCCATTAAAATCTTCCGAAGGGACAGATTAAGTAGCATTTTATGTTCTTACAAACCTCAGGCCCAACTCTCTGCATGCTTCTCAGTTTCTTTGGAAGAGGTACATCCACAGTTTCCTCTGAAATTTGGTCCGAGTTTTCCACAGTGTTATCCTCCTCTTCCTCTCGTGGACGTTTAGACAATGAAGAACTTGGGGTAGCTGAAACTTAAAAGAACCTCTCTGTTATTTTCAGAACAACAAATGTACAAAACAGAAAATCAAAAGGTTTTGTATTTTACTCTGGAAGTTCACCTCTTTTTCTGCATTGAATGATAACAAGTAGAATCAGATAGAATCACTTTGTGCCATTTCCTAGGACGTGAAAACATCAGCCCCTTTGGTTACAAGTCTCATGCTCTTGGACCTACACTCACAACCTGACTGAACCCAAATGTAAGCTTCAGGGTACAATTAAAATATTTTTTCCAACATCTTTGCTTCTGATAAGTTCACCTACAAGTTTAACAGAGTGTCAGCTAGGAAACAAAAAAAGCAGTTTACAAAAGTGTATTTTGGGGAATAAATATTCTACACCAAAATTTATACTACGTAGGGCAAACAGATGTGCAACAGTGTATCACATTGAGTAGCTTTAGTGCTCATCTCTCTATTTTATAGTACAGCTTAAGTAGCTTACTCATGACTCCTAAAATTAACCTTGCTCCAATAGTACCATGGAAACAGAGGCAGCAAGGTTTAATGTATTAAACCCCAACGCTGCTCTGAATAAACACACGAGTTCTTATTTTCTCCTTTAAGGAATGCAGTGACAACAGCACTTCAGAGGTACCATTTCTGAAGGTTCAAGAAAGGAGCCTAACCTCCGAAGTTTGTAAAATGTGCAATAAACTAAGGGGAAAAAAATAAAAGTAAATTCTTTTGCCGAAGTTAGGCCTGGTTTGACAACGGTTCAAATGGAGCTACTGAAAAGGAACTATTCAAAAAGGTAGGCCTATAAAATAAAACCAACCTGTGCCAAACACTGCTGTAGAAGTGGAGGGCCTCTCTATTTGAGAGCTCTGTACAACTTCTACAATGGTAGGGGATGGCTCCTGATTAGCGGGCTCAATCTGAGGATGGCTTTGCTGAGTGGGCTGCACAAAAGCAGTCGCTTGAGTCTGCTGCTGAACAGTCAAGATGGGCTGAGAGAGAGATGTCTGAACATTAGGACTGGTGGAACGCACAGACCCACTAGTGCTTCCAAAGACTGGAACATGCTCCACAGGTCCTTCTGACTGCATAGCTGAAAGGCAAACAGTAGCACGTTCAACTGTCTTCGTATTATCTAGTACAGTTCACATTTTCCATTTCAGAATGCCCTAAATAAGCGGATGCAGTGTTTTGCAGATTGAGTAACAATGCTTACACCCACCTTCAGTTGAGGAATCATTAACTTCATTGCAACGGAAGTGGTCACAGAAGTGCAATATTGATAGAGATGCAGGGACAATAAAACTATTTGAGGTACTTTCAAACTAATAATTACTGAGATTTCAAGGCACAGGTAGCATTTATGATTACTGTAGATCCTTATACTATACTAAAAAGCTCACCTTCCTGAGTCTCCACCTGTGTTGTAGGCATAACTGTGGCTGTTGGAGTAGTGGTAGGATTAGTGACTGTAGCAGGAGTAACCATTGGACGGATACTGGCTCTTGGAGTAGACTTATTCCCAGCTATTGCAGCAGCAGTCACTTTACTTGGAGTTGACACAACAGGAGTTGGTTTAATATTTGCTGTTGGTGGATCTGAAGTGCTAGCACTGAAAAACAGGATATTGGTTTCATCACAGTAGTGCAGAAAGCGGATTTTAAAAATACCAAATGTAAATATATTATCATAGCCAGAAATAATAATTTTTTAAGGTATAAAATTTAAAAGCCTGACAAGAGCATAATGAGTTGTCTTCCAAAATTTGTTTATAGTTAGAAAAAAGACAGACCCACTATGCCATCAGTAGCATTTTGTGCAGCTTAGAGATTTGACAGGTTTCTTCAAAGGTAATCAACTAGAAATCTGTAAGCAGATCAAAAGGAGCAGTGCATAGCTCATACTATTAGCTGTGCTGGGTCTTTATTACAGTGAGTAATACATCTTACATTAAAACTGATTCACTCAATACAGAGCAACATCATCTCTTGGTTGAGACAATGATCAGCCAAATTTTAAAAGGCATTTTTGAAAGCCTTGCTTTCAAAAGTATGCTGTCATAAAAACTGAAAGGGAATTTGTTACCTAAACTTAGTAATACAGTAATATTTCCCATTTTAGAGCTTAGTCATCGGACTATTTCATCTGTTGTTAGTTACCATCTATTTTTTCTCATGTTTGAGATTCTTGCACAAGGAAGGTCCCCCCTCCAAACCAAAAACGTTAAAGGTACCAATCAAAACTGTACAACATCAAGAATTTAAAAAATTTTAAAAATCTTTTACGTTTCCCAGATACCATGTTCCTGGTGGCTAATACGACAATTTAACAGCTTAAAAGCTTTATTAGTGAAATGTAGCTGAGAAAAGAGGAGGAACATATTATGTCCATCAGTATCTTCAAAGCTGCTTTGAAAAACTGTGAAAAGCCGGTGGCTTACTGAGAAAGAAGAGCAACTAGATGAAGACAAAAGCAAAAAACACCAACCATAGAAACTCTGCAAAAACCCAAATCCCTTCAACTCACATTCCTCTTTCACCTGAAGCTGGAGTAGACTTGAGTGAGATTTGCCTCTGCTGTTCTGGGACCTGTTAAGTAGGAAACAGAAGTATCATGCCATGTAAATAGGAAACAGAGCGAGTAATTTGGTGAAATACTTCAGCAGACAGAGCAATGATTGTCAGTAAAAAGATCTAACAGATTTGCTGGCATACCTAGTCAGACTCCCATGATTACTGCAAATTCTCCAAAACAAATCATACCAGTCACACCAAGTATGTAAACCAATTCAGTAACTTCTCAGGTATTTTCTGAAGCTATTGAGACAACAGCAGCTAGAACCCATTATACTGAATGCACGGATAAAAATACAAAAATAGAGAGCAGAGTGCAAACAGCTCACTGGCTAATTCACTCTGAACGATATAGCTTTATCCTTGTTAGCACCGGGAATTCTGACTAAGGCAGGAAATAAGTTTCAAATTAAGTTCCGAATCCTTACTAAAGCCAACTTGTATTCTTTTCAAAACCCGGGGACAGTGGAACTTGAATAGAGCGCAGTTTGTTGGACTCAGTGATAGTTTTTAATTTTCTTTTTTTTTTTTTTTAATTGAAGTGTAGGAGCGCTACGACAAGAACTTCCATCTGCTATTTAGGATGTTTAGAGATAATACCTTCACGTAAAGTAGTCCTGAGTATTAACTGGACAATGGTGCTCGTACTGACAGCTGTTGTTCTCCTTCAGTCATGAGACATGCAAGCTGTTCATTTCCTCTCACACAGCTAGCTAAAATGATTTTGTACCTTGTTTGTGGACTCTGGTGGCTCATCTCGCTGTTCATGGTGTCGCTCCTGCTGCTCTCTAAGCTCTCTTTCCAGACGGCAGATTCGACCTTCATACTGTGATTTGAGTGCACTCATGCGCACCTCCAACTCAGTCTTCTGCTCTTCTAATGAGCTGCTCTTTTGCTTCCACTCTTCATTTTCTTTAGTTAGCTGTTCTTTCGTACCTAATTGAATAGGAAAGAATTCAGTCTTGCCACTGTAAAGCTGACTGCTAAGTCTCTGCATGCTGAATACCTGGCTGTTTTAATGGGTTACTGAAGGATTTTGAAATCTTAAAACCGTTAAGCTATCAAGGAGCTTTTAGAGGCAATTTTAACTTTCACATGCCATTTTTCTATTTAATTGCAATTAAATGAAAATAAATTAAAAATACAAAAATATATAATAAATGTATATAAATAAAAAATCAAATAAAGAAGTAGTCACAAAAGAACAAGATGTTTTCGGCAAGGTCTTACACCATCATTCCTCTCAACATCAATTAGAATAGAGGAGGCAGTATGTTTTGCACCTGTATACTTAGAGAAGGCAAGAGGGAAGGGGAGAATTACCCAAGTTGTTAGTAGAGTCAGTCTGCTCTAATCAACAGAGGGTAAAAAATGGGGGTTATCATGCTGGCTGGCCAAAACTGAGCAAAACTTTTTTTTACCTCCAGTGTACAGCTAGTTATATACTTTTATCATCTCCTGAAGGAATTAAATTTTAAATTTTAGAATAATTCCTGTAACATCTAATCTAGAAAAAAAACTTTTTTAAGTAAAACATGAAATAGGCCATATTTTCCCAAGCATCCTGTCTAAATGCTTTTCCTTAGGAGTAAGCAAAACCCCAAACAGAAGACGACATCGTAAGGACAGAAAAAAAATAAGTGTAATACCAGCTAACTGTGCAATTTTCTGCTTCGCTGCAAGCAAGGTCTTTCTAGTTTTCTCTTCCTTCTCAGTGATCTGTTGCCTGAGCTGTTCTTCCTGCGTAGTCTTCTCTTGGAGATCTTGATGAAAACGAGCAAGTTCTGATTGTAGCTGCGTTATCTGCTCCTGAAGATTTCTGACTTCAGTTTCCTTTTCTGCTATAGTCTAGAGAGAGAGATTGCAACTATTGGCCACAACGAGCTACTTTGGCAAATATACAGCCTAACAAGCTCCAAGGACATAGTATTAGCTGGCTGCTGTATTAAGGTTAAAAGACTTCTAATCAACAACAGCGGAGTCCAGTCCTCTCTGAAAGCAATAGTTGAGAGAATAACATTCTCCTTCCTACTTATTTATTCCAAGAAACAATGTGAGACACACTAGACACGGGATTTTAACCAGGTTTAAGGTCCCTCTTTCCCAACAAGGTAGAGGCATGAATAGATCACATATTTCTGTGCATACATGCGCACACACAGAAAAACACCCTCCCATTCTTCACAGTTACACATTTAAGATTGCAGTAGAGTACAGTACTTTGAAATTTTTCCCTGTTCTTACCTTGTTCACTCTGTTCTTACCTTTTGTAAACTTTCAACCTGAGTCTCCAAAGCCTTTGTCTTCACTTCAGCTTGACTGAGAGTGTCTTTCAGCTCTTGTACTTCCTGGACAGAAACTTGTTCTTCTTGTTGTTCTACAAAAGACTGAGTTGATGCTTCGGCAACCATCTGAAATATATCAAGCGGTATCAGGCTAAAAGGTACTATCTGATTAGAATGCCATTACTTTCATAAGTTGCTTTTGCATGCAAACTGATTGCTTAAAAAGTTCTGGGCAAAACCCAGGAATTCTAATGAACGCTAAAGTTCTGTTAGGAATAATGCAAAATATTACATGATGTGCAGCTCATGTTTTGTGGCAGTTTGAGCTAACAGTAGAATAAACAATGTAATTTTCTGCTTTTTTCTTCACAGGTAAGTATTTATACAGTATTATACCAAGGGAACGTGAAGATCATTTTCTAGATTATACATCACTCTAGATGAAAACGTACTTTTTTTTAATACACTTTTTCTTTGTTTGCAAAGAAATTCTATCTACCTTATCATGCTGTGCTTTCAGCTCCTCATATTGAGTCTTGTACCTGCGCCCAATTTTCTTGACCTGTGTTATAGTTTTCACTTTTTCTTGTATGTCAGCCACTTTAGTATCTAGTTCTTTCTGCAAAGTATCCTTTTCTGTTCTTATTTTAGTTACTTCATCCTTCAGGCTCTGAACAAGATTCTGGCTTGTAGTCAAGGATGCATTAGTTCTAAGTAACAAGAGATTAGAGAAAGATGCAAATGAGATGTTTGAAATAATCAATTCAATATTGCTCATTTATGTAATACCACAGGCATTATCTGTAGTGAATTATGTTTTCTAGGATTTTGCAATACAAATGAGCATTTGTAGAATAGAAATTATTCTACAATACATTAGTTTAGAGCAAGTTCAGCTAAAAGACAGCTTCCAAAACAATTCTCATTTCATTTTACTTGCATATTATCAAGCTACATTAAGACTACCAAAGGTTTCATAGTTACATGGAGACAGTTAAGAAATTACACTTCCAGATACAGCTTTATTTAAAATATTTTGCTTTGCACAGGACTTTACTAATTGACTTATAGCAAACCTGGCTATTTCTGCTTTAAGCCTGCCTGTTTCTTCACTCATTTGTTGTATACGCTTGGTGTTTGCCTCCTTCTCTGAAAGCAGCTTCCGGTACTCTTCAAGATCAGTGTCCTTCTGTTGACTCAATAAATGCTGAAAGGTTGAGAAAATAGTTTGCATTTTCATAAGATGATTATACAGTTATATCCAGAAAATCTCTTTGAATTAGAGCTACTGCTTTTGCATTTTGATTTGGAATGCCTATGAATTAGAGTAGCCTATTTTAAAGCTGCATAAACAATGCTTTATAATTCAAATACATTTCCTAGTTTGTTGTTGTTTTTAAGAAAATTTAGAATGGTTTTTTAGTTGGGATTTTTTTTTTTTCCTCACAACATCTTCTTTGAAAACATGCATTCCCCACCTGAGTCCGGGCTTTCCAGCGTTTAACATCTTCTTCCAACAGCTTTTTCTCCGCCTGCAACATTCCACTTTTCTCACTCAGTTCAGCATTAGACTCTTGTAGAGGTAGAATGTCTGCCTCAAGCTTGCGTACCTGAAAAAATACAACTGGGGATTAAACTCCCTGGATCTTACGAGACTGAAGGAAATTGAATACGGTAGGTCTTGAACTATGATAGTAAAAGGGACATAGAGAGCAAAATCAGCACCCTGAAGAAGTCATGATACAGCTTCTTTTCCAACTCTCTGCCTTTCAGCTGCCAGCTGGGGGCAGGGAGAAGGACCAAGAGCAAGAGCAGGGGATGATCCCACAGAGAGAAAAAAAATAGAGGTACGACTTCACAATCTTAGAGTCTCACTCTTTGTACTTTGGTACAGGAAACATATTATTAATTACATGTTAGAAGCCAAGCAACACTGCACTGGATTCCATTAAAATAACTGGTGTGTAGAAATGGGAAGAGGCAGTATTTTCCTTTCAAATTCTTAATAAAGCTGTGGTCTGCTTTATATGTATTCCTGTATTCCTGTGCCATTTTTCATTTATCTGCTGATAATATCCTTGTTACTGGTACACCTCTAGCCAAGGATAAATGCTGATTTTCATTTAAATGAAACTGAACTTTAAACTTTCCAATGTTCTAGGTGGACCAACATCTTCTAAAATTCTAAAGGGAAAGTCTCCTCATTTGTGTATGACGTAAATGAATAATCACAATCATGTACTTACTATAATTAGCAATGGTATAGCCAGACACTAACTCATCAGCTTGAACATCTGAAAAAATTTATGTGAACCTCAGTACTAACCTTTGCTTGAATTTGTTGTAGCTCTTGCTCCAGCCTCTCCTTCTCTTCTCTTAGCATCTTGTTGGTTTCTATCAGTACATTCATGGTCTCAGTTTTTTTCATTAATTCTTCATGCTGTGCAATGGTTTTTGCTGTTACCTTTTTGAAAAGATTTAACTCAGTCATATATTTTTGCTTGCACATGCATATATACTTACACTGGATCAGGCATAACACCATCTTGGAAAGCTATCATGGCATTCACTATCTCACATGTATATTCAAAACAAGTAAATATCACTTAAGAAATGGGAGATGGGAAAAAAATTGAGAGAAATTATCTTTATTTTTCCTATTTATGTGATTTTGGAATTGCTACACTGCTTCGCAGGACTCCACTTGGCTATATAGCAACCCCAGTTGAAATGCTCCCGATTCTTCCAAAACTTCATTTTTGGGCGCAGGCAGCAAAGACAAAAGAGTAGAACATAAGAGAACAGCCCTCTCTACTTACTGAAATCATAAGCAATAATATCCAATCATACCTGCACCTTCTCTCTCTCAGCATTGAGACTGTCCTGCAGTTCCTGGAGTTCCCGTTCCAGGTGCTCCACTCTCTGACGGTAACGCAAACTCTCCACCTGGGCCACCTCAAATCTAGTTTCTGCAATCTCCTTTTCTCGACGTATAAATCTGCAGTAAGAAAATGAACAACACATGTCAATGAAAATGCAACACAAAGCATTTTAAGTTGAAGCATCTTATATCTGAAGGTCTACTGAGTATAGAAATTGGTTCAGGAAGATCAAAAGGAAAATCCTTGATAAAAATTCTTGGAAATCTACATAAACCCTCTAAAACCACAATGAGAAAAAAATCACCTCTATGAAACTTTCTTCCCAATCACATTCACTATAATCTGATTTAGCTTCCTGTCATAATTGACTCACAGTTTTTTCCTAAGAGTAGAAAGAAATCTCCTCTATTAGTTACTGATGTAGTCCAACCACCTCCTACCTAGCAGAAAAGATTTATAGATTTTAGATTTTATACATTATCCTTCAAATACAAAGTCATACTGAACTATTTAACTTGGCAACTAATTTATAACCACCGAGAGAAGGAGCCCAGAGCTAAATTTACCTAAGAATTTCTAAGATTTGTTCCTGGGATTTGCCTTCCTCATTGAGAGAAACATTCACTGCAGTTGGCATGGCTTCTTTCATAGAATTCACCATCTTATCACTCAGACTTTCCAGCTGTTCATGTAATAATCGATTTTGTTTTTCCAAATCTTCACAGCGGGATGCAAGTTTTGAAGCTTCATCCTACAACAAAATTGTTCAATAGCTGTGAATTCTGTGGCTGAATTTCTGTTAACTGAAAAAAGCCACTGAAACCATAAAAGCAATCATACCTTGATCATTCTCTCTCTCTCTTCCCAGGAGGCTTTGCACTCTAACAATTCAGACTCAGCTTTCTGAGCAGCTTCCTCCAGCTGCTGCCTTACTGCTGCATTCTTGGCAACTTGTTCTTTAATAGCCTGTAATGCTTCAACATCAGCAGCATGGAGCATTAATTCCCTTTCATATTTATTTTGAGCTTCAGAAGCCATCTTTGCCTGCAGAAAAAAATAGATTCTATTACTTTTAATGTTATATGTTCAATATGTACAAAGGAGATTCTCAAGCTCTAGACAAAATCAGTGACCACTAATCAAAAAGAAAACCACTGGCCGAAACCTTTGTGATTCTCAAGTACCAAAAAAAAAAAAAAAAAAAGAAAAAAAAGAAAAAGAAAAAAAGATAGGCTTAGAAAGGTTCCTTTAAAGAAATTACTATTTTCAAGAAAAATTAGAATTTGAAATAATTTTCTTTGAGTGGCTAGAAGGAGGACACACTCTCTACAGTTACTCTACAGTCAAACCCCTTGCTGTAGATTCTGCATGGATAAGAGGCAGGTACTAGTCTAAGAACATTCACTGGTTACTTCTACATGTGAATGAGCAAAGACATTTACTGCATGAGGTTAAAAAGCTAAGGACAGACTACAGTCATTATATTAGCTGAAAAAAAAATAGAAATGCCTGCCTATTAAATTTTGGGTTGAATTAAACAACGGCCAAAAGTTTTTCTACATCCTTTACACCAATCAGTTTTGCTGGAATTCTCACTTGCGGAAAAGTAGATTCTTTTCAAAAAACCATTGGTAATAAGACTATCGTATCAGGTGCTGCTAAATATCACATGGCCCCAGTTTTAAAAGATGACAGTTATGTTTTTGGTTAGAAAGACATTTTCCCCATTGTCTTATGAGAGTTCAGTTTTCTTTTTTGATTCCCACTCCGGACAGTGAGGTAGCAATTAATTAAAAACAGCTGATTATATTCCCCAATCATTTTTTTTACATAATGAAACAGACCTTAGAAACAGTAATCTATTGCATCTCCTGTTGTTTTTTAAATATGACACAAGCTGTGCTTGCAGCACAACTTTATATTCAAAGTCAGTTTAGTTGATATTACCACAAAATTTGATCAGGTAGAAGAATGAAGCACTAAATAAGCAGCTGTTCACAAAATATAGAACGTGCTTTTATAGTGCTTTTCTTGCCTCCACAAGTCTCTGATTAGCAACACTACCTTTAAAAAAAACATTTGAAGTTCAACTGAAAAACAATGAAAAACTAATATTAAGTTTACTACCCCTGGCTAAAATAGACAAATACTACAAACATACTTGTTCCTGGCAGTCACGTCTGGCTTGTTGTTCATTACTTAGAGCTGTGCTGGCTCTCTGAAGAGCTTCCTGAACTTCTGATTGCACGGTTGTCAGACTCTTCTTTAGTTCCGATAGCTATAGTGTTGGAGGCAGGGGGGACAACAACAAAAAAAACAAAAACAAAAAAAAACACACCCCAAGACTAAATGGCAAAGTATGTTACAGAGTATTGAACACAGCAAGGTTTTGTATGTAAACAGTCATAAATAATGTAGAACCAAAGGGTGGTTTGTTTGTTTGTTTTTTAATACTAATTTTAATCTAAAGAGAAATATTTTCAAGATTTTGACTTACTAATATACAGAGATCTTTCCTGGTAAAAATGTATTGCTGTTCTTTCAGTCAGGCCTGCAGTCACTCTAGTTGCAGTAACCTTGTTTCTTTCAATCCCAATAAGAGCCCAAATATAAACCAGACAAATAAAGGCATAGACCACTCTGGTTTTAAAATACATGCATGATACAAATTTGGTCTTGGCTCATGTTCCAAAAAAAGGTTTTCTGAAACCTTTCTCAAAGGCTTTTACTCATGTTTTTCTGCAAACAGTGCTCAAAGTTCAGGAAGATAGTGACGGCTTTAAACACACAAGCACTCTAACAAAGCGATAAGATTAATGTACTACTCATGTTTGGCAACGTCTCCAATTTAGTTAGCCTTTTGTACATCCTAAAAGATTTAGTTTTGGGCACTACTGTACTGTGGAAACAAATTAAGTTTAGGGATTTACGTAAAAGCGCATTCTCGTGGACTCTCTACAAGGGAATTTAAGGGAGGGGGCATTCAGTGCATACCTGTTGTTCCATATTCTCCACAGCTTTACGCTTCTCCTCTTGCAGTTCTTGCTTTTCTTTCTCTGACTCCATCAGCTTCTTTTCCAGCTGTGCTTGATACTCTGAAGACTCCTTCAGACGAGCTTCAACTGTTGCACGAACTTCCTCTGTCACCTGCATTAAAATCCATCATAAAAGATAATTTTTTTTCCCTTTAAATACAGTATTCTCATGTGAAACCAGTACTTTATTAACAATTTAAAGGCAGAATAGGTATTCTCAGCATCTCATTTAGAACAACACTGAAAATGTGGAAAATTACAAATAGCATTGAAAATTTCTTTTTTCTTCTGTTTTGCTTTAAAGCTGCAATACCTCATGAAGTACATTAAGAAAAGTTATAGGTGACTGCACTCAAGTGTGCAGTAGCCAGCATATCTTTTTATTACACACTAGAATCTGCAATATTGTTAAAGTGTATTAAGCTACAATGAAGTTTTTACAGTAACAGAACACAGACAGGCAGAGAACTTGGATACTAGACAAACAGCACTCCATCGCCCACTGGATGCTGTAACTTCAGTAGAAAATGAGAATTCTGTTTCCCTAATCTATCTTATTTTGATATGCTGAACATCTTGGAAGAACAGGCTTCGTACGCTATGAACATGGTGGGGTATATGACAGACTGGAAGGTCGTTCTTAAGCTTTTCCCATGAATACCACATACAGAGTGGTCTTTTGCATCACTGAAGATGCAGAAGGTGTGAATTTAACTGCTTTTGATTGAGAGCTAATGAATATTTTTAGTCATTGATCACAGGGTTATAAGGAAGAGGTTTTAAAAGTCAATTCCCCTCTTTCGAAGGAAGACATTGTCAGAGTACAGCTTTACAATTCGACATTTTAAAAATGTGCTACAAAAAGGTTTAGAATTTCCATGATTAAAAGTGTTTTTAATAAAATTGTATAAAATATTGTCTTACTACATTATATTTTAATGTCTTCCAAACTAACTGTAGGGTTTTTTTGTAATTTCTCCCATAATCCTATAGACTACAGTACACAAAAAACCCCCCAGCCCTAAAAACCTTTCATTTTGTTTCTGGTTTTGCTCTAATAAACAGTGGTAACCACTTACCTGTTTTTCCTTATTAAGGGATTCCTCTAGACTAAGAACCATGGCCCTGTACTGTTCCACATTACTAGAACTAGTCTTGAGTCTTTCTCTCAGGTCATTAACTTGCTCATCAGCTTGTCTTAGTCGACTTACAAGATCATCCACATCTTCGTTTGTACTAGGCTGACCTATAATATTAAAAGACATTCATTAACAGATGAAGTTTAATTCAGTTTTTTAAACCACTGTTCTATTGAAAACCTGAAGTCTTTTTAGGACAATAACATGGAAAAAACAATCACCCTTACAAAGCTTCCCTAAATAAAATTGTCAGCCCTAACCAAAATAGTGGCTTACAATAAACATTGTTGATTCAGACAAAAAAAAAAGGCTATTTAAAAATAAGTAACCTAAAAGACTTTAGTTCTTTCAAATAAAAATAAACGGGATCCTTTACTAAGTTTGGTTTTATTTTTCCCCTTTGTCAAAGACTGCTTAGACGTTAATTTTACTTCAGCAAGTCATCCTGGTTATCATTTGTTTGAATATGTGATCGCAATAATGAAGAGGTTTATTATTTAGTGTACCGTCCTCCTAATTCTGAATTGCTATGAATTTTACCATTCTGCAGATGGCAACGTTTAACATAAAAGAGAAATTCAATGTAGAAAAACATCTTACCTTTCCCTGGAGCCCTCTGTGATGACTGAGATGCTAGCTGTGCCTCTGTATTATTAAGCTGCTGTTTCAACATCGCAGCTTCTTTCTGGGCATTCTTTAAAAGTTCCTTTGTGTTAATGTGACGGTTTGTCTCAGTCTCAAGTTGCCTCTTAAGATCCAGGATATGAACCTGAAAACACAAGGTTCTTGAACTCGTAATTATTCACAAATGGCACAAAGACCAAATATGTTTATAAATTTCACATATGAAAAACAATGCACTGTAAGCTCACAGAAGCCATGCAACTGCAGCTTTATTTTCACTAAAACAAGTTTAGCATATTTATAATTATACTTACCTCTTGATTTTTAGTAAGGGAATGTCTTTGTTCCACCTCACTTTCTAGTTTCTTCTTTAGCTGAGATATCTCACGCTCTAGCTTTTCTATCTGATTATTGAGTCTTTGTTTTGTTTCTGTCTCAGACCTCTCCAGTATTCCCTGATAAAAGAGCATAATGCACTATGCTTACAATACATTTTAATAATTTTCTTCTGAATTACGGCAGCGCTTCATACAAAGTTGTCACAACACTTCTCCCATCCACAAAATAATTACTGCAGGGAGCAAACAATTATAGGTAGATACAGGAAATTATGAAAAGTAGCACTTACAATGTATGACTTAGTTTTGAAAGATTTTTTAATAATAATGATACAATAAGTATTATTAGAAGAACAACTATTATCTATGCAGTCTAATTCCAGAGATTAAAAAACCCCGAAGATCTAGCACAGAAATAGAATTCAGTCCCACGACAAAACGTGCCACCTTAAATATTCATGCTCTAACAGTCAATATACCTTATAATAGAAAATCTAAAAGTATCACAGTAAATATACCTTAAAACAATAGGAAAATAAACTACCAAGGCAGGCACTGGTAAATTTTGCTATCATAAAAATTAACATATAGATTTTTTCTTTTCACTTTGTTTCATGTGTTTTGGTTCCACCACCTTCCACCCTTCTCACCGACTCAAAATTCTCACGACTTTGCCCATGTAACTAACAGAGTATCGTAATTTAGGACAGAAATAACAAACTTGCTTGAACAAGCTGCTCAAGTATTTTATGTTCAGTGTCAATTTGTAACCAAAAAAATAAATAAATTCCACTTTAAGACCCAATCCCATGACTGCTGAAGTCGATTTTGATGGGTATTTATTGAAAACTCTGAAAGACAGATCACACTTGGACGTACGAGTAATACCACATACCTGGATAGTTCGCAAATTAGTAAGCAGCAAGTTCTGTCCTCTTTGTTCAACTAATAAAGACTCACGTTGCTGAGTCAAACGCACATCTGACATCTTCAAGATATCTTTCTCTTTTTTTAAGTTTTCTGCTCTCACCTTTAAGACAGCAAACAACAAGAACTTTGTTATCAATCTCAAAGCTGTCCATGAATTTTAATTTGGACAATATTATTTTTATGGTCAGTTACAAGCTATTTTTAAAAAAAAGCTTTTAACATTATATATTGTAAATTAAAATTCATGCAAATTCAGCCAAGAACAGTAAGAACACAACTGTTTGACTAATAGCATTCTGTTTTCCCTGTGAATTGAAACACCTTTGGAATGTTGTTCCATCTTCACCCAGTACTTGAGATATTTTGCGGAACGTTACAAATGTACGCACTAAATATACATGCACACAAGCTTTCACAAATTTAATAGCTGATGCACTCAAAAAGCCACACATTCAAGTTCTGACAGCTTTCAAGACAACTGTAAGAAAAACTCTTGTGCTACCTCGGAATATCTAGGAGTACAATGCACTGTATTACTAACCTCTGCCACTGCCAGTTTTTCATTAGCTCCCCTGAGGTCTTGAGTCATAGTGTTAATTATCTGCTCTTGCTTCTGAGTCGTTGCTGTGAGTTTCTGGGTTCTTTCATGCAGAGAAGTTATTTCTCGACGATAGCCTTCAACGTTATCCTGCAGCATTTCGTAACTTCACATGGAACAACAAAGCAAAGTAAATGTTTGCCACATTAAATTGCCTGAGTTTAATTGCAAGACGTGTATGTACACAGCTATACGTTTCACGTTCTTGTTCGTCAGTTTTCACATATGTGGCTCACTCAACTAGAAGGCACATTCTTGATCCCACCTTCACTATTTCCTTTGTGTTCTTTAACAGAGTAGACAATATTAATGTTTAACTGGCAACTCTTCCTGAGGAAATTATATCAAGCAGTCAACATGATTCTACTGACAGAGAACACGTACATAAGACAATGAAATTAAATAGCTGATTTACCGTTTGGAGGCAAACTCCAGCTGTGTGGATATCTTTGCATTTTGTGACCTCAAGTCTGTGACCTGCTCCTGAAGCTTTTCGTTTTGTTCATTCAACAACTTGTCATTCTCTGCCTTTTCTTTTTTATAGTTCTCAAAAACTTCCTGCAACTACATCAAAGAACAGACATAAAGTGTTTGCAAGAGTAAAAATAAATAGTGATAGCTTTCTACAGTGTTTTGAAAAATATACCTGCTTAAGTGCAGCCTTAGCCTCCACAGTCTCCACTGACTCAGTCATTGACACTGGAGCAGGAGTTGACATGGCTTGAGGTAAATTCGGGCGCTTTGGAGTAGATGTAAGAGAAATCTCCTCTGGTAATATACCTGAAGCTAGAAAAAGATGAAGGGAATTTTAAAGGCAACAACTGAATCAATGCTTGCCAAAGCAGAAGATCATATAACCACACCGAAATACGGCTAAACCCAATACTGTATTGCTAGGAAAGTCTAGGGCTCTCCTGAGCAACTCATTCTTTATACCTACAATATGCTACCAAACACACGTAGTCACCACCACACATTAGTCATTATATAGCAAGTTATTACACTGTAAATATAAAACCATGTGTCTAAATCTGAATTCATGGGTTCTCCAGCGAGTAAAAGTTGAATACCAGATTAAGAGAAGTTACTAGCACCAGTACAGCACCATTACTGAAAACTCGTAACAAATGACTTTTTTTTTTTTTTTTGATGGTGCAGAAATATGAAGCTTACCTTGCAAAGGAATGATAGCTCCTGTGGTCTGTGCCAGCAATATGCGGAACATATCACGCTGACGAACTATAGACTCAACAAGCTGCAACTGATGGTGACGTGATTCACGCAGTTTTTCTAGCTCATTCAGAGCTTCCTCAAGCTGACTCTGAAGCTCAGAAATTCTGAAACCAACAACAGTTGTTTTCAGTAACACACGCAGAGAGGCATATCAAGATGACACAACCCTTACATTTTATCACAAGTCCTTCAATGTACATTTATTACATCTTTGAAAGTTAAGCACCACTGAGGGTTTTGAGCAAACTTATAGGAAGCCTTTGGGTTTGCCATTTTGTAGATGGCAAAGACAGCAGGCCTTTTCCACGGGAAGCAGAACAGAGGTAATTCTATTCATGCAAATAACTTCAAAGAAGAGTCAGTAGCATGAACAGAGAATCAGGCTAAGAACTTTTAATACAGAATTACATTACGTGTGGGCTTTACAGCTAGTGAATTAGATATGTACACATCCAATTTTTTTGTTCAGCGCATGAAAACTTATCTTTTTCAAAAAACAGCTCTGTTGTGTGAAATCACATTCACTAAAAGACTGACAATTACTTTTACTTCAGATTTTGATGAGAGGACCTATTACAAGATATATAGCTATAAAGTCATTTTAATCTAAAACTGAAGATAATGTTTCTTAATAACAATTTGCCTTTATGAATTACATAGGCGCTCATGAGCATATGCGCACTTATATATGCACATGAACACAATTAATAACCATCAGAAGCAAAAAACTGAAGTGTTTGAACAAATCCCCGTTACTACTAATATAAACAGTTTACTAGAAGGAACAGGTAATTTACTTAGATGACGTTGTTTCTTGCTCCTCTTTTTCTCTAGCCTCTCCCAGCTCCCGAAGAGCCACCAAGAGACGCTGATTCTGCTGCTGAAGCTCTTCAATATTTCTGTAAGAGACTAGGTGTTGCGATATCACTTCAGAAGAGCTACTGATGTCAGCAGAGCTCACTTCTTCATCACGAATCACATGATTGCCTCTAGCCTCTTCAAGTTCCATTAAAAGCACACGAATCTGAAAGAGAACATTCTAGCATAAGACTTGCACACATCCAAAAGTTTGCTCTGAAAAACAGTATGTGAGAAATAAAGTACTTGGAAATTAAGTAATTTTTTTCCCACAACATACAAACTATAACAATCAATTAAAAGTTGTATGAAATGACAGTATCGAAAAAACAGTTCGACAAAAGGAAACCACATCAAAATCAGAAGTAGATATTCTGTGTTCAGTTCTGCAAACAGATCACAGGACATTCCAATCAAACAAACAACGAAGTTATATATACGAGTTTTCCACATTAGATATTTAACAATATTTTCCTAAAGCAGCATCACTCCTATCCAGCTAACCCCATTCTAATTTTGTAAGCAGAGATGTAAATTGTTCTAAGGAGAAGCTTTTAACATCACTAAGGCTCTTGTGACAACCAAAGTGTACATGACTGTGGCTGAACACAACTTCCAAGTAAACTTCAGAAATACAGCACCATATTAATAAATACATTGCGAACAGTACATTTAAACATAGCAACATTTGTTCTACCTGCTGTGAAAGGTCTTTTACTTGTATTTCCAGTCTCTGGTTTTCTCTTTCAAGCAAAGAGGCATGCTTATTGGCTTTATCAGCATCCTCCTGCAATCGTTGGATTTCCTGCAAGCACACAAACGTTAAGAAACACATCGCAATTAAACTCGGACTCATTTCTTTCCAGAGAGATAACGTAATTTAGAGAGACATGCCTTGTGAATCAAACTGCGCTTTACTTCTTTAAAGTTACACTCCAAAGGTTAAACTCCACATATCTAGAATCAAAAGCCATGCTCTTTCATGCTGCATTAGTGCATGTATTAAAATTAATGGGAAGTGGGCACCAACGTCCAATTTTACCTCTTTGAACAGACAATTATAAACAATTCTATTCTCTCAGAAAATTAGACATTGTAAGCCACCACATTTACAGCCTTTACTGTAAAAAACTCTGAAAAATGTTTTCTGTAAAATACTGCATACAGTCCAATAAATCGCAAGCTAGAAAGTTCAACAGATATTTTCCCACAATAAAAGTTGACTAAAAGATCCATTTTATACATTTACTAATGGTATTTAGGATTAAGGAATTAAAAAAATCCATTTTTGCATAATTTTACATACTCTTTTGTTTTATACTGACCTTCATAGCTTGTTCAAGCTTTGCAGACAGACTAGCAACAGCTTTTTGGGAACGCTCAAATTCTTCACGCTGACGTTTTAAGATTGGTGCTTTGGCTTCTACTTCCTGCACTATTTCATCCAAATATTTATTGATTCTCTTATTCTCCAGCTTTTCCAAAAGCAACTGATCCTGAGTTTCTACATATGCGTTGTACAGCTGCAACAAAAGATTTTTTGGTTTGCTTCTGGTTTGGTTTTTGTTTTTGTTTTGGTTTGGTTTTTTTTTATTTAGTATGTCTGTCCAGATGTATCAAAGAACCACTGGTAATTACATCATTCATACCTTAAGGTGGAATAATTTTATACAATTCTAAACTAATTAATTCAGAGAAACATGTTGGATTTCTAAACAAATGTGTTTTTAGGACTCATACCATGGCAAAGCAGTTATCCCTATTAATTTAAAAAAGGCAAACTTCTATAGTGCAACTGCATGCAATAAAAGAATTCTATATAAAATGGACAAATCTCAAGCAAGTTTAAGACAACAGAAATATCAAAACTAGTATCACAAAAGAAAGCAACAAGCACAGAAGAAAGTGATTTAATGGCTGGACAGAATGAGCAATAACAAACAAAATGAAAATAATAATTGCATAAATAAAAGTGTAACAAACCCCTAGAATATGTATGACCTAGCATTACGTTATTTTTTTTCTGCAAGTATAAGCCAAATGCGCCATACAGATTAAAAATTTATGTAAATAAGGGGGGGAGAAAAAAAGCTCCTGCCAAAAATGCATACAGAAACTACGTTTATGTACATAAAAAAAAAATTTCAGAAAAAGAACCAAAAGACCGTACAAATGTTTTCATCTACTAAACAAAAACTGTAAGGTATGTTGAAAAAAATCCCAATAACTTAGCTAGTAAAGTCTGCCTCAAATGCATGAAAAGATTTCATTGACTTCAGTCAAGCATTATACCAAGTCCAAAACAGTGAATGATGCCTGCACCTTTATATTATTAACATATTTCTGTTGGCATTTCAAGGGCCTTGAAATTGAAGAGTTTCTTCTCGCTTACCTCAGTTAATTTCATTCCAGGCTTCACTACTTTAGCTACTGCTGCAGCAGTGGGAGACATAGCTGCCAGTTCCTCCTCAGACAATATGGCTCCTGAAGACATAATCCCACCAATTACCATTAAAAAGCTGCAATAATTCGCATCATAAATATTCTTTATTAATATAAAGAATGTCTTCACACATCTTTGTGCTTTATAACTACTGTATTTTTAAATTACTATTTTAAATCCTTAAAGTTGCTAGTCTAAGAGTTTTCTGTAACCTATATTATACATACACATGTGCAAGTGACTGGTATTATATACAATATTCCATGTCATACATTATGAAGGTCTCTGACTAGTTTAATTTGAAATGCTGAAAAGCTTTTGCTATTAGACTCTTAAAGTTTAGATAATTTCTGAACGTAAGCAATTGAAATAGCTGGAGCAAAGCTTAACATCAGATTTCTTAGCACACTGCAGGAGGTTTAGAGTGGCAAAGCATTTGTTTAATTTCATTAAATTAACATAGGGAGATAGCAAATATACATCACATCTCTCTGTTCCTTCCTGCTCTCTCTTTCCTTTGAAAATTACCTATATGTAGCAAACAGACTGTTAACAAAAAAAATGACAGAACTAGAACAGTGAATATTGAGCAAGATCTAATGTTAAATAGAAATTTAAGGACAGAGGTTTGTTTTCAATTCTTTTTTTTTTTTTTTTTTTAGAGGAAAATAAGAGTAGTTTATCAACCCTGCTCCCCTCTCCAGAAAACCATTAAAAGCATGATGATTCAGCCTTAAGGGAATGTTTCCTCTCCCTTTTCTTTGAAAAGGTAAATCAGATTAACAGAAGAACTTCAAAAACATTTTGATAGAAACGCATTTTCTGGTGGGGAAAAAAATATACTTTTTATATATACATGTATGAAGTATATTTTCATATAAATACATGAAAAAGCTTCTAAAATTCATGATTAGAAATTACTAAAGATGAATTAAGATTAAAGCATTTACTTCCTATAGAAATTCAGCACAGTATTCTCATGCTGAGACTACTTACAATAGAAAGCCTGAGGCTTTAGGTATTTTAGTTCCCAATGTGACCCCTACCTTTACGCTTTGTAGCAGAGAGTAAATCATTAGCATTCTCCAGCTCCTTTTCCAGTTTACTGATCTTCTCTCTCAGTTCTTTTTCCATTACAGCTTTTGACTCTTCCACCTCAGCCAAATGCTCCTGGGTTGCTTTATTAGCTAAAATTAAATCAGACAAGCAGTTTGTTGTGTTGCGGTTGTTTTTATTTTTTTCTTTTAAAAAGACCAATATTTGCATATGTACCTCAAATTTTAGTTTTAACTTTATAGGATCTGCAGAAGCTTATGCTGATAAGAAAATACAGGAGCATGGCAGAAGCATGAACTGCTGCCTATCACCTTTGCTTAGAAGAGGGCTAAAATATGAACTGTCCTTTTATCAGTGAAAAGAAATCTAAACCGAGAAACTAAAATGAAGACGTATCTTCACAGAATCATTAAGGTTGGAAAAGGCCTGTAAGATCATCAAGTCCAACCACCAACCCAACGCCACCATGCCCATTAAACCATGTCCCGCAGTGCCACGTCCACACGTTCCTTGAACGCCTCCAGGGATGGTGACTCCACCACCTCCCTGGGCAGCCTCTTCCAGTGCTTCACCACCCTCTCAGGAAAGACATTTTTCCTAATACCCAGCCTAAACCTCCCCTGGCGCAACATGAGGCCATTTCCTCTTGTCCTATCACTTGTCACTTGGGAGAAGAGACCAGCACCCACGTCACCACAACCCCCTTTCAGGTAGTTGTAGAGAGTGATGAGGTCTCCCCTCAGCCTCCTCTTCTCCAGACTGAACAACCCCAGTTCCCTCAGCTGCTCCTCATCAGACTTTTGTGCTCCAGACCCCTCACCAGCTCCGTCGCCCTTCTCCGGACACGCTCCAGCACCTCAATGTCTTTCTTGTAGTGAGGGGCCAAACCCGAACACAGCATTCGAGGTGCGGCCTCACCAGTGCAAATCTTGCAAAATTAGATCTTCTCATCAAAATCCAAAGTAAAATTCCAGGTATATTTGTAGATAGTTTCTCCCCCCAACAAATCCAAGTAATTTCAATTAGTCACATAGAATTTTTGTTACAAAGTGATTATGTTTCCACCATCCCAAAAGCCTAACAAAGTTCCTTTCATAAACGCTCAACAGCTATTTCTCAATGCATCAAGGTAGTCACAAAGGAGCGTAACTGTTCTGTTCCATTTGCCATTTTTCACTCACAGCTTACCTTCACCTGCTTCCTTCAGGAGCTTGTGCAGCTCTTCTACCGCTCCTGTCAGTTCATTGCTCTTTGCTTCTGAGTCATCAGCAGCACTCTAAATAAAAGCATTTTAGTTAACCTTTTAATACATAGCAATAGCAACTGTATTTTCATAAGAAAGCTCAAGCTGACCTAAAATTATGAACATGCATTTTTTTGAGTAAAATGGTGAAGGATTCACCTAAACTGGACAATTCTCTTTCCACTTGGATTAAGTCTCACTTTGATGCAAACTGCCCATGTGAGAGTAAGAAGTGTCAGACATTGATTTGATACGACAAATCCAAACAAAATGTATGCCCGTTAGCTGCTTTATAGCTGGTACTGGCTTTGTTCCTTTTCTTCACTAAAGAAAATTTGGAGAAATTTTGAGTAGTCAATTTGGATCATTCTGAAAAACTTGGTATTTTTAGGGAATCTTAGATAAACAGTTTATGTTTCTTTGCTTCCAGTTACAGATCTCACAAGTGCAAGACTGTGTAATACTTTAGCAATTCTGCACGTCCATTAGAGATAACCGACATAAAGTTGATTCAACTGTTGCTAATCAGCGAAGTCTCAGAACAGGCTCCCATGGGAGGGCACTCAATCTTGATGCTTTTAATATCAGGTCAGACAAATAAGTCAGCAGTTACATAGCAAACCCTATGTTAAGCAGAAGACAAACCTTTAAGCCCCTTCAAATCAATGATTCTATAACAAAAGCATGAATGGAGTAAAAAAAGCCAAAACAAACCAAAACAACCAAACCAAACCAAAATTAAAAGTTAAATGCTAATGAATTGTGGTCCAGAGAAGTTAGCTACTGACTTGCTGTTCAATGAAGGGACATTAGTTTACATCTAATCAGACAATGTATTAAGTAGAACTCAGAATTAATCAGGGTAGAATGTTTATGTGGGTATCTACGCAAGAAAATTCAGCAAACAGAACTCATTAACCTGTGAAACTAATATACGTAAACTAAGGAGCAATCAGTTGTCCTCTTTAGCTGACTTTGTCTTAGACAATACGCTACAGGACATTTTTCATTCTTTGAGCTGACAAAACAAACAAAAATTACTTGTTTAGCTGGTGCTTATTTGACACAATACATGACATTCAGTGTCTTAATCCGATCACTAACGCTTGCAGTGTTATTTGAAATGAACTTCTACTAACCAAACTCAGAAAAATCTCTGGTATGGTCATGTTTTACATACAAACCTTTACCTCCCAATGCAACATTGTAAGACATAACCACATTCATATAACACAAAGCCTCAAAACAGTGAGCAAAAAATTACTATTTTAACCCCAGTTTTGCTTAATCTATAAAATGATCCAAGCAATGTAAGATTTCACATACTGCTTAAGACAGCAGCAAAGAAAACCATCTTTTGGACGTCTCACAATGTTTTGCAATGGAAGTTAGTCTTCCCCACATCCCCACTTTGTGGGGAAAAAACCCCCAAAACTGACCTGCATTACATGTAATGCTAAAATTCAGCCTCAAGTAATAGTAATATATGCTTTTAACAGTATCAATAAACTCACCTTATACAAATTGGATAATTTTATGTGGGCATTCAGTTCATTGTGGAATCTTTCCTCCATACTAGCTTGCTGTTCTTTTGCCTAGTAAATTAAAGAAGAGACAGGGTGGGGGAGCATTCCACTACTTCTATTTCATACATTTTGGTTTTTAATTTGTAGAAGCAACTGTAATGCTGTTTCACATAGACTTCAAGTTGTCTTACCTCCTTCAGTTTATTCAAAAGGTCTTCCACATGCTTCTGAAGATTTTCATTTGACTGTTTTAAGCTGTTTACCTGTTCCTCCATTCTGGAAACCTGTTCAAAGAATAAATGAGAACAACATGTATAAATTTGTTTTTCCCGTCCAGTTTATTTTGGAAAATACCCATCTCATTGTTTTTTACTTTAAAAAAACCCCAGAAGTTCCAGAAAGAGCATAAATGATTATATTTTCTAACAGCCTTTGCTCCCATGCATTCAGCTAAATGAAAAGGTGAGCGTCCTCAGATTGCTCCAATTATGCATAATCAAATAAAGTCATAAGCCTCAGTGGAGCTAAGTGCCACAGAAAACCTGTCCAGTTGTCACAGTTGTTAAAGAAACTGCTCAGGTACCCAAAGAAAAGCTCACTGAAGCTGAGTATTTTCAAAATATGTCCATTGATTCTGCCATATATTTTGTTACAGGAAAACAAAAATGTCATCACTCCACTCCGCAAAGAATGTTAAGTCAGATCCTTCTGCCCCTTCCTCTTATTAAGAACTGTATTCCCACACATTTTAACAGCATTAAACCATTATATAGCTTTGTTATCAACGATTCCAAAAATTCTAGTTTATAATTAAAACATTTGATTTTTCTATTCTAGATAATGGTAACTACATGTATTCCTTAGAAATCGCAAGTTAAAAAAACGAACACCTCCTTATTAACTGCAAAACATACTTTTTATTTTTACTCAAATACAGTTATTAAAGTACTTTGTTTTGTTTAATACAATTAATCGGGAGGTATAATTTACAAGAAATGGCAAAAGCACTCAGTAATTACACTACCTCCTCCTTCTTGTTCTCCAGATTACATTTAAGCTCCAAGATTTCATTGCCTTTCTCCCTGGCAGTATGCAGAAGTTCATCTGTTTTGGCTTTCAACTCAGCATTCAGCCACGTGTTTTGATTCTGTAGTAGTTCTTTTTCTTGCTCCAACCTTTTCTCACGATACTAAAAAGAAAATTGCATAGTTTAATTGTACTGATTCCACAGAAAATAAAGAAGTTAATCACAGTACTATGATCAGAGTAGGAGTAGCAAAAATGTACTGTAATTTGGTAAATAGCAGCAAATGACAGGCAGTGTTCCTTATTACATTGGTAATACTAACTTACCAGTCTCAAACGACAAGAACTTGAAACTTGACTTAACGTTACTGAAAGTTTACGTTAGCTGGGAACATTAACTAGATTAATATCTAGTTAAAGGAAATAAATTAAAGTTTTCCTCTTCTTTTCTCCTTTCCTCCTCTTTTTCAGCTCTACATGGAGTTTATTCTGCCCACAGAGAAATGGTACAGTTTCACAAATAACTATTTTTCTCCTTTCTACCTGCCTTCATGGATCTGAAGTCCTTCTTCCTAGAGGGCAGCAGTAGCCACCATTGCCACCAATGAGGCTTGGACATGCTTGCCCAACTTGATGCCCCCTTGCTTTCTATAAATAACATGTCTCGCTTCCAGTCACAGTCACCGATTTTATAATAAAATAATTTGTTCTAAATAACAGGAGTACACTTGACCTACTTCCAAAGTCAATAATGACAAAATTATGATTACATCACATGTAAACAACTACTTATTAGAACATTAACACGTACTATGCATATAAAGTACCACTCACCTTCATGGAAACATCTGATGTTTGAAGTTCATCCAACTTTAACTGAAGTTTCACCTTTTCTGTGTTTGCTTCTGTAAGCTTTTCATTTAAGCGTTTAACATCCTCTGGAGGAGGGAAATCAGTGTTAAAAAAAGCTAATTGTGTAACAGCTCTAATTACTCAGCTTAACTAAATTGTCAAGAATGAGAACAGGCAAGATATAATGTATGTAATTGCGTATTGTGCAATAAGATCTTGTATAATGTATGTTTTTGTATCTACAAAACCAAGCATCAAACTGCTGTGTTTTTCTGCAATTAGCATGTAATTTCCTGCCCTGTTTCCTTTTTTCTAAATACTGTTTCCTGCTAATCCATTATTTAGTGCTGCCTACACAAACTGGATACTCCACACCAGTTCAATTGTTCAAGCATGTCTTTTATTTAGCAAAATCATGTGAAGTATTTTGTTAATATGTTCTTGGCTATACCGTTCAAATGTTCAACTTCCTGAGATCGTCTTTCGCTTGTTCGAACCAAATCTCTCTTTTCAGCTTCCAGTTCTTCTTTTTCTCTACTTAAATGGCTCTGAAAAAAATTGTAAAAGAGCAATAAAGAAATGTGGTCAGCTTTCGATAACCGTTTATAGTCACTATTTATACTCACTATCACAGAGAAGCATGCTAAACCACAGGAAATTACCCCAGCCACCTAAAAACTGGGATAAGAGGCTTTTATGGTAGGCAGCTGAATCAGTCTAAACCACATAGTATGAAAGCATGTCTGCTTCCATTTTTTCTATCATGTTGGGGTATATAATTCAAGCAAATGCAGGTTAATGTACCTCTTTCTTCTAGTGCCCAATAGCCAACACATTTCAATTAATGGTTTTTGCCATAAATGACTGATACTAATGTCCAGCTGGCCCTTTGTGCTTAAATGAGAAATGCCATTATCACATAAGATTAGACAGCAAAGATGAGAAGCGTCACACTGAATAGGTAGTTTTCATGCCTTTGCTTTTCAGTTGGCACAGAGAGAATCCACACTGCCACAAGACTCCCTCTAGTTCTAGCTGTATTTGAATGAAAAGTAGAATGAAAATTGTTGAACTTAGAGCAGATGAAACAAATGGAAGGCCTAACAGAAATCCAAAACAAACAACAGGAACTGTTCAAAACTGCATCTAATTTTAATACTCTTTGAAAGACATCTTTGGTAGTTAAGACTTCATTGAAACAGTTTTATTTGGTTAAATAAAAGAGATAACAGTAACCAAGGAATGAACAGATGCAAAAAATCAAAGTCAAAGAGAAGTCAATAGTCTTGGATCATTTACAGGCTATAGTACTGCCTCTGTCTTCTAAGGTGTCAATACAAACTACTTCAGTTAGGCCAGGTAAGCCCCTCTGGGGACACAATCAGATCCGTCTCCTCATTGTGCACAAATCAATCTAATAATAATGTTTTCACTTCCTGCTCCAAAATTAGTGTTCTGCTGGATCAGTCAGCTGAAGTGACTCATCCTGCAACGCCATGACTTTTGAGCATAATGCAAGAAAAGCTTTGCCAGAGCATGGGAAAGGATGGGGGAAAACCAGAACTCCTCTTTACACCTTTGTCCAATTTCTGAGGTTCAGCTTAACGACACTTCAGAACAGGTTTCAGCTAGAATGAAACAATCTATTCAAACTGAAATAAAAGCATCTGCTCTGACATATGTTCACCTGTAATTCCGTTTGCTAAAACACCAGCATTTACTTAAAAAACCCACACAATTTTCCTGTACACACAGCCATACAGACATGTAAATATGTAATCAGTACATATTTGTACTGATATTGATATAGTCCAGTTTGGAAATTGATTGCATTCTTTGGCTGCAATGAGACAGATGAACCAAAGTCTTTCAATTTAGCGTCAAGTTCTTCCAGTACCTGAATGGCTGCATTACGATCCTGAGCAGCTTCAAGTTCTTTATTTTTCTCATTCAGTGACTTCAACTGTTCATCTGTTGGATAACAAGAAATAGTAGTGAGGGATCTCTACTGTAACATAATGACAAAATTTACTCTCCAAATGCAATTAAACCAAAATTTCCCTTAACAACATAGTTAAAAAAAAAAAAGAATTCAAGACTTCACTATGGATGGACTAGTAGTACTGTGGCAAACTAATGCAATCCTTACAGCAGAGGCATTTATTGTGAAGATCAATACATAACCCAATCTATTACTATTACTACAAAATCAGAAAGCAAGGTGGGTGGTTTTTTTTCCATTAGAACAAACATTCCATTAAAAAAAGCAGACTTGGACACAAAAGCAAAACATCTCTCTAGTTGCAGAAATACCAAATGTAGTTGATGGATGGACTTTCAACTCCTATTTGAAACTTAAAGCATTTCAGCGTAACATTGGACTAAACAATGAATCTTGTCCAATCTTAAGAATGTGCAGTTTTACTTACGAAGTTTTTTAAGCTCCTCACGGAGAGTTTGACATTCTTGTGTCTCATTTACAAGTCTCTCCTGACTTTGAGCCAGACGCTTTTCTACTTCAAAGTACTGTTGTTCTGCAAAATAACACTGTTATCTTAATTTCACTTAATAAACGTTTCTTTTTCTTGATCAAGGATCCTTATTAATGGACATCTTTATTAAATAACGGTATTTATAAAGAAATTATCTAAAAATCATAGGAGTACAGTAGAATTGGAAGAAAAAAGTCTTTCTGAAGGCAAAAAGATGCATTTCCATATTGAATTAACATTGTTTAAAATACTTTGTTAGCATGGAAAGTGATATGTTTCCAGAAATAATGCATAAAATAACAGCATAATTCATTTTAAGAGTTCTTTAACATTTCTGATGTAGCTAGAGAACATTGTATCAGCACAATTATGCAGTGCGGTCTCAACTACATCAACTTAAAACTTCTTTTACACATATTATCCATAGCGTATTTCTATACACATAAAGGAAAATCCAAGAAAAATACAACAAAAATAAAATACAATAAAACCGCACATATTTACACATAGTGTATTTCTATATGCATACAATAAAATCCACATAACCACACGTTCCGAGAGATTTGATTCAGAAAATTTGTAATGAACACTTCTTAAAATGAACTCTTGCCTTCTATGCTGCATATCCCATAGCACTGAAAAAAAAAAAATTAGATCTAAATTCTGGTTAAGTGAAAACAGTAACTGTGTCATAGACCTTAACTGTAAATACTTAGTAAAAGCAGAACTAATCTCACTTTCAGGCATAGTGGGCTTCTAAGGAAGCACTGAGGGATTTTTATTTATCTTATGCTTCCTGTCATATCTTACAATTTCATATAATGCTGCCCCTCCAGCCACATAGGAGAAGAAGGGACCTGAAAGAAACTAATATGCTAAAATCTGTGGGTTGCCTTAATTTACACCACGCTTTATTAATTTATTTTAGCAAGATTTTTATCATGAAAGAGACCAAAAGGTTGAAGGAAAGGTGGAAGTAAAGTTTACATCAGAAGTATGTCACCTACCCGATAAATTAACTCATATTCACAACCCTGGCCAGCGCTTACACTCATCTACACTCTCCTCTCATTTCTACTCCAGTTCTCTACTGCTATTACTTTTTCTGTGATCCTGTGATCATGTTACCTCCAAATCAATACAAAACCATTGATTCTATCAGGAGCATTTTATGGAAAGGTTATGGTCTTCAACATGGAATTTAACAGAAAAAGTATAAACCTAAGACTATTTAAGAGTTGGGTAAACAAAACATTGTTTCTCTTCCACAAGAAGGATCAAAGCAGACTGAAGCATATCAATGTTTGTTAAAAATCTAATGAAGAGCTGTTCTTTAAGCCCATTTTGAATAGTCCTTTGCAAAAGAAAAAAAATTAGACTTCTCTTGCCAAGCGAAAGTGAGAGAAAAAACCCTATTATGTCCGAACTGAAGGGCCCCTTTCCAGCCAACGGACACCCCCCCCCGCCTCAGGGCCCCTTCCCAGACAGGGGACACCCACACCCACCTCACAGGGCCCGGGTCACCCCCTGAAAGCGTTTCGAAGGCAACAACGACCCGTCAGGCCCAACCCTACGTCCCTCGCTCCCCTCCTCACAGTCACCACGACACTGCTACTCGCTAAAAGCGCGCCGGAGGGAGGGCACCCGGCCCGACCCCAGCCCACCCGTCCCCGGCCGAGCTGCGGGCCCGCTGCCCCTGTCCGGGCACCAGGACGAGCGGATACCTCTCAGCCCTTGGGCAGCGCAGCCCTCTCCGCACGGAGCACCCCGGAGCCTGCCCCGTTCCCGCTGCCCCTCACCTCCGTTCCCATCCTCCCAGCTTCCCCCTCCCCGCACTCACCGCTGTCCACCTTGAAGCGCTCATGCCTGGCTCGGAGCCCATCGATCTCGCTCTGCTGATCGGCCAGGAAGCGCTCCAGCTTCCCCTGCACCGGCTTGGGCAGTTTGGAGAGCTCGGCCCGCTCCAGGACCTGCTGCAGCACGGCCGCCATCTTGGTGGCAGCCCAGAGCGCCGCTGCGCTTTCCGGCCCAACCTCCACCGGCCGCGACGCGCTCAACGGCGCAGGCGCCACAATGCCTCATGCGCGAGCGCTTGGGCCGGGCCCCGCGGAATCATGGGAAGTGTAGTTTCCCGGAAAGCCGGCAGCGCGCCTACAGGCACTTCCGTTTCCGGTAGAGCGACTCTTTCCGCCATGTTGAGTGAGGCTATAGCTGCTGGTTGAGGTGTGAAAGCCGCTGAAATCGAGACAGGAGTCCCGAAGGCTTCGTCTCGAAGCTCTCCACGACCCGCTCGCCTTTCTAAGGCGTCCTGTGCGCCCGGGAGATGCAGGAGGAGGCGTTACCCCTTCCGCCACCCAAAGCATGGCGGCGCTGGCGGGGAGCTCTCCCTCTGCGCGCCCTTTTCCCGCGCTCGGGTCTGGCTTGGCGTGCGTCATCCTTCTGCGCCGGGGCGCGAGCGGCGCCTGCCGGTGACGCGGGCAATGGCCACCTCAGTGCTCGGCTGAGGCGGCGGCGCTGAGGTGGCGGTGGCCGAGCGTGGGGACCCGGCGGTGGCCGCGCCCGTCAGGCTAGTGCGGGGAGCGCGGGGAGTGGCCCGAGCCCTGAGGCGGTGCGGGAGCTGTGCGGGAGCGACCGCCGAGGTGTGGGCCGGGCTGAGCTGAGCTGAGGTGGGTGACACCTTTCCTCCTCGCCCCGGTCCAGAGCTTCAGCTCTGCCATCCCTGTGTAGCTTTCTGCAGCAGGCACCTTTGCGGGGACTCAGAATGCCCTTTGCTTCCTCACCATGTGCTCTTTGGCTTTAGAGTTTTCATCGTTAATTTTTGTGAAAGTCCTCAATGCATGAAGCCGTTTTCAGAATAGGCCTGCATGGAAGGGGGGAGTGTCTGGGGCAGTCCCCGTGTCCTGGATTCATGTGGCTACTGATGGGAGCAGTAAAGATGGCCTTTTGGATAGTCCACAGATGCTGGACTTGTAATGCCTTAGGAATTGGAATGAAAATTGTGCATGGCATGTTCAGGTGTGGAATTGAGCAAGTTCCTCAAAGAGGAATGTGAATGCAAAAATGCACACTTTACATTCTGGTATGTGATGAAACATGATGCAGCAAGAAATTGTTGCTTGGAGACATGTTTTTCCTAGCATTTGATTGTATGACTTGCCATGTCATTTCAGTGGTAGGTATTTAAAATGGTTTTCTTTCAAATAAGGGTCACATAATTCTTCCTCTGGTAGAGGGAGTTATGTTTTTCATTTAAAAAAACAAACTTAGTGAAGCTACTTAACTAACCTTTGTTGACAGATAAAGTATTAATCTATTCAGGATCTTCATGTGAGATTCTTATTGTCAGGTAACAGGTGTCGTATATATACTTTCTTTGACTTTATACATTATTTGTTTTGTAGGTTGAAACTACAATACTTAGTCTTAAACCTGCAGCAATGGGTAGAACTTACTTTGTTGAGGAAGCTGTTGGGCAGTATCTCTCAGACCTCAGCACAAAATTACAGCCTTATGTCACTGGCCTGTTAATAGGGCAGGTAAGTGTGCAATATTTGAAGTCTGTTCCATTCATTCATGTTAATAGGGGAAAACCCCCTTGGCCTTAATCATCTGGGATAAGTCCATTAACATCACATTGAGCTTGTGTAGTGCAGGAGGGTGGTAATATGACCAGAAGGGACTTCTGTAAATGGTTCACAGTGTCAACTAACTGCTCAAGTCTTTTAAAATCATTTTGTGAAAGAGATGACACACAGAAAAGAAATTAAAATCTTAAAGATAAAACTTGTCACTAAAGGCGGCTTTAAGACAAAAGCAAATTCATGAAGGTATTATTTTTGTAACAGATTACTATAGAGTTTAACGATACCTGCTGTAAAGCACACCTTACGGTTACTATATTACACAGTATACTCTCAGATTTGATATTAACCTCATGGTATATTTGCTTATATTGATGTTTTTGAAAGTGTTCCCCGCAAAAAGACTACGTAATTCGGGCTGTTCGAACACCTCCAAAGGAGGAGCAGAAGGAAGACAACATCAGTACTTCAAAACTGGCATCCATTGATGAAGAATGGATAACTACACACGCCAGTCAGGTACCACAGTATGAGTGAATGAAGGGTGTGGGAAGAACAGAAAGGAAGTAAGACTTAGAAAAACCAGCTCATCGCTTGTGTAGTCTCAAGCCTTTTTCTTGAAGTAAAAGAACCTTCCTAACCACTCTAGGCACAGATATTTTAAACCAAAATATCTGTATTGTTTTCAAAGTTAATGATGAAACAGGGACTTGATAGGAATGAAGCGAGAAAATTTGCTAGGTGCTGTCTTCCTACATTTCAGAGGAACCTGTATGTGAAAAACAGTCTTGCTTATTTCATTTCTGCTCTTGATGCATACTTGTCTCATTAGAAGTTTTTGATAGATCAAGTTCATGGTTGCTAGATCTCTGATTCCTATTAATACCTGTTCATTTCTATTTTTAAGGTTTCTAGAATGCTTCCTGGAGGCTTATTAGTTCTTGGTGTATTTATTATTACAACTCCAGAACTGTCAAAAGATAGTCAAAACGCTTTGCGCAAGGTAAGTATACTTCCTGGTGGAAAGACAGGAATATCTTTAGGTGTGTAACTGAAGAATTTTCTATCATTGTCTTGAGTATTAATGGTTGTTTTGTTGTTTTATTTCTGACAGCACAAAAGTTCTGGTTTGATGTATGGTTTTGAGACTGAAACCTCAGAAATCACTGTCCTGTGGGACTGTACCAGAGCTTGTATTTGCTAACTTTCTGTTTCTTGTGATGTTTGTTACTGCGATAGCAAATCTTACTGTATTTACTGAAAGTGGACATTCTAGCTTAAGGAAAACATCTTCAAGGTTTATATTAAGCTAAATCCTTGTGGCACAATTGTTAGTAGTGGTAGCATGTTAGCTTTTTTTGACTGAATGAATTGTTCAGATTAGAGATGTTTACAATAGTGAAAGATCTATAGTTCTGATTTCTTTAAAAGGAATTTCTTGTATAGAACTAGTGGTATTTGACTTCGGTGTGTGGGGTTATATTTAAAAACTACTTGGAATGTGCTGCTGTCTGATAGACATAAAATGCATTTTTATTACAGTATTGGGACATCTAGTGCCACATTTAGTTTCTGTTCTGTAGATGTAGGTTCATTTTATTGTTTTCTTAAGGTAAGCATGATAAGCAATTTAAACATGAGTTGGTTTTGAAACCTAAGGTCCAAGATTCAATTTTGGCAGTGCAATGCAACCACATCTCAGTTGTGATTACTGAAACTAGTAGCCAACAAAAAAAGGTGAGCTGTGTTCAGGTGATCAGTGATTCCTGAATTAAAATTTGGTTTTTTTGAAATAGTAGCTATTTCACACAGCTGTCTTTCCGGATCCTCAACTGATAGGCATAAAGCTGTAGCGCTTTTGTAGGGAGAAAAGCATACAGGTTGAATATGTGAATGTGTGTTGCTTGGTTCAGTTTATAAGGAAGCTGAACTAAGATTTTACAAGCAACTTTTGCTTTGGAGTAGTTGCCTATGAATCTTTGTTGAATGTTCTTTTAACATGACATTTTGGTGACGTGTAAGCTGTATTTCCTGTTTATACAGAATTATGATATCACCGGGATAGAACTTTATTGCAAGACTCTTTTCCAGAAATTGTAATGCATTATTTTTGTGGAAAAATCCATAATACTTTTTTCATCTTTAGCTAATCTTCTCAGTGGAAAAGTCCTTGACTAAAAGAAGGCTTTGGAAACCTGCTGAAGAGGAGGTCTCGGACAGAGCAGCTCTTCAAATTTGTTCTGCTACAAAGAAGTATCCTTTATGAGGAAGCTCTGTTGCTCGAGACTGCTACCCCCAACCTTGTTTCTGTAGTTATTTCTGAATAAATGATAAATTGGGAGGGGAAAGTTGTTTGAGTTCAGATAGGCATAGATCAGTAAGTTGAAATCCTGGAGTTTTCTGATTAGCCATGAGTAAGACTATTGACTGTCTTATCCTTGCAAAATTTCCATCGTCTCTTACTGTTAGGTTTGTGTGTGTGGTGGCATCAAATTATGCCTTCCCCAGACAGTTTTGATTTGCATAAATTGAGGAAAACATCTAAAATACTGCATAGCTTCTTGAGCTTGCTGTTACCCATGATACTTACATGGGAGTGGGGAAGTAGTGGGCATGTGGGATCTGTACTAGTGCTGCAGAAGAATGCTGGGTCTGTTGATAATGAGGTAATACAAGGAGAGAAAACAAGGTTTTTCCTTGGAGAGGTGAGAGAGACGAGGACCAATTGCAAATTGGTGCATTGGTGGTTCTTCCTGTGAATACCTATTGATCTTAATATATTTGTAAGAGATGGACAGCATCACTATGATAGTTGGAGTTTACAGTTGAATGTTTTTCCACTTTTTTACACTAATGAAAGGTGAGAATTTTCTTCAGAGCACAAATTAGCTCAACAAAGAGGTTAAGAAAAGGACAAAGTAATTGCGAATTTTCTTACTCGTTTTTTTGCTTTCCACTGGATCTTTTTCTTTAAGTAACAAAGAGTAGTTTGCCGAACCTATGATGTACAAGATCCAAAGGTAAGCTCGTCATTTTGTGTGTCATATACAGCTTTTAATGCATGACGAGTAACGTTTCAAATAAATCTGAGTTACAGTGTTTTGTATAGATGCTTTATTGCTTATTTCTGCTCTCAGAGTTCAGCTAAACCAGCAGATTGGAAATATCAGAGTGCTCTGTCTGCTTCCTGGTTAGCTTTGGACTGCACAGTAAATGTTAATATTCACATTCCACTTCTTGCTACTTCACCAAACCATGACTTGGAGAAGAATACCAAGGTAACTAACTGGCTGCCCGTATTTTGTAGTTGGTCTCTACACTACTTTTTCTGTTGGAAATTAAATGAGAGAGAAAGATTCGAGTAGCGTGAGTAGAGGAGTAGGACTAATCAATGGAGAATGTTTGGCAGTTGTTCCTCTTTTAAATGTAATTTGAAATTACTATGAAGCATTCATAGTATAAAAAATGCAGATAGTTTTTCTTCTGCTGCGCTTAGTGTTGGCAGTTTCCTTTGCTCAAAATTATTTAGCAATTGTCATGATTATTCCAACTAAAGTCTCTTCTGCTTCACCTAGCAAAGGTTACATACAATGAGAACAGGGGTGTGGGGTGCTTTTAATATGAATTCACTTTCAATAGGCTGCATCCCTCTACAAAAATAAAATCCCTGGGGTAGCACTTAATTATTTTGAAATGCTTGTTTCTTAATGGATATATTCTGAACATGTTGGTATTAAGATTTAGCCTTGGAAAAACATATAGACAGATTTTTCAGAGACTTTAGAACTCTTTTGGAGTAACTGTTGAAACATCTATTTCTGTAATTTTCAGCATGATACTGTCCAACTCTTAGTGAAATTTTCTTTCCTCTTATGAGATTTTTGTTTTCACTTTTTTTAAAGAATGGATTAAATCGATGGTCAAAACAGATAGAAGACAGTGTTTTTCTGATCAATGGACAAGTTAAAGGTGATGATACAGAACTACTGGAAGGGCAGGTGAGTACCGAACAACAAGGAATTGAACTCTTAATAGATGTGTAGTTAGAACCTCCAGTGTGATAAAGCATTGACTGAGATGCCTTCTGTACAACATGTGTTGATCTAATTGGCCTGTTTCAAATAACTAATAATGCAGGACTGGTTGTGTTCCCATCTTCATTGCTGCAAATTGCCTCTTCTTCCTCTGGCAATGCGAACGCAACAATTATATGTGAAGTAAGACTTCACAAATTTCTGTATGCTGTCTCGTTAAAGAACATGAGTAAGGTGTGAATGTAGGTGATGAGGTATCAAAGACCTACGTATGGCTAAATGTTTAACAGAGAGTGGAAACACATTGTTTGGCTGATGCATTCATCTCTCCTTTCAGTTTTGTAATTATATTCTCATGGCTGTTTCCTATGTGCCATTTTTCTCTCTTAAAAGCTATAAACTAGGGCATGTTTTATACCGTAATGATTTTGATTCAGTGAGATTTTTTTTTCCTGTTTCATGACACAAAGAATTTTTTTCCTTCAGAAAAAGTTAAGAGGAAATACTCAATCCAGCGCTCAGTTTTCTGATGTCAAGGTTCTGACACAGCTGGTACGTATTTAGTGGTTTGTAAAGTATAACCTCTCTGCTAGCTTATAAAATAGAATAAAAAATAAAAGAACATTCTGAATTATTGTCTAGAAATCCAGTTTACTTTAAGACTTTTTATTCCCCCATGGATATTGACTGTGAAACTGTGGACAGGTATTTCGTGTCTTTGAAAATTCTCATAACCACGTTGTCTAAGAACTGCACAGTACAGCTGCAAGGAAAATTTGAAAAACTGGTTATCGAAATAAAGTCCCGCAAACTAATTCATTTGGTAGTAGGATACCTGCGTACATTGATTTCAAGGTGACTTTGCATTGTTCTGAAGTTCAGAATCGCCCCCGTGCTTCAACTTGTCACAGCTAGCTATGGACGTTTACTTGAATGCTTTCATCAGAAGCTCAGTCACTAGTTTTGGATTAAGGTACAGATCCTGTGAGCTGAATCATAATCTGGAGCTGTTGGGTCTGTGTCAGGAGTCTCATCTCTACCAGAGGTTATGCTGACTTGAACCCTGAATTAGACACCCCAGTCTAGGTCCTAAAGTCCAAATGTGTCCAGGCATTGTTTTGTAGGCTTCTTGCATGGCACAGGCCGTCCTGGTTTGTCAGGTAGCTCCTGGTTTCTCTAAAGTTATGTTTACCAAACTTTTAGAAATGTATAAAATGCCATTCTCAAGACTTGATGAAGCTGCTTCTGTTGTTACATTGTCCCATTTGCCTCAGAGAAAAGAAAGCTTTTCATTTTGGCAGAAGTAATTCATGGAGTTCACGTGGAAGCTATACATCCCCGTGTTTCCAGGTGTTGTCTTAGACTGCTTCATGCAGCACACTCATTGTTTTGGTAATTAGGGTGAATATTTCTAGGCAACAGTTTGATACAGTTTTAAATGTGACCACATTTATAATTTAGTACTGACTGATGGGATGACTCTCAGTATACCACAGGTTATGCTTACTATACAGTAAACATACAAACTTCATCGTTTAAAAAAATAATTTTAAAAAGGTTTCTAGATTGCAGGACTAATATTAGCCAAAAGTTACTTGCCTGGAAACTTTTAGAAATCTTACAGACACAAATATTTAAATTGCAAGAAATAAAATGTCTGGAGAAGTAAATACTTTTTACATAATGGAAAAGGAGAGAGATTTTAGTCTTAACTAACAAAACTGAAAAAAACCACCTTAGAGATAGAAATTATGAGGGAAAGCAGGTTATATGTAAACATCTTAAGGTATGCTATTAATTTCCTAGTTCTGTTTTTTGTTACTCATGCTGCAAGTGCCTTGGTAACAAGATAAAACTGAAATGTGTTTATTTTTCAGTCCCAGGGTTCCAGTCATAGATCAACAGCCACAATCCAGGTCTGCAGTGCTTCCATAAATCTCAAAGGTGCTGTGAAATGCAGAGCCTACATACATAACAACAAGCCAAAAGTTAAAGAAGCTATTCAGGTAGTGAAAAGGTGGTTAGTTCATCAGAAATGTTTTTTCTGAAATACATGACACTTGTTATACTGATTTTTCTTTGCCAAAATGACTTGGTCTAAACTGGGGTCAGAATGTTCATCCCCTTGAACATACGGGTTGTTTTAGAAACCGTCTTTATGCATGTGTGATGAATTCAGGTTTTTTTTCACTTCTAGCAGGTTATGTCTTCTGTTGCTAAGGCCGTTCTCTGATGAATCTTTGCACAAATTGTCAAAGTGATTAGGCTGGGACAAATTTTCTTAGAATTAAGAAAAAGTAAGAGACTATGTTTGTGTAGTGGGAAAATACAGATTTTTTTTCTTTTTTGTTCAGTGATTATTCTTTTTTTATTTTTTTCCCCTTACTGAGTCAATGCCTTGTCATAATTTTTGTTTGTTTTTAACAGTAATGTCTGTAAGTTGTCAGTTACTACTCTAGCAATACTAAAATCTTCCTCGGCTTTTCATTTTCGTTTTATTGTTTTCTTTCTTTCTGTTGACGTTGGCTTCTCTTTATTGGACTTTTTAAAATTCTCTTTTGAATTTTTATTTTTTGGAAAAACTATTCTTTCAACACGGGTTAAACCTATGAGGGACTACTTCTTTGTTTCTTACTAGTCAAAAGCTTTGCAAATGGCTTTTCTATTACTGATGTTTTCTCTTTGTTCTTGCAGGCTTTGAAAAGAGACATAATAAACACATTGAGTGATCGTTGTGAAATACTCTTTGAAGATCTCATTATAAATGAAGGACCTCACAAAAAAAGTAGGAATTCAGAGAAAAAACAGCTTACATTTGCAGTGAATTTTGGTTCTTGTAGAAAATTCTGCTGGTGTACTGAAGTTCCAGTATGGTTAGAGCAGAATAAAAAGCAAATGGCACAATTTCTGTTTGGCAGCCTTGACTTTTTCTTAAATCATGAGAATTTTTGTCAAGTTCAGATATGTTCTTTGGCATCACAACCTTCTAACAAAGTTTGTGTTCAGTTCTCATGGCCACAAAGTGCAATTTCAGCTTCTTTCTCACCGATCAGAAATTTTGTAATTTTAAAAAATTCTGTAGTTGAAACTCCTGTTGCTGAAGTTCTAACTGTAACTTGCACGTTTTTAATTTTTTATTTTTTTTTTAAATCACTCTATGGTATTCCTATTAATATTGAAGTATGTTAAAACTTAGTAGGATACAGAGAACCAGCTGGACATGGCCTTCCCTGTTCTTATATCACCTATGTTACAAATGCTAGTGGACGTGAGCTCTGAAGTTCAATAGTTCATCTTCGTTAAATTAAATATGGTATGGTATGTGGTGATTACGATGTGAAGAAGTATCCTGATTATTTTTTTTTTCCTTAGTAACTATACAAATATATCTGTGTTGTCTCTGTGTTGTCTCTGCCCCCTCACCTTATTGCTCTTCATCAAATACCATTTTACAAGCTTTGTGTCGTTTAAAGAAGTAAATCTTATTTCAGCATCATGAATTAGCATTAGCTTGAATTTAACAGAGCACCACGCAGAGGCCAGAACACAATGCAAATTGATCTAATGAAAATAAAACTTCTGATCGTGATTATATTAAAAACTAAGGGGGTATATGCTGAGACCAGATCTCCTAGCTCATGCTGGGTGTAAGGAAAAACGATTCATATTCAGAATTACCATTTACTTTAGGGTAACGTCGTTCGTTTTGGTGTTAGCCAGCTTTATCCAACGTGCGTGATTTAAACTTGTTTTCAATTGCATGCAGTTTTCAGTTTCCCCTTTAGGTGGCACCCGTACTTCGTGGCTTTAAGTATGGCATAAAGCAGCCGAGTGTTAGCAATCCTTTGTGGTGTTGAAATCATATGCTGTTCTGTGTACGCTCTTATCTGCAGTCTTTCCCCGAGTTCTTTTGCTAGTCATTCTAAACATGAAAACAGGTCTGTTTAGCATTTTATGGTCCGTTTTGGAAGTGTCTTGGGTATTTCTGGAGACACTAATGTAAGAACATAAATCAGTGTAAGAGCAGCCAAAACTTTCATTAAACAGTAACAGCTAAATAAGCCATGCCTGAAAACAGGATTTTTACATGGAAACCTTGAGCAGTTGTTTTGCAATAACTTTATCTTATGGTCAGAGATTAATGAGGACTCTTATCATAACTGGCAAGGCTTTTATTTGGCTTTTTATTTTATTTTTATTTTTCCCCCCTTTTTCTTTTAGATTTTGAGAGGGAATATCATATCTTACCTCAGAGACTGTTTGTCCCTGTTGCTGGGTCCAGTGTGATGCTCAGTGATTATAAGTTTGGTGATGAGGCCTCTGGAGAAATTCAGGAACGTTTTGTTGAGATGTTGGATCAATCTGTGCAAGCTGAAGATATCCATATAGCAGAGGAAATTACCACAGGTAAATACCGTATCTGAGAATCGGGATAGCCTGCATCACGGATTACAAAAGTGTTGACTAATGGCATAGGACACTTATCCAGATCCAGATACGCTTAAAAGTTGGCTTACTTCATATGAAGCTCTAAGCGTTTGTATCAGCCTGATTACAGTTTAAATATATTTGTGAAAAGTGGTAACGGTTCTTGCAGTTTTTGTATTTGACTTGTAACAGACATCTCTCTCTTTCGTCTCTCAAATATTTTGCTGTTTCACTGCGTTATCTCTGCGAGCGTGATTGCAGCCCATGAACTGCAGTTCAGTTGAACAAGGTTTGCATGCATTACTCTGCACATGAATTAAGGATGATCCTATTTTGCCAAATAAACTAAAAAAAACGTGTAAAGCTTTATATTCTGGTTACTTTTTCAGTAGTTCAACTTTGCTGGTTTAAGAGCTGAGTAGTTCTAATACTACTTAGAATAAATTGGAATATGAAGTTGAGCACTTTAGTCAAATCTGTTTTTTCACTAAATATTAAAAAATACATATATAGTCTAATGTGTCTTTCAGTAAGTTCTCAAGCTAGAACCTGACTCTTTCAAAAATACAAAGTACCTTCCTTTGTTCTGAGTGTTTTAATTTATGTATCAAATGCAGTGCCCAAAACTGAAGTTTTGTGATTCACCCAAAATGGAAAGAAAATTGAGGAAGTTTTTTGTTTTCTACTGAGTGTCTTATAAGTTTATGATCTGATAGTGAGACTGTTATATTTCTTTTAATACAGATATTTTGCTATAATCTAGGTACTGACTTTCTTTTTCTGAATATTTCTGATTTATATAGTTTCCTCTTGTTCGGCTTTTTTCCCCATATGGCTTTGATTTCAATGTAAGAGTCAAATCTGTAGTTGAAATGCATCTAATACTTCCTGTGATCTTATGGAAGAGATTTCTTTTCTTCCCTTTTCCCCCCCCCATCAGTGTGAATATGAGCTACAGGTTACAGTTTTATAATTTAAGTTTAAAAAAAATAATAACACTAATTGTCAGATAAGAACTTGGGACACTTTTTGATGTTGGTATTTAGGGACAAAAAATGGAAAATGTAGCCATGAGCTTGCTGTGTAGGATGAACTGTGACTACTCATATTCTGCTTGACCTACTTGTTCACTTGGAGGGGTTTTTGAGTTTCTTAATTTCAGAGCTAACCATAAATTCTTAAGTCTTTCTAAATTAATTAGTTTTCCCAGGTTTTAACTAAACCTGTTAGCAGTGAATCTGACTCATTATCTTGAGAAATAAAAGCTGTACACAGCTCAAGAACCTCAAGAAAAACAGGAAAGCCAATAAAAATCTCTCTTGCATTATGAGAGTAACTTTAGTAATTTTAAAGCTAATTATTACTGAGCTTTAAGGAATTAGTATAACTTAGGGAGGCAAATTATTATTGTTGTAGCAGTGGAGATAGGCGTGGGAGGGAGAGGGAAGATGAGTCAGTTTAGCTGTATTGCTTGTGTAAGGATGTATGATCTGGAGGTAGGAAGAAAGCACGGTTAGACTAACAGCAATGCATCACAAAGGTTTGATGCCATTAATACATGTAAAATGATGACCAGGTAGCTCACAAAATGAGTTGGGTGTTCTTGTAGCTTGCTGGTTATAGAGTTAGGTGTGTGGGATTTATTTTCTTTTTTTAAAAAAGTGTGTATTAAAGTAGGTGCATAGCAGAGGAAAGGGAAAAACATAAAAGAGGATTTCGGAAAAAAACAGACTGGCCTTGTCCCAGTGAACACCATCAAGTTTGTCCATAGAATGTGTTCTGTTAATAGCGATGATAATGCTCTAAGCACAGCGCTGTTCGATTCTGATAATTATTGTTATGGCATAACTTGTGGTTTATTAAAATCACAAGTTATTTGTACATTTTTATTAACACCAGGAAGGCCATTTTAGAAGTTAGACCTGTTAACTGTGTAAGGAAAATGTTCTGCATTGTAAGAAAAAGCATTAATTTTGCAATTTGATTTTTATTGGTACTTTGGTATGAAGTGTCTAAGTAATGCTGTAAATATGTTTTTGTGACATAATAAGAGTTTGAGGTTTCCTCTGTGTAAAAGCTTTTTCAATGCATCATTCCAATTTGGGTAGCATTTGTTTCTCAAAGCTTAGTGCTATCTTTATTAATAATAGTCAATATTTAGTAATGGTATAAAAATTGGTTTGTAGTGAATTTTGACATCAGCCTTTCTGTTTCTATCAAAATTCCTGTGGTCTTAGGCACCAACCTTGAATTAACTGGAAATGCTATCTGTAGCTAAGTTCTGGGGAAAGTTTGCTGATAAGAAGGATTGTTTAAAATTCAAGAACATGAGCAGGCTTTTCAAATAATTTCTTTTTTTGTTGCTCTCTAAAATACGCACTTGAGAAGAAGAGGATCTAATCAGCATAGCCAAAAGATTTATTTTTAAGCAGCTTCTAGTCAAAACATGTGAAATAAAGGTATTTTGAGAAGGTCAGTTTTATGTGCTCACTTAGTACGGCCTTTGCTGCTGTCTCGTTCAGTTTTATTCTCTTCATTCTTTGTACAGTCCTCCAGTGAGGTCACTACTGGATCATGCTTTTAAATTGTTACATGGAAAATAGAAAGTAAAAACTGACCTATTTGTAATTGAAAGCTATAAATAGCTCTAACACTGTAGTTTCAAGGTATTTAGTGCTTTAATACAAGCAATTGAAAGCTCTGCATTTATGATTGGCTTTACTAAATCCCTGCTCCTCCTTGGTGCAGGGAGTGGGGGTGGTGTTTTAAGTACTCTGAGTGGATAAACATAAATAAGACCTCAGTGGTGGTAATCGCTTCCCCATCTTTGTTAGCAAATTGAAGAATTAATGAAGAATTAAGGATTAATATAATTGATAATAGAAAGCATCTGTTTTTGAAAACGTTTTGTGTGATTTATACTACAGATGCTTCAAATGCAACTCCTCCACAACTTAATGGCATAAATGCCTTCAGTAACTAAATAGCTCGAGGGTGTTTCTTTCTTCTTTCTTTTTTCTTTTTTCCCCTTTTTCTTTTTTCCCTCTTTCTCCCCACCCCCCCCCCCCCCGCCCCGAGCAAGTGAGCATTGCTGCCTTGATGTGCAGCTTCAAAAGTTATCTTCAGAAGACTGCAACCGTTCTTACGAACATGCAAAGAAACAAAGTTAGAGGGCACAAACTATCCTACTTGCTCATCAAAACTAAAGCAGAAAGAAACCTGCTGGATCTAGACTTCAAAGGTGACCCAAGAAATGTGGTCAGCTTCTCTAAAAGTGGTAAGTTATTTTAGGGAATTGAAAACTTTATTAAGTAGTTAGGAGAGAATGTGGTGCTCTTACTGTGTTAGCTGAGGTACAAGCAGTACCTAGGTACTTATTAGTAAGTACAGGCTTAAAAAGCTATCTTGTAATAATTAATAATTCGTTTACTCTAGTTGAAAATTTCTGCTCATGTATTAGGCAGGTGAGGGTGTGTTTTCCTTAAACAGAAAAAATAATGATGAAACTATGGCCTCATTTTGGACCAGTGGGCTTCAGAGATATGTGTGAGTGTATCTCTGTATCTTGCTGACCTGTTAAGTTTCATATCGGGCAGTTATTAATTGCTCTGCTGTAGTACGTCCTATACAAAGTCAGTGGGTTCAGGGATAAAAATGGCTAAAGACAAGTCCTAAATGTCTAGTTTGAGTGCTTTTGTGTAACCACAGATCTTGTGCAAGTTTGACTTAAGATTTTGAAGACAATCATGCACATGACTCATCTTAGATGACAGAAACAACCTTTCTGATCACACATCTAGATTATACATTTCCCCCATAGCTAATGATATGATGGAGAAAGTACTTTTCCATGAATCATTTTCATATGAATCATACAAGGGATGTGCCTTATTACTCAGCTATATAATTTGTAATTTATAGGTGATTGACAACCGCACTCTGGAAATGGGAGATCTGTTTTTATTTAGATCAGTATTCATCATGGACTGCTAAAACTTGTTATCTGGTACTGCTGTGGGTTTTTGTTCTTCATCTTCTGAACAAGAACAGTCTCAGCACACCCGTTCTGTTCTTTCCAAAGACATCCAGGTCTCGCTGCAATAGCACAAACACTTTCTCTTACTGTTTACTTGTCCAGAAGATGTCTGCAACAGTAGCTACTGAATTGTAATCAGAACTTTTGACAAGCAATGCCTTAGCAAGCTGTCCTGGGAACAGGAATGCAAATTGAAAACTATTGGCCTACCAGCATCAAGTAGCCTTATCACTGAACTGCGTAGTCCAAAGCATGCTCGCCCTTTGTGGGATAAATTAAGAAATTCAGCTACAGGACTCAATCACCTCAATCCCCTTCTTTCTCTCATCCCCCTCTCTAACAAGCTGCATATAGCCAAGTGATTAGGGAAATCTTTGGAGAGGAAATAGATACGGGTCTGAATCCCATCAGTCTGGAAATAGTCAAGCTCTCTCACATCCTGGCTGAGCAGTCTAAGGATTTAGTAATTGTTCCGAAGGGGAAACGTGTCCTCTGTGCCTGCTCTGAAAGTGTATTTTTAGGGGATCTTCAAAAAGGAATTTCTGCGCTTTGAAAAACGGCATTTATGGCTGTTGGGTAGGGAAATGATGCTGTGCTCACTCTTTCAGTGGCAGTGGGTTTTGCATGTAGCCTGAACTCTGGACAAATGGCTTTGAAGGGAAAACTTTGATCTTGAAAGGTGATTAATGGGTCATTTTGGTAGTTCTCTCTTGGGGTAGTCAAATTCTCCCCAGGTTATGTAAGGGGGGTTGGATATGTTACTCTGGAAGCAGGATGTGGAAGATAACTTTTGGAAGAGGAACTCCCTCCCAAATGTATTGTTTCTCTTTATTTTTACTCTTCCAGCCATATAGAATAGTTTAGTACTGTGCTGTTGCTACTGTACCATTTCTACTTCAATGAACTGTTTTTTCTACCATAAAGGTACTTTATAGTTGATATGAAGTTCTTGGCCTTTTGCTTGAATTCAACTGTAAAACACAACTGTTAGCTTTTCACCTGGTATTTACTTCTTCACTTGATTTCCATGCAGTTAATATTTGTCCAGTTACTGACATCGTGGATGACACACAACAGAAACAACTGACAAAAGCAACATTGCTGTTGAAACTTCAACAAAATATGGGTACGTTACTTCCCTGATTTTGCTATGGCAGTCCAGAAACTATAATGGGCCCTTTCAGTACTGTAAGCTTCTACAGCATTATTAATAAACTGGTGAGATTAATAGAATACTTCTCTAGAATGAGTCCCCATTTCAGTGTTGGAGATGCAGGGTGTTTCTGGGGAAGAAAGAAACATAGCCCGCTGTTGGAACAAAACCAGTATTTGCATTTGTTTGGCCTACAAGTCAATACAAAAGGCTCATGTAGCTTGCTTTCTTTTCTGGAGAGCCACCGCTTCTGTAATGCCGGACTTCAAAAAAACATAACACAGTTGAATGGCTTTGTCAAGTAGGCATCCATAAATCAGCTAGTGACTCACTAATCTTCTTCCGAAGCTGACAAATACACATGGGCTTGGGTGCTAATTGTCAGCCTCAATAATTCAGGAAACACCAGCCACAGAACTCTTCTTTCAAATACAAATTCTCCTTGATACTCCTTCGTTCAGCTCTCATATATCTGTCTGCACTTAGTAAAGTTTTCTTTGCTGTGAGTTTTGACTGTCTTTTCGTATTAAAATGCAGTTACGCTGTAGTCAGCAAAACAGTAACTTTTATTTTCTATTAATTCTTAGAAGTAGAACATGGTAACAGGAAGATTAAAGAGTAATAGCAGTAAATATTTGTTTGCTTTGGATGTAAAAATGTTTACACTTAAATCATCACTCTGATGTTTTGGGTTTTTTGTGTGTCGTCTTCTCAACTACATCAGTAACCAGCATGTTAATCAATAGGAAAATGACTGTTGTGCTACAAAGAGACTTACAGAGTAGATGTAGTGCCACACAGAAAAGAAAAAAACTTAATAGATTTTGTTTCTTAAAGCTTAAAATTTTTGTTATTTTTCCTAGTCTGATTCCTAAAATTAAGCAGTAGTGCAGAGTCAGTGCATTATTTTATGGGCCAGAACATGGCTAAGGTCCTACAGAAGTACGCAGTCAACTGGATTTCTGGAAGGATCCTGCTCTGATTAGAAATGTCATGTGGAGCTTTTATAATTTAAATATCTGACATCTTAGCTTTAGATTTAGGTTTATCAGTGGTAGATAGTTTTTTTGGGGTGGCTCTTGTTGTTTCTCCTCCTGCTTGTCATTCACCTTGACCCTGCCCTCCACACCCTAGCTGCTGATGACTGTGCTGCCCTTGCCACTCACTGAATGCATTTCCTTTGTTATTTTAGGTGTGGTAATAGCAGCTGCTGTCGCAGTCTTTGCATCGATCTTCTCTTTCAATTACTTCAGTGATTAAACTCAAGCAACTGGAGCTTCATAGAAGTATTGGCCAGTTACAGGATGGAAAAATCTGGGTTTCATCTATTAGTAATTAAGAATTGTTGCCTAAATATCACCAGTTAGATGTGCAATACAAATTGTAAAGATAGGTTCAGTTACCTTGTTCCAGCATGCATTTACTATATCAAGTAGAATCATACGGTTACAATATCAAGTAGAAAGTGAATCAAGTTTACAAGAAACTAACCCTGTCACTCTGTATAAATGAATGATAATATTATTTTCTAGAAAGAGCCCTAAACCAATGTAGAACGTTCATTTTCTTCCTACTTGCTGTTTTAATGCAAAATGCTACTACTGGTGTTTTTCAGGCTATTGGTAGGACTCACATAGTTACCTGGTATGACAATTCCTGCTTTAAGGGTTCCTTTGCTAAGAGAAGTATAATTTCATAAAAGTTAATAGGGGAAAAACTGGATTTCATGAAGCCAACATTTCACTATATGCATTGTTTTAGATAATATTGGTTAACTAGCATAATAAGTATACAAATAGTTTCTAGTAGTTTCCAGACTAGACCAATTCAGCATGTAAATACCTTAGTTCAAGACCTGGAGAACCCAGAAATCAATAAAATGATTAGAAATTTTGAGATGCGTACATGCTGCCTTTTATTCAGTGACTCCAGCTCTGATTCAATCATCGTTCTCTTGGAATATTAACTATATCGGCAACAGCTACATCTAGGCAGCCATTGCATATATCTAGAAGATAATCCACGAGTTGTCAAAATTGTTTGCTAATCAAGATTTTTAGAATATAAACAGATAGCTTCCATTATGAGCTATTCTGCTGGGTATGTTAGGTGATAACATTACTGTTTACTTGCCATGAGGAGAGCAGAAAGAGGGAAGAATTCTAGTAAGGTTAATACAGATAATTCGTACATGAAACGTGATGTTTACTTGGATCTGAACTGCAATAGAAAAGAATTCCAGATTTTAGGGCATTTTAATACCACTGCAAATTTCTTTTTTGTGTAAAGGCACTGGAACGCTAAGAAAAAATACAAACACTTTGGTTCTAAAGCATGATCAAGAATGTATTGGGATACTTTTAATAAAAGGCAACTGTGAAAAAGGTATCTTAAATACTATTGCCTCATCTGTGTATTCTGTTTTTACATGTTTGGAAAAAGATCTGCTTTTAGTATTGTAACTATATTTTGGAACAGAGTGTTGATCTTTTGTGCTCAGTATTGCTCAAGTAGGACCTCTCAGAGGAAAGTGAATGTTGTAATGGAGGCACTGTTTTCAGCTGCTGCCTGTTACTCTGTGCAAATGGGTGAAATCAATAGGCAACATGGCATTATGCAGAAGCAGCTGATTCCGGGGGAAATTGAGTACTATCCAGAAAATGAGATGAATTTTGTAACGTGCTTCAAAATATGGTTGATTTAAAAATTGCTCTGCTAAAGCCTCTATTAGAAGGACGAGCAGGGGAGTAATGAGAAGAAAGAAGTTTGTCTTTTGTCTCTTTTTGGCTCTCTTTTGATTTTTTTCTTTTTTGGGGGGGAGGGGTATGCTTTTGGAGGTAAAACACAACACGGTTATTCTGTAGTTGCCTATTACTCGAAACTCAGCCGTAGAAGTGAAGTACAGCATTTGAGATGCTAAATGTCTTATACCAGAGAAGAAAATTGTCATGAAATGCTCTTCCAATAGTTCTTGTCTAGCACCTGTCGTGTGAAAAGTAGAGCTTGTTTGGAGGTATTATTCCATGGAACCCCTAGCAAAGAACTCTGTTTTTCTTCCCCCCCCTGCAAGCTTAGTCAATGTTCAGTAAACAATCCTTTTCTTTATGGTGTTACTAGAGATGGTCAAATTAATCTTTCAGCTTATAACTAACTAGGTATCAAGGATCTGTGGAAGTCTAGTTTTCCAGTTTGATGTTGGAAGAAGGCAAAGAAAGAAGTTGCTTTGGATGAGATTTCTGCTTTAATACAGGAGACTTCGTTAACTACCATCTGTGCAATAAGAAAATAATTTATCCCTGTCAAAGCAAAAATGAGTAATTTGACTTGTATCTACAGATTGAGCCTTCCAGTCATCCTGCCATGAGGAAATAGTGGATGTAGAAGAAAACAGGTTCTCGCTTGTCGAAGAATTACAGAACTAACTAAGAGGGGATTTCATCGTCATCTTGCTTCCCATCGTTTTTGTACTGCTAGCCATTGATAACGTAAGAAAATGAGTTCTTTAAGAAAAACAAAAAGGTGTATGTAAGGAAAAAGGAAAGCAACTTTTTAAAAGCCTGTTTCTTGACTGCTGCTTAACTTTTGCTCAGGTTTCATGTAGGTAGATCCTTTTCCTGCTACCTATATAATCTTCGGAAGCTTTCAGTTTGTGAAAACTCCACTGTGACTGAAATCGAGCTTTGTTAACTTGTATCCATGACTGCAGATACATTTTTATTTTCTATGTGAGAGTCTAGAGAAACGGTTGGGACTTCCACATCTGAAAATCTGCCTCTTCTAAGTGTAGTTCTAAAATTGATGTTATGGAATCATTTTCCAGAAACCTTATTTTCTGTGCTGTGTAGTTTTAAAATGTAGTTTTAAAAGCCTCAGTGGTCTTGTACAATGAGGTTTATAATTCCTCACATCTGAGGGGTAGTGTTCGGCATGCCAATAACAGACATGCATCTACGAGAGCTTCTCTTCTTAGTTTGATCAGCAGTGATACCACTGAGAATTAGTTCCCCCCTCTCCTCCATTTTTGTCTGCATCAGAATATTTGACGACACTCAGGGTCTGTGTAACTTTTGAGTCATAAGGAAGAGTAACCATAGCCGAGGGTAGCAGGAAGGCTGCTCCCATCTGCTTGTTGAAGCATTTACTTTCTGTTATTCAAGAATCTTTGTACAGTATTACGACGTTTGAGTCAAGTCTTGCTTTTTGTTTTTAAGTTGTTGTTTTTTTTCCTGCAGAAATATGGATGACTGCTGTGATCAGAGCTTCATTTGCAATTTCATTAGTCATGAGCTTCTGTTGGGGCTTGGCGTCACATGTGTGTTTTCTTTTTCTTTGTTTTTTTAAATTACAGGTTGAAGGAAATCCTGCTTAAGCATGCTTAATCTGTCTCTTAAATTGGAGCGTCAGCTTATTTCTTAGGACTAGCTGTAAATGTAGTTTCTGTGCTGGTTATTGTTTGTTAGGGTTTTTTTGCTTTCAGCCTGGTTTCTCAAAGAAAAGCTACATGATCAGGCTGCTGATGTGCAGCCTAATAACTTTCGGACCAAGTTTGATAAAGAGGGAAAGTTCTCCAAAATGTTAAGTTCCTACCAGTTACGTGGAGGTTTTCTGGCGTGTAGAGGACAGAAATTTTTCATGCCTCTTTAAAACAAGTAATCAAAAAATGCAAGACAAATATTGTCCTGCAACTCAAGGAGCTGGTTATTTTTGTGATAGAAGATAATTCATTATTTTCTACGTAACCTGTTAAAAGATCATGAGATTTTCATGATGTTATGTATGTCTGCAAATGGTACCTTTCTGAAGAGTCAGCCTGGTGATGCAAATGAAATATCAAGTTAAAGGTGGTTTGAGCTGAGGGGTAAACATCATGCTTGGGTAAGGGGAAAAAGGACTGCTCTAAGCGAAAAGCTTTATTCCACCTGGAGTTCCGTCAGAAAAACTTATGACAGTCTTGCATTCAGAAATTTACAAAACAGAAATCATAACATTTTGGTAAGATGCTATTTGAATTCTTGGCGGAATAAAATCATTAGTTGTTTTACAGGTTGAAGAAGATTGTACATTGTTAAGAGATGGTAGGGAACGTCATTCATATTGCTTAGTGTACACGAGGTGAGGTTTCTAGTGCTCTGTTAAAATATTAATCCATGGCAAAACAATATTAAAAGTAGAAATTCAGTAGCATTTTGATTGTCCCTAAAATTGGGCAAACAAGATTTTTTTTTTTTTTTGGCCATTATTTAAAACAAGGCATAAGTTTTGTTTGAATTGTTTTGTTTGAAAGGGTTTCAGTAATGTTTTGCAGGGTTATATTTCCCAAATCTTCTTGAGTAGAATTATTTTGTTATGCAGATCTGTTGGAACATAGCGTAACTTTCAGCTACCCTTGCGAATTTTCCGTGTGAATGAAAAGGGGAGAAAAAAATGTGTTTAAAACAGGTGATAATAATACTGGTCACTCAATTCTGAATTCTTACTGATCCATGTGCAGAATTTTGCAGGGTGACATTTCGTGGTGGGATCCTGACTTGAAGCAAAACTGAAAGCCCCCACTCCAAAGCGAGCAAAACGTGAAACTATCAAATCAAACAAAAACTAGTGAGTCATGTGAGTACGGAAAATAAGCTTTAACGTTTTGATAATCTCAAATGTTATCAGCAAAGTTGTGTGCGGTTAAGATACAGATATTTCTGTCCTCAGAGTAAGATGCAGATATTTCTATCCTCAGAGTAAAATTCAGCCTTCAGCTTTGCAAAAGAAGTCATTGAAATGTTTCTAATGTTCTGTTGTCTTGTATCAGAACTGGAGGACATGGGTTTTTTTACACCTACAGAGAGAGAGAGGGGAATGTTTATAGTGAGTTTACCCTGTGTTGTCTTCTAAAATGGGTTGTTAAATTGTAGTTCTCAGCAGCATCCCTTTAGCAAAACTTAAAACTTTGAGTTTAGTAAATGTCTAATGAGTGCTTACTAATATTTCACATGGTTTTAAGGTTAAGGTTGTATACTACCAATATATTTCACACTTCCAATGGCAGGTTTTGAGAGCTGTTAAGCTTTATTCAGAGTTATTACATAAGCACAATATACTTTTTCAGTAACTGGCAGACATTTTAAATATTACTGTTCAAAATATGGAACAACAGTGAACTGAAATTATCTGATAACATGTCTGTGTTAGCTGATTGGATGGCAAACTTGTAGAAGCGCTGAACTAACTTCTGTATTTTCATGAATATTGAAAGTTAAATGCAGAAGCGTACTATAATATCCTAGATACCTAAGCCATTTAGGAATGCAAGGACATTGGGCTATTTGTCCTTAAAACTGCTGGATGAAATCTACCAACTGAAGTCGGTAGAAGTGAATCTGAGGAGCCAGGACTCACCGTAATTCCAGAGCATGGAGATGGCTTTTTGTGTATGCAGAGGAATGGATCAGTCCTGTTCCTGTTGAAATTAAGTTCTTCTTGTGCTTAATGGGGACACGCATGGGCCCTCCCTTCCTTAATTTCTTAGAGATCACCAGTATTGTCTCCTGTTCTTCCTATTACTTGTGGCTGGCATAGAAATAATTATGTACAGGATCGCCAGTTGTATGTGTTTTAAGTAAAATTCACACACTAACAGTTAAGCAATGTTTATATATGTGTATCTTACAAATAGTTAGCAAAGACAGCCTTCTCTAAATGAGGTGGGTGTTACTGAGATTGATTTACAACATACTGAAAAAGAAGGGGAGACAGTGAGGACTACGGTTCTAATTATTCAACATCTGGCTCATCCGTGTTGCCGTTTCCCAGTGCTGGAAGCGCCCTTTCAGGTAGCAGCCCATACTCATTTAGGAAAGACTCCACATCCACAGCAAAAAAATCTTCATTGAATTGTTCAGAAATGCTAATGAAATTGCTCAGAAGCTCCCCACCCTTATAGACAAGTAAAGTGGGGAGCACTTCGTTTGAGAAGCGGTCTCCAGCTCCTGTGTTGGAGGCCTTGATCTTGCAGAACTTCACAGTGGCATACTCAGCCGCCAGGCAGATCAAGCTGCTGTTGAGAGCATCGCAGCCTTTGATGCCGTCTTCGTAAATGTGGACGATGACGGTGGTAGTTTTACGTTCTTTCTCAATGGCTTCCAGGAACTGTTCCCCATTCTGCAGCTCACACAGATAACCATATTTCGGCCCAAAACTCAGCCTCTGATGCATATCCTGCATGCACCGTTTGCGGTATTTTTGTAGGCAACTTTCATCTTCTTGCTCATCATGAATTAATTCATACTCCTGCATGCTCATCTGTGAATATTGAGAGAATGTTATATTAAACTCCTGCATGCTCATCTGTGAATATTGAGAGACTGTTATATTAATAAATGGTCATCTCTTGGTGCTGAAACAGGAAGAGACTACGTTGTTGTCTAAAGAACATGGCATTGAAAGCTTAGCCAGAAGAGCAATCACTTCCTACAGTGACCCTGGAAGGTCTCTTCAAGAGACAGGTGAAGATCCTGTCTCAGCACTTGCCTGTCAGCTTGATGGTATTGAAGACAGTTACCGTATTTGGCAAAAAAATTCTGGATCTTCCAGAGTTGGTGGAAATTTTACCAGTGACTGTAGTGGGGTCAAAGTTTAATTCCTATGGATTTTTTGGGTTTTGGGTCCCCTCCTTTCAGAACTGGTAAATGGTAATGAGTGATGTTCAGGCTCAGAGCTCTATTCTGACTAGCAGGGGTTTAAGCATGTTAAAAATTTTTAGTTGCCTTAACCGAGGATAGAGCATCAAGGTAGGGAATGGAGGATGAAAGGTCAAACTCTGTGTGTGTGATATGTTGTTGTGAAATATACTGCTTATTTTACTGAAGTTAGACTTTGCTTGAGAGAGGACTAGATAGATGGTTGGACGTGCATTTGTTCTGCCCATGTCGTGTGAGCTCTGCTAAGCTGCAAAGGAATTGAGTCTGGCAAATTCAGGGGTTTCTAGCTTATAGCCGGTATGTTTTACATAGACTCAGAATGAATTTATTTTGCTTTTCTTCTCTTACCTTACGGCAGAATCTCTCTCTGGTGTCTTTATCATCTTTACTGAAAGATCTGTGGGGTGAAGACATTTGTCTAAGAATTTCTTTCTTGCTCAAGGATAAGGAGTCTCTGTCTTCACTTTCTAGTTTAAACTTCCTCCAGTCATTGATCACGCCTTTGGGCCCTAAGAGAGATGAAGTTAGGTGAGAAACTGGCTCAACAAGAAGCTGTCTTAAGAAGTTTCTGCCATTTGCTGGTTTGCCCTTCTGTGCTGCAGTTTCCGCGTCTACCCCTCTTCCTTCCAGAGCGCTCTCCAGGAGAGCTGAAAACCAGAGCTGTGGGACCAGTGGGTTACATTAGCCTCCAAAAGAAAGAAAGAGTTTGATTCCTAACCTGGATCACTTTGGTGGTCTGGTTCATATCAGGAGCCTGTAAAAGGATTTTGGTGAACTATGTGAGTAGTTAACAAGGGTGAGGATGTGAAAACCTGTTAAAACTGATGTTTGGGCCAAAGCCAGTGTTTCTTACAAGTACATTTGGCATTTCTCTATAGACAGTGTCTTTGAATACATAACATACATAAGGACTATTTTAACATATTGACAGTAAAACTAAGAATACAGGACACTTGAGGGTCGGTGGTTTTTGTTTTGTTTTGTTTTTTAAACTTATACCTGTTCCACTGGAAGAGTAACCTGTAAGGCAGTGCTATGATAATTCTGATTGTAATGCAGATCTTGCTCTTGCTCTTTGGAGCTGGTTGATTAAAGCAGTTAAATTTTGACATGGGGGGGGGGAAGGTCTTTTTCAATTCAAAATTCCAGTGGTGCTTTTCAAAATCAAACATTTTAATCAGCATGTCAGATTATAAAGCAAAACCAAAGAATATTTTAGTGTTTTCAGAGGTGAAGTTTAGGAAATTTAGGAAAGGCTAGGTAAGCAGCTCTCCCTCTTGTGAGACAGATGTGGTGTTGCCAGCTGCCAAGATTCTGTTTTGGATTACATTTCAACATCTCAAAGTGGTGGCTTAAGGCACTACACCCCTCGGTGGAAAGGGAAGGTGAACTGGTCTTTTGCAAACAAGATTCCAAAGCAGGAATTAGCCTGAACCTTTTGGCATAGCGATTAAGTGTGCAGTAGCCTGATTTCCAAAACTATTTCAAAGCCTAGGTGTGGATGTAGCACCCTACATTTGGGTCCCTAAACCCCAGATTTTTATATATATATATATATATATATATATATATATATATATATATAAAAAATAATCTTACCCAACAGCAGCAAGGCTGGTTGGGAAAGAACCCCAAAAAGAGTTATTACAAGAGCTACATTTATTATAGCACAAAGAAAAAGAAGCCCTCGGAGCACAGAGAGGGAATGATTGCCATGTAGTTACCTGTTGGTGGGGTGGGATGAAACGATACCTGTCTGTAGAGCTGAATACAATGTCAGTCCTCATAAAAATCATGGTGATTGAGTGCTGGATTAAAAAGAATTGTGTTTCTGAGCAAGGATGCTTTAAAAGCTTTTAAAGGCTATGCTGTATTTGCCAAAAGGATTTATAGGTACACTTTTAGCACTGAATGTTCCTTCTATAAGAAGGAAAACATAATTCAGCCTTTATAGTGAAACCTTGTAACCTAATTCTAGCATGTGAGCGTGGTTTTTTTTGTTGTTGCTGCTTTGTTCTCTTCTCTTCCCCAGAAGAAGAAAGGCCATTGTTCATGACTGAAACAATAAACCAGCAAGAGTTGCATTGGGCCATTGCTGTTGGTGGGTTCTTCAGGTGTCTTTTGTGTTTGCCGTTTGCTTCAGGTCTGAGGAGGATTGGCTTTGGAAGATCAGTTTGGTGTTACCTGCCCTTCCGTGAGGGATGTCACTTACTCCAAAATTACGTTCTCATTGGCTTTGGAGCCTACGTTTCTGTGCAAGGGGTTTGGCAAACCAATTGGATCTACTCGAATTCTGGGCTTCCCCAGAGAACACGGAGGGTTTAGCTTATTTTTAGGAAAAAAAAAAAAAATGCAGTTAGTTTCCTTGCCTGTGTGTGTCGCCTGTCCTTCAAAATCTTCTTCAAAGCTGGTGTTGGCATTTTCTTCCATTTTGGTGGCTGGAGTAGGAGACGCTGCAAGTTCAAAAAAGGAGAACGGTTAATAACAGGATAGAACAGGGATTAGTTTACAGCAGGTACAGTGCAGTGTGTAATTTCCTGCAGCTGTTAGGTACCAGTGGAGATCAAAATACACGTGATAATTATAGAGTTTCTCATTGTCTCCTAAAAAGAAATTAGGATATGTGTCAGTCTCTTTAAAAAGATGTTTGGCCAGATTCTTACTGAAAGTGCCTGGGCGAGGGTTTCTTCATTACGCTGTTCCTTCTCAGTCATCGGAGGATATTGGGAACATGGTGTGAAATAGCGGTTGTAAAGCTTTCTGCAATGGGAATGTGTAGTGAGTATTTTCTTCTTAATCCCCCTTGGAATCAGGAACCTATTAATTTCTCAAGTCCTGTAAGTATTTATTTTTAAGGATTGCCTGAATTGCTCATTTCTCATACAGAAGACGGAGCCAAGTGTTTGAACCTGTTGGGCAAGAGACCTCTGAACATCTTGGAGATAGACTGCTTGTACTGGTTGGGCCGTGTTTGTTACAAAACGGAAAAAATTATGGGGGTTATAAATCAAAATCACTTTCTTGTTCCACCCATTTTATAAACAAGGCAACCCAAAGAGCCAGGTGGCAATCACAGGGCACTGTGATATAGCAGTACTCAAGCAACACCCTTTTTATCTTTTACGGTAGAGTTTTTGTGGGATGAAGTAGAACCACTGTTTTTTGAGGGAAGAGGAGAGGTTTCCCTTCGTGTATTCCCATCAATGAGCCCAGTTGGGTGGTCCCAGAGCATTACAGAGCAGCAAGGTTTGGCCAGAGCATCGAGCTCTCAGGGTCAGGCTGATGTTTTGCTAGTTCCCAAAAGTCACAGTAAACGTTCTTGGGGTCCTGCAGCTTTCTTGAGAAGACCTCCTCTGTTTCAGGAGGATATACTGGGGGAGAAAAGTACCAATTCTTCATGTGCATTTTTACTACGCTGCTGATAGACATCTACATAGCCCTCTGCTCGAGCTCTGCCACGACATAGCACTGAGTCTTTTCTCACATTGCACATCAGTCACAAGTTTCCTTTTTAGTCGAAAATCCTAATTCTAATGTGAAAAAGTGTCCACAGGAGTCTTAAGGCAGAAAATTTGAGTGCTCCCATTTAGTCTAGACTAGTTTTAGCTGTTCAGATGTTAAAGCAAGCTTTATTTGACTTCACATCTTCAAGCAAATGCCAAGATGTTATAACGCCATGAATGCTGTCTTTAAAAGCTACTGGTGAGTTAGACTAGAGTGACGTTAGTGTTGTAGCATGTATGCACAAGAGGAAACGCACTTTCATTTTTACCTGCCAGCATCAAGGGATAAAGTGGAATAATGGCTGAGCAAGACACAAGGAACCTGATGCCTGTGTGTATTGGGACTGAAGCTAGCTAGTAAATGTAGGAATAAATTATTCCCTACATATACTCATGGCAATTAATCGAATCTTGTGGGAAGCATTGCAGAGAAGTTTGGAAGAAGAGCAAGTAATGAATTATACTTTATTAATATAAAATCTTTCTGTAGATAGATCTGTAGCTAGATAGTTGGCAGCACATAGATCCAGATTACTGGATCAATTGCTATTCAGTCAATTCTGAAATAGAAATATGAAGCTAATCCCTTCTCACGTAGGCAAAACTAAAACTCTTTGTCATGTCAGTGATGGACTGCTATGTGGATATGCTGGGTCAAAGCCTTGTAAATCATTCCCGTGACTTACATGGACATCTACAAAAAGCTCTTCTGTCTGCTGATGCTGAGGATTTTCTTTGTTCCATGAGGAAAGAGAGGGTTTGATTCTCTGTATGCTTTGCTGTTTCATAGTTTTTAGCCCTGAAAGGCACTGAAAATACAGGATATAAAACCTAAGCAGTCTGTTGCGGGCTCAAACCAGAAAACTGACCACACTTTTGGTGAAACATTAGAGGTGGGAACCGATTGCTTAACAAATGAAAGCTCTCTAAAGTTTACGTTACTGATCTGTTTTGCCTTAGAAATCTGAAAAGATTAGGTGAATCATAACAGCATGGAAAGCTGCGTTTCACCATTCTTCTGCAGCGTGGCATGAGGCAACGATCCTGACGATGCACAGGCTGGTAAGCTGACCATAGACCTGGGAGCGGGGAACTCCTAAAACTTAATCCTGGCCCTGCGACTGAGTCAGGCTGTGAGCCTGGAGCAAGTCACGCAAACCGTTCTCCTTTCTGCTCAGTGAAGTTATAAATATTTATCGTTCTTATCTTGGCGCTGTGAGAATTAGGCTGTCCAAGCCAGGTGTTTCCCAATTAGGCACCTGAGGACAAGGGTATATGAACATGTAACTGCAAAGTGATCTGTGAGCTGGCTCTCCTGTAGTACGTACTCTTCCTTTCAAGAAAGTGCAGTGGAAAAAGGTGTAAGCTCTTGCATTTAGTGTGTGGGCAAAAAAGGGCCATCACCAGGGTAGGGAATTCTCCCACATCCTTGTGAAGGCTTTAGACAGGGGTTTTTTTGTTGCTGGTTGGGGTTTTTTTGGCTGGTGGGGTGGTGGTCTTTTATATGCTAGGAATGCGGCATTTTCCAAAGAAAAAATTAGGTTCCTACTATTTGGAGAACCATGGGTGCTACCAGCTCTGGAGTATGTTGTGCAAGTACCTCCACGAGGAAATGTCGGTGCATAGTGCTGAGACAGCAAAGCAGGCAGTGTAACGGAGCAGTTTGTAACGACCCATCACAAGGTGCCTCAGACCTAAAGCTGCCACCTCCCTGGCTTTATAGGTGCGTGGAAATCCGGCGTGCCCAGCAGCGGGGACAACTAGAGCGTCCTCTGTGCCAGACAGCAGCTCTCAGAAGAGCAGCTGCGCTTTTCAACCCTACGGATGGACCGCAGCGCTTGCCTTCGCACACCCAGCTTCAAGCGGGTCCTGATTAGTTGACTGACAGTGCTGTCTTTCAGAAATTCATTAAGGTCATCTGTTAATACAACCCCCTTAAACCTGAGTCAGCCCGAGAGCCTCGTGGGGCGCAGAGGTCAGAGGCAGCAATTAGCTGCACGGGGATGGTTGCACTTGATAGGGATGGGCTTGCACGCTGGGCAACGCGCGTCCCTGGCCATTGCAACCATCTCTTACAAAATTCTTACTGCTTTAAATCTTAATTTATTTTTTTCGTGTGCAGTCTCACCTCTCCTAGTGAGAGCAGAATAACCTGGGCGGGTTGTCAAGTCAAACAGCAACGTAGGATGATGTGCAGTGATGCTAAAGTGACAATACCTGTCATCACTAAAGCTCTTTGTGTCTGTTAGTTCCAAGGAAGTACCACCAGACCTTCCAAGACACCAACTGCATTGCTACTGATCTCAAGTTTTCCCTTTGCACCACTTTAACAGCCTGTGACGTGCCAGATGAGCAGCAATCTTTGTGGGGGAAGACATTGCTGATTTAAAGACGTGTCGCATTTTCATTAGCTTTTTGTCATCATTTTTGACAACAGAAAGCTGTTCCTTCTGTTTTTATTTGAAAACCACTAATGGGGTGAAAAAAATTTTCCTGGTTAGTTCTGCTGATCATCGGTGTATTAGACCACGGTTTGTAACGCATATGGTGACTTACATACGTATTTTAGAGAACGATCAGTCTCTTAACTCCTTTGCTTTCCTGTCTTTATCAGACTTTCTGACTGAAGAAAGCAAAAATTACAATTTCTTCATAGAGGAGACCTTTCTGTGTCCTAAAAGTCACTTCTTCAGCAAGAAAAAAGCCCAAACCCCAAGTATATGCCTGAAGCTGCCATTTAATTTCGATGAGCTTTGGATCTGTTGTAGCTCAGGAATATAAATTCCTATTCCTGATGCTCAGCCTTCCGTTGTCGTTAGACCAGATGGGCCAGCCTTACTGCAGGGTAGAAATGACTGTTTAATAAAGTGCTTCCTTTTTATCCGATACGAAAGAATGCTTTCTGCTTAGTAACAAATATCTTATCTTTGGCCTTCACGGAGAGTTTTCTGTTTACCCAAAATTACAAATTTTTTTACTATTTTCTTTTATGCATATTGAATTTCTGAGGTAGCTCAGGAAGAAAGCACTGTGCCTGTGGATTTGTAATGACGGCTTATTTAATCCTTGTGATATATTGCAGTTGTAGATACAAAAATAGTGTCTTCTAGTGGTAAATTATAGTTACAGAAGAAAGGGAAATTTAAAAAAAAAATATATCTAAACAAACTGTAAAAGGCAAGATGCATTCTGTAAAGGACAAAGCCAATAAATAAAACTTGCTTTCTAAAGCAAGAGTTTTTGCTACTAGTCCAATAAGTAAACATGAGAAATACTTTTCTCAAAATATAAACAAGCTCTAGGCACAAATTTGCTGCTCTCCATATGTGCAAATCCCACTGAAAATGCTGTTCTGTGCTTGGGTTTACGCGAGGCTGTAAATGGGCAGCATGCTGCTAATCCCCAGCAATCGGTGGGACGCTGCCTATGAACCGGGAAGTATGACTTTCTGGGGACTTATTGAAGTGGAAGAATGAAAAGTAAAGGATCTTCCTCGGCAAGATGGGATTGCACGTTTATGTTTTGGACTACGTGTGGCTGGTTGGTCAGGTGCTACGTGTGCCCGGAGTGTCCCCTTGGCTCTTGCCTCTCGGGAAAAGCGTCTGAATTTTAACAGCATTTCCCTCTACCCAAGCGTTAAATTCAACCTCGCTTTGCTGCCTGTTTTTCCTGCTTTCCATTTGCAGAATTCCTTCCCTGTTTATTCTGGTCCCCTCTGCCAGATGATAACGGCTGCCAAACTTCCCGGTGGATGGGCAGTTTCCTAAGGAAGCAAGCCAAGAGAAGGAGCAGCTATGGATTTAAATGGTCAGATTGCTGGAATTTGGGGGAATCGGGTAAAATAACACGGAACTGGAACAAGGCATCGTTCACCCCTACCTAGGCAGTGGAAATGTCCCAGTGTAGCAGAATTGAGTGAGTCCTTTGGGTGCGAGGCTCTGCACCTACTCTTGGGAGGGTAGGCATCCTCCTGTGCTAGCAACGGTGACAGATTACCAAGGACACTAATCCAGATCTCATCAACGTCATGGAAGCTTTCTCCATCACGTCAGTGCGCTGCAGGGTGTGATCTGCAGCGAGGAGCAGAAATGATTGAACGCCTATTTGCACAGTTAGGATGTGCGTGCTTCAGCCCCGGCCACGATCTGTTTCATAGCTCCTGTACAAAACACTACGTTTCCAACAGACTGTTAATTTTTCATGCCGTGTTCTGTATGTTGGGTCATTCTCGCTCTTAGTCAAAAACGCGTGTTTTTTTGAATAAGAGACTGGGCAGGGGGTTGGAGCGCATCACTATCATATGAACCAAGTGCTTTTCAGCTGATCCCTTTAAAAAAAAAAAAAAGGGGGTTGAGTGAGAGCGCTATCCATCCCTGGTCATGTATGCATTTGGATTTGCAAGAGGCATTAGCGTCCTTACGTAAGCGAAATCAATCTCAAGGTCGGAGGTCAGAATTCCAGAGCCGTTGCCAGATCGTTGCGGAGGGAGCCGAAAGCTGTAAGCACCTTTAGTGATCTGCTCCCGATGATGACTGTCGGGCACCAAGCCAGATAGCTGCTAACGGAAAAAAACCACGGAGTACCTGCAGCTCCCTTTGCATTCCGAGACAATCAGGTCCCTTACGTTAAGGTGGATAAATACAGATTTCAGAGCAGCAGTCGCCTTCTTTGACCACTTGCACCGGCGCTGTGTTACCCAGATGTGCAAAGACAGGCTGCTTATATGGATAAATGGAAATTTCCTGGGCTTACCTAAAGGAAAAACATGGCTTATCATGTAGGGATTAGATCACTGTGTTTGGGGAAAAAACATAATTTCAAAACACTGGAACGGGACTTTATTTGCTTAAAGAAGAGGTCATATGATAGGAAGAAAATATAAACCAGGATGGGTTGACGTAGAAAGCTGTCAGCTTCGCTGCAGGTCTCTATGACTGATGGGAGGGTTATGGGATGGGATTATTCGCTCTATCCACTTTAGGAGAGTTACGCAGTTCTTTATTTGTGAGATGGAAACATTTTAAATAGATGCAGTCCAATGTTTCATTTATCCTCAACACTTTGCCAATTAGGAAATTCCCAATGTGACTACCCCTGGCTTCAGCATTGTGTTAGGTTAAAAATCATAGGATTAAAAAAAAAATAGCCCTTTCTTGTCCCCTTTTTTTAGTCTTTCAAAATTTGGCCTGTAGTTATGCACCAGAAATTATTCATCTTTTGTGGATTGCGCATTTATTTCTGGATTTCATGCTGAAATGGGAAACTAGCTCAACGTCTTTCACACCAACCAGCTTCGCTCCTACCACAGCACCACTGTGTTTTGTATGGAAAGGCAGAACGCAGATATTTTAAAACAGGACTCATTATTTCAGAAAAAAATATTAGTTAACATTCATAACGTCAAATTTCAATTATCAGTAAGCAAAATTTTTATTTGAAAAAAGTTAATTTTGTGTATTAAATAGTGAATGTCTTTTGAAACAGGATTCACATTTTTGGAGCATGTTACATATTTGTTGGAGTGGTTAAATAGTTACTATTGTGATGAATTAATCTTTTTTTAATTATTATTCTGTCAGGAAACCTATTATTAATTTATCTTCTTTTTAAAAAAAACCTTGGATATATCAAGTGGGGTGGAAGAGGAGGATGGTTGGACGCTAAGAAAATGTCTATTTGAAGCAAAAGCAGACCAGCCAGCATTTTCAAATGCAGATATTTAAGGGCACGAACCTCAATCCATGTTTAACCTCAATGCCTGGCCTGATTTGTCAGATGGATTGAGCATTTCACCACGGTGCTCCGAAAGCCAGGGCAGAGTTTTCAGGTGATATTTAAGTACGTATTTAATTTCTGTACTCTAAGTAAACATCTGTATGCCTGCTAGAATTGACGTGTCCTTCAGAGTTTTGGTTGGAGTTTGTTGCTGTAATTAGCAAAGGCATGATGAATGGCAGAAGCCCAGGGGATAGATTTTATATATATTTTTTTTTTTCCAAGCTCCACAGATGTTTGGCAGTGTGTCTAATCCCTATAATTTGTCAAAAATCACTGATGTCAGAGCTGTATCTCCAGCAGTGACTGGAGACAGGCGGTTAGAGAGGTTGATGATCAGCACTTTATGGAAAAGGGAAGAAACTTAAATTTGTTGAGGTTAATTACAGACTCTTACTGCTCCTTTCCATCAAAAAAAAAAAAAAAGATGTGTCTCTGGCAGGGGGAGCAAAACTTGTGAAGTTGGGAGCACATTCATTGTCTGTTTTGGGGTCGGTCTTGATCAAGAATGCCTCCTAAGGCTCTGGATATGCAAAAAATTGCCCACAGAAAACAGCAAAATAGGTTTGGCTCAGAAACGATAATATTTAATTCTGGTGTGGGTGTTTGTTGGGTTTTTTTCTTAGCTTGGTTGAAGTTTTTTTCAAATATGTACATGTAGCTATAAAAGTAAATCAGTAGGAATTCTTGCTTTTGCTTTCCTCTAATCTACACTTTGTTATCATTATCTGCAAAAGGCAGGCTTCACCTCGCTGCCAGGCTCCCTGTAAGTGCAGGGTCTACCTAAGCAGCCTTTCTCTCAAATTTGAGAGAATTAAGCAATTAAAAAAACCCAACAAACTGTTCCTGACAGCTTTCAAAGTCATGTATTCTTCATTCCTGGCCTTCTCTGAGCATCAACATGCATCCTCGGAGATGTGTGAAGGTTTCATTTGCTGTTTTCCCATCATTCAAAAAGCTGTATTATCTTCCAATTCTAACGCTTTCCACTGAATTAGCACCTTTCTCAGCAGCCGGACCTGCTCGCCCCGGTTGGACAGAGCGCAGCGTCTAATGCTTTGGGCAAGCTAGGGCAGTAGCTCTTGGCAGGGAGTTTTTATTAATTTCTTGGCAGTTTGATTAGATTTACATATGTCTTGCGGTGATGATTCAAGAATAAAGTTAGTCAGAGCAGCCCAAGTAAGACTGTGCTATGGTAAGGAAAGCGACATCGATGAAGGTGGTATCTTCAACCTGTGCTCTCAAGAATTTCATGCGTCTTCCAGCCTGGCGCCTTGGAGCTGTTCCTGTAGGACCGGCAGAGCCCAGCAGACAGGGCTCGCTTGTGACTGCCAGGTGCCTGCTCTTCTTCTATTCCCTTTCTTACCCTGCTGGTAAAGTGTCCTGAGACTCCACCAAGCAAATCTCCATGTTTCGGAAGAGTCGACGTAGTCGGTTGTTCATGTCATCTTGTTACAGGCATTTAACTTGAGGCACCAACAGCGGGGAAGGTGTTTTCTCTCAGCTTGATCTAGCCAACGTGTGGGGGTAAAGCCCTCTGGGTGCCTTTGCAGAAAATGAGTCTGTATTGCTTATTTCACTGGAGGGACTACCTGTGTAACGCAGGTGATTGCGTGAGGCTGGTGTGAATCTCCCATCCTCCTGGCTGTTACATTACCAAGTGGATATTCATTCCGTATTAATAGCTTTCAGCCACTCTGTTAATATGGGAAGAGCCACTACCTAAAGGTGGGACGGTTCTACAATTCTGTGATCTCTCCTCCCAACCATCCACTAACGTTTCTTACGTGTGCAGAAATATAAATAAAAAAATTTTTTTCTTGTCTCCTGACACGCTAACACAATAGCCACATGTGCAGCTCTTGGATGCAAAGTCATTTTCCCCTTACAGAGCAGAAAGTGAAACTTGTTGGTTTGGGGAATTTATTTCCCTATTTATCTTAAGTGGGAAGATCCACACCTCGAATCCTGTGTTCAGTTTTGGGGTACTCACCACAAGAAGGACATTGAGGTGCTGGAGCGTGTCCAGAGAAGGGCGACGAAGCTGGTGAGGGGTCTGGAGCACAAGTCTGATGAGGAGCGGCTGAGGGAGCTGGGGTTGTTCAGTCTGGAGAAGAGGAGGCTGAGGGGAGACCTCATGGCTCTCTACAACTACCTGAAAGGGGGTTCTGGTGAGGTGGGTGTTGGTCTCTTCTCCCATGTAACTAGTGACAGGACAAGAGGAAATGGCCTCAAGTTGCGCCAGGGGAGGTTCAGGCTGGATATTAGGAAAAATTTCTTTCCTGAGAGAGTGGTGAAGCATTGGAACAGGCCATTGGAACAGGTCAATGGAACTTGACTCAAACCCAGGGAGGTGGTGGAGTCACCATCCCTGGAGGTGTTCAAGGAACGTGTGGACGTGGCACTGCAGGACATGGTTTATTGGGCATGGTGGGGTTGGGTTGGTGGTTGGACTTGATGATCTTACAGGTCTTTTCCAACCTTAATGATTCTGTGATTCTGTGATCTGCACTTGTCAGAAGGCAGCAAAGACCCTGGGAGGAGGGCGTGGGCAATATTGAGTTGGGTCAGTATATCCAAATTAGAAGAAAAAAATTTCCTCTGTTGAACTGTAAACTGTTGCCAGCTGGATGGGTTACAACGGAATATTAGTTTGTTTTGGTTTTTTTTTTTTTACTTGACCATCTACCAAAAAATGCAGTAACCGTTTATAAAGTAATTGATTAAATGACAGACGTCCAAGTCCTGTTCCAACCAGCTGCACAACTTCACAGTGCATGCTACGGGGCTGCTTGGTCCCCTGGCTTGCAATATCAGCAATAACGTCCTCTCCACTGTGTGATCCTGACACGCCTGTGGCAACTGCAATTGCATGAAGTAAAAGCAATAGTAGGAAGGGATTCCTCATGTTGCCTTTATTAATCAGAAGATGAAAGCCAAAGCGGACAATATCGTGTGGCCCCGTGGAGAGCTGCAGCTCCTGCAGCGGTTACGTCACATCCATGGCTTCCTGGGTTATCCCTTTCCTCCACAGATCTTTTATACCATTGGTGTCATTCCAGAGGCTTCATGTTTTTCTTTGCACCCTGTGATTGACTCTTAATTATTATCGGTGAACTTTCACTGGCTAAATTGTAAACAGCTTTACGTGTGGCTTGTAAAACTGCATAAAATTAGAATTAATGTTTTAAGAATTAATGTTTTCGCTTCCTTTGCAGACCAAAACTAAGCAAACTGGGGTTGCAGTTATGCAGCAACTAAGGCATTTACACAAGTTTCTCTGAATGTGTAAATAAATATCACGATTTGGAGAAAAGGCTGATGGCTTAAAACATGTGTTTTTCCTATCCCACTCCAAAATGTAGCTCAGATAAATGGCAGAGTAAATCCTTTCCCTGGGACTTGCTTTCATTTATGTAGAAACTGGATGGCAAATTCTGGGGCGGTTTTTCTGTGTACTAGTTGTTTCTAAGACTCCTTCACAGGGGCTGCCATGGCTCTATCCTGAAATTAATTCCAAATATTTTAGCCTTCCTTATGGTCAGGCTACAGTTGTATTACCTCCTAAGAAGCCAGCCTGGCTGCAGCCATCTAACAGTGAGCTTTTCTTGAAGGCTTCTAACACTCATCTCGGCACAAGAGAAGAGCATCAACAGAAAAGGGCTTGTTGTAACAAGCAGCAGGAGCTGCCGGGAAGCTTGTTTGCTTAGGGGAGAGTGGGGGAAAAGAAGGGAAAGGGACGAAGGAAAATGAAGGGAACAAAATGATCTTATCAGAAAAGATCTTACTGTAAACACCTCTGATTCATTTCATCTGCTTCTTATGTGCACACTGGCACGATGCGCACACCAATACGGCGCTCGAATGCCAATTTGGAGCAAAGCCCAGGTGAAGCGTAACCATCATCACCTGCGTGATGTGAAAATGCTTATGCAAAACCCAAGAAATAACAGTATCGCAGATACTGCGGTCCTAGGTATGGGCAAAGATGCCTGAATTCCTCTGGTTCCTCAGTGCTAGTCTTAAGGGTAAATGGAAAATATACCCCACAGCGTGAGTTTCTAGTGAATAAAATACAAAGTGAGTGGCAAGTGTCTGAACACGACGTTCCTTGTGTTCTAGGAAGTTGCTGCAGGATTTAGGTACCTTCTGCAAAGTGTCCGAGCAGCCCTGTCTCATTGCCATTGTGGCTGACGCAATAAGATAAGCCAGGTCCTGACCTCTTCGGTTTGCAGCAGCTGGCCATAGGATCAAGAGAAGTAAGAACAAGAGATACTGAAGGTGTTCTGATGGTGGTTTTTCCTCCTACCTCCAGATTTATTTACGCGGCAGAGCATAACATTTGGTTAAACCTGAGCCGCTGTAGGAACCTGACTGCAGCTGTGGAATTAGCTGCAGCAGACATGGGAAGTGGACGGAGTAGCAGCCATATGCAGCGTGCTGTATTTAGGAAAGGAGAGGAATTCTGTGAGCATTAGAAGTAACGAAATCTGATTTTTCTAGGATTTTTTTTTCCTACTGATTTTGGTGTCTAAAAGGTTTTTACTGTGGCTTCAGCACTTAAAGGGGATCTATTTGTGGATTCTCCAGCATTAAAGAATAAGACGTGAATGCATGCGAGAACACTCACTCTCCCTTCGGGAGAATTAGACTCAGATACAAAACCAGAGAGTATCATAAATCAGAGAAAAACCATGCTATTTCAGATCACCATGATGTCAGTTCTTTGGATGTACATGAGAAATGACTGTTACAGCATTAACTGTCCCAATAGAACAGTTCGAATGTGAATCAGTTTGTAAGAGCCTCATTTATTAATGTGTTCCAACAAGCTCTCTTAAAAAAAATCAAATTATAATGCATTTAGCTATTTAACAGTTGATAAACACTAGGTTGGTCTGTATGACAGCAAGTCTATATTAATCCCTGTATTTTAAATATTGTAGAAGAGTCTTGGATGACGCATCAATATTCATGCCAAACAGAAGAGTATAATAAAATTCTAAAGTCCTAAAATGATTGCTACTGTATTTTAAATAAAGAGCCACTTTCTAAAACGGTTTATTAAGTCGTCTAGGTAAGATCTAAATAAACGCATTCTAGTGTGTTTTTTACTGTAGGTTGTGGATTACTGCCATCTCCACGACAACTTGGGTCAGTGGCCTGAAACCCTCTTTGGGTGAACTACAGAACTTAACTAATCTAGAGAGGATGCAGTCATGGATAATGGGAACAAAAATTTCCATTCACTGGGAGAGACGGTCTCCTGAAAAGCAAAGAGTGCCTGGAGGTGGCTGTAGCATGGGCACTGAGGAGGTCCCCGAGGTCTAAGGGCACTATCTTTAGACCTCGGATGGTCAATGGCTGGCATCTTTCCTCATCTGGTAGAGCCTGACTTCTCCTCTTTCTGAGGGTTTACTTCATCCTGTTTGGCTTAAGGCTTAGCAAGGTTATTTTTAGCTAGGCTGTATTTTGAAATGTGCCTCTTGCCCGCGACCAAGTGCGATATGTAGCAAAATAAACCCGGACAGCATCCAACACGCGAGAGAGCGAAGGTGAGCAGTTGCCAAATGCTGCCTTCTGGGATCTCTTCCCAAGAAAGAATGGAGGTCTCCCCACGACCAGCTTTGCATGTCATTGAGGGTTCAAAGGACAACACCCCTGAACTTAACGGTCAACAGCATTGATGTGCTTGGATTTGACTTAAAATTGTCAGTGAAGGCGTTTCATCATCGCGTGCTTTTAAGGAGGTGAGGTCCAAGGCCTTAGCTCATAATGTCTTTCAAAACAGTGGTGGTTTGCTTTCTTTAAAAATTCCAAAGGCCTTCCTTAAGGGATCTCTGAGGAAGGGAATAGCTCGCATCTTTACGGCTTTAAGCCGAGAGCATCCCTGCTGTAAGGAGAAATGGGCCTGTGTGGTTACCTTTGAGTACTGCTGGAGGCAGCTATTTTAATAGGATTCCAGCAATTATGAGGGACAGGACTCAGCACCACAATTATTTTCTTTGATACTTTGTGTCAAAATGACAAGGCTTTCTTATAACATGCTTTCATCTCAAATTAAGATAAAATATTTAATTCCATGCAAAGCAACTCTCCTTAAGATATTGCATAAATGGAATAATTTAAGAATATTTTGATTATGATGACATATTATGAATGACTTCTACTACTGAAATGGCAAGGATATGCAAATAGAGACACATTTAATTTCAAGATGCCATTTAAATTTACTGCTTTGATGTTTTAAAAAAAATATTGCTTTTGTGGAAGTTCTCATCAACACTGAAACATTTACAAAAAAAAAAAAATATCAGTGAAATAGTTAACTCAAGAGGTGACATGAATTCATAAAGTCCTTCACTTGAAGTAGTTGGAAGGGACTTTTTTGTTTGGTTTTGATTTTTGTTCTTTTACCCAGAAAGTGCTATTCCCCTAATTTTGGCCAACTCTGTTCATACCTGCTACTGGATAGACCCCATTTCTGTCTTTCATTTTAACTTCTTCTACTCTCAGTTCTTTGATATCTTCCTTCCAGTAAGCAGCAGAATGGGAATTGCTCTCTACTTGGATACCGATTGTGAAAATTGCTCTACAGCTTTCACTTGAACTCTGCAGGCGTTCAACGTTAAAGGCAAGAACTGCGGTGTGTGCTCGTTGCGATGTAACGGAGCACTCTGTGTTGATTTATAGCATGTTCCAGCTTACATTTAAATCAGTGAGAAATATTTCACTGTATTGGGACTCAGGCTAAATCGTTGTGCTCATTCAAGGAATTCAGAATTATATTATTATTATATTATTATTATTCAGAATTATAATTCAGTCTAACAGTGGTTAGCCACATGCCTTAAAACGAAGCCTATTACATAGTTTAAGATAGGATAGCACTGAAAACTTGCTACTGGGCTCTTCAGCGGAGTTCACTGCATCTTTTGCCCTGTTAAACGTACCAAATCATGGAGGCAACCTGATTTTTCTTTCCTCTCCTTGCTCACCGGTGGCTAACCAGAGTGCTGCACAGTCTCTGGAGGGTTTTCTGTCCACAGGTGGCTTGTGGAATATGGGTTTGGTATTCTGGTTTTATACCACTGGTTATCTGAAAGTGCTCTAGGAAGGCAATATATCTAAAAGGCAGGGTGGAAATTTAAGGGTGATGTAGATTTTTCATAAGTTCTTGTGTCTTCTGCATTTAAAGCTATGCTGAAGTTGCACGGTTTTCACATATAGTGAGAATCGCAGCCTCCTGTAACTGCTGTGCGTTATAGGACTAAATGACTAATCCCTGCAATCCAGTCTAGTGCAATATTTATTGAAAGTTATTTCCCCACTGAGGTGGGGCCACTGATCGTATCAGTCAGGCCTTTTTTTTCCCCCTTTTTTCTGAGTTGGTGCTCTCTTTGCTTTTTTTTTTTTTTTTTTTTTTTTTTTCTGAGGGCTGGAAGGGGGGAGGAATGTCCTTTAACAGTGTAATTCAGCCAGGCAAAAACTTTGCAGCTGAGATGAGAGTATGAACAGATGGCGTCACGAGTATTTTGACGATGTAAAATACCTGTAGGGTTTTTGCGCTTTGTAAATTAGGAATAAGGGAACCCTGTGATGGCTTCAAGATCCATTGCTGTGGGTGATGAATTCCCTTTATCGCTGAAAACCAGTAGTTGCATATACTGGCGTATAGCAATCATCTTTAGCTATGCAATTTGCTCTCAAGTTGTATTATTTTGATTATTATCTTTCATTCCCTAATGCATTTCCCCATGATTTTAGCTGTGCTGTAATTAGAATTGCTAGGATTAGACATTAATAACAGAGATCAGCTTAAAATCCCACTCTGAAACAGGATGAAGTATTCGCATATAATTCTAGCAATCTGGCATATATCAGCTGCAGAAGAGTGACTTTATGTTCAAACTGTTCCCTCCTGTCAAAAAAATTTCAAGTACTTGCAGAAAACTTGTGAAGCTGTTGGTTGTGAAGATCATATTGTTTGCGTGAGCAGGATGGAAGCAAGAATCCAAAATGTAATTTTGCCCTGAGGTTTCTTGACCACTTAGACCTGTACAATTCATAACATGCTCATCTTCAGGGGATCTCAGCTGTAGAAAGCAATCTCTCCATATGAAAAAATGGGGATTTAGTGGACTGTTCTATATACTAAGCTTTCTTGAGGCTCTGAAAATGATGGAAAATTTTCTGGGGATTATCCCAGACATTTGAGCCCTTCACTCACCCTTTGCCAGAGCGCAGAACTCTATCCCAGTACGGGCAGAAGAAATGGCGTGTTTATATTCTCTTACAGATTCTTATATACAAGTTAGTATTCAAAGACAAGTTACAAAAGAGCAGAAATCCCATTTTGAATTAAAACGATGACAAAATCAAATAAAGACAGGTAGGATTCCATGCAAAGAATATAAAAGCTGTGGTAAATTAGACATAGGTGTTGCTTCCAATAGCCTGGGCACACACCGTCAGCAGCTCAGGGGTCGGATTTCTGATATATTTTCTCTTCCCCAAAATGACTCCATCTGGAGCGAAGCACCACTCCCTGTCCACACTAGAGCAAAACCTGCATTTATTTAAAGCATGAATAATGACAGCTCTCGTAGCTTGTTATTCTCAGCTTAATCAAAACGGCCTGCCAAATTCATAACTGGAAATCTGGCATTAGCTTTTATCTCAACAGCTACATTCCAGCCTGATGCCAAAGGTGAGGTTCTACTGCGAGACCATATCAGTTAAGTTTATCTATTAGAACGTTTAATACACTGCTAATAAATCTTAGCAGCTGTGGCCGTCTTCGAAACACCATCTTTTATCCCCCTACTAAAATAAGGCTTGAAAGGCAACCGCCATACAAATCACTCTACCTGAGAGGCTCAGTCGCTCAGCTCCGCTTTTTCCGAGCGCTGACGAATGTCCTTGGTGGTTTCCAGGAGAGGAGCTGGATTACAACTGACCACAGATAGACCTGGTCTCAGATTTACATCTCTGTGTAATGATGACCCTTGCAGAAATAGCTTTGGACAGGTAATAGGATTATCGTAAGGGAATTAGAAAATTCTGTTCATTAGTTTGAGCCAATGAAGTTGCAGGCTGGATAGAGGTTTAAAGGATTTAGTGCATAGATATAATTGGGAAGGGAGAAAAACAACTGAGCCTAAAGAAGAGATGCAGATGGCACCTTGGTATTGCAGAGCAAGGTGTATTAAAACTGCTGAAGATACGCAGATGCATTATAAGCACAGTGTAAGAACCCGTTACTATACGCAGGAAAGCCACCCTTACAACCCTGATAGCCTTTTAAATATTTCTGAATTGTGATAGGACTCCTGTTTATAAAAAGGGTAAAACTATTCATGGAAATGATACTACTTTTATGTAAATCACCCAGTCATACCTAGCTTCTCATTAATGAAAAACATGAAGTACTTACAGAGTGCAAATGAAAAAAGGGGGAGAGGGAATTTTATTCTATGGAAAACTGTAAATTATGTCTTTTGTGGTGTTAAACAGTGAAATTCAGAGCAGCTTTAAGTGGAAGACTCGTATTTGAACATCCGCAGCTGTGGCTCTTCTATGTGGTTGGATGCTTTGCAACCAAGAAGGTCCCATCTCTCACCCACACTGCTGCTCAGATGAGCTTAAGGAGGGTGGCTCCGTGGAAATACCGACAAGTAACGGACTCCAACAGAGGCGAGGAAGGGATGGAGAGCCTGGCTTCGGTGTCCATGCCCATGCGTCTCCTGGTGAGGCAGTGTGGAAATGACCTGAGTGCGGGGTGGTACCTTAACAAAGAGTCTGCCTCCCCTTGAGCTTATGTCTCATTTTGGTTGTGCGGTCAATGAGAGCTGGGAAACGCTGCCACCGACGTCCCACAGGAGAGCGGGAGCTGCCTCGCTTGGAGCTGTTTGCTCTCTCGCACAGCACGTTTCTTTTGGAGTTCTTCCTCTATACTCGTACCCTGAATTAGCTGGTGGGTTTTTCCCACTGAAGGTTTGATAATGTCTACTGGTATAAAGGTAATCCAAAAACTTGATGTGAACTGCGTTCCTCTTATGGTCTGCACGGTTTCAGTCCATCGTTAGCTTTCAGCTCATTCAAAGTGCTTCTGCAGCGGTAATGGAGAGAGTTTATTGTTGCAAAATTGGCAAATTTGACCCAGTTAAAAAACCCATATATAGAGGGAGAACATGCTGCATAGGTGCAACATGAGGGTTGCTGCCCTGTGCATATAGTCAGCAAGACTTGCAGGGTACCAAGAGCTTTTGGAAACCTGGCTCTGAAGGGGTTGTTGGAGTGGCTGTCCGGTAGCTTACGTTAACTGAGGTTTTGTGTAATTTGTGACTATATGTTAGTGATAAAGTAACGACCAGCTTTCAGGCAACTGCCAGTCCTGCTTTTATCCACCCAGCAGTGACCCCTGATAAAACTGAAAGCTCACCGGAGGTCTGAGTCCTCGTTAAGACCAGCCTTCGTTAATCCCCATCCTCCTGAGCCCGGGGGTCTGGCACAGGGAAGACTCCTCCTTCTCGCGGTGGAGGACGATCAGATTAGGGAACGTTTAAACAAGTTGGACGTAATCAAGTCCATGGGACATGGGGTGCACCTAAGAGTGCTGAGGGAGCTGGTTCATGTCATTGCGAGGCCACTGTCACTTATCTCAGCACTGGAAAGGTACATCTGGCGTGCTGTGTCCAGTCATGGGTTCCCCAGTACCGGAGAGATGTGGGCTTACTGGAGCGAGGCCAGTGAAGGCCCACAAAGATGATTAAGGGATTGGAGCATCTGTTGCATGAAGAGAGGCCAAAAGAGCTGGGAGTGCTCAGCCTGGAGAGGAGAGGGCTCGGGGGAATCTTATCAATATTTATGAATATCTGATGGGTGGGTATAAAGAAGAGAGAGACGGGCTCTGGGTGTGGTGCCCAGTGACAGGACCAGAGGCAATGGACACAAACTGAAACACAGGAAATTCCTATGAACATAAGAAAATGCTTTTTTTTACTGTGAAGGTGGTTGAACACTGGGAAAGGACAGATTATGGAGCCTCCAGCCTTGGAGATACTCAAAACCCAGCTGGCTGGTCCTGAGCACCCTGCTCTGGCTCACCCTGCTTGAGCAGCGGGGTTGGACTTGGACTATCGCTAGAGGTGCCTCCAACCTCAGCTAGTCTGTGATTTTAAGTTGTTAACACTGTGACAGTTGTTTAAGGATCAGTTGCAAGTTATTGAAAAATGGTTTCCTTAGAAATAAGATTATAGAGAAGGATAAGAGAAATCTTGTTTTCCCTTGTATCGATAAACTTAGTTTCATATTAAAGGTTGGTTTATCCTCAAAAATAACATCACAAATGGGTTGGGCACCTGCCAAAATTCTTTGCTGAGATTATTGCAATGAAGGACAAAGCTATGCATTATTGTAGTTTTTTTCTATATCTCAAAAATTAAGTTGCAGACAGCTGAAACAGTGGCTGTGTATTTGGCATAGGTGCCAAGTGGAGAACACAGGAATGTTGCCCAGGAGGAAACGTCCTCATGCTGGGACTCCTAACCTAGCTCTGATGGGATATTATCATGGTAAGAGCAGCACTGGCAGTAAGGGTGACAGCTCTCCAAGCATTGTGCCCCAATTTAAAAAAAAATCACAATTTTGAGAAGCCAAAATGATAGTATTTCCTTTTAAAATTAGACATTCCACTTCAGTGACTTTTTCCTCCAATTTCTAACATTTATATAGAAGTTTATATAGGTTTGTTCTTTCTTTGTTTGCCTGTTTTTGTTTCCTGCTTGACTATGTCTCTATTTGCTAAGCCTGCCCTCAGCTATTTCCTACCTGACATGCACTAGAGATTTCAGGTACTTCATTTCTTTCCTTTCCTTATGCAGTATTTAAATGTCTTTTATGAGATAGTTGTCAATTTTTAATGGAAGATCCCATTAAATCCCAATTTAGCTCACTTAGCTCTGTTCCAAAGGGCAAAAGCAAGAAATTTCATACCCTATGGAAACATATAATATCACTGTGTTCAGACAGCGGCATGTAGGCAGAATTCAATTTAGCAATGAAGTGGTTGATGGGGCTTTTCCGAGGCCCAACAGGAGGAGAACATATGTATAGGGAAGAGGGCAAGAAGGGGATTTCTAAATATAAACTTGTCAACTTCCAGTTCTTAGAATATAGAGATTTGAGACTGCTTTGTACTGGAGTATGATCTTTAATATCACTGTTTCTAAATGTTTGACCTTCTACTTTTATCTTTCATCCATTTTTACAGCTTCAGACTGTGGGCATTAATATCCTTCCCTGTGACAGCATTGTTTTAGTGCAAGGCCTGGATATGACTTAACTCCATCACTCAGTCTTAACTCCATCACCCTCTAGCTTTTCCCTACTGCAAGTCACCGGAACATAAAACACTCTTAAAAATTCCCAGTATGCCTTGTGGAGGTAGCCTCTTAAGTCAGTGTGGCCAAAAAGCTTTGTGAGGCCTAAAAATGCCATTTTGAAACAGTTTACAGTCCTGTACAGTGGGTAAATTTTCTTACATTTTTAGGTTTTCTCTTTTTATTTTTTCCTTTTTTTTTTCCCCTCCTTATTTTTGATGAGATACCAATTCTACACTTTTAGGTTAAAACATGCCCTTAATATCTTTAATTTGAAATTACTTTTTTTCTGTTAGCAAGCTGTAGTGTATGTGCCACGATTTCAGAAAAAATATCTATTTAAAAAATTGATTACTAATGTTATTTCATGATAGTTTTGTATCTAATGATGAATAATTTGTACTTGCAAGAATATGTATAAAATTACAGTTGTTCATCATTGGCTTAAAAAGTCCTTTGTTGCAAAAAGGTGGATTAAATCTTGACATGGAAACTGATCCTAAACCAATTAGGAAAACTCCATTTGTTTGCATCCTTGTCATTAACTTAAGGAAGATTAAAATAAAGAGCAGGAAGAGGAGCGATGTGTTTCTTGAGTCCTGTTCGTCACGGAACTGCAGTGTCTTGCCCTGTTGCAGCTCTGAGGCATAGCAAACCTTAACATTTTGGCCTATTTAATTTAATTTTTGCACTGAAGAGTTCAGAACAGCCTCTTGCAGCTGGGCGATAGTACTGAAGGTGCTGGGGGATAGCCCAGACCTCTCTGTCCTCGCACAGTTGAGGTGAGGCTTGTCCCATCTTCCTGCTGCCATGCACTGCCACTTCGTATATTTGTGGTTTGTGTCATAGTTCGTGTCTTGGTTTTTCTCCTGGTGTGGCCCAAGTCTCCATCACACAGAGAGAGATGGTTCTGCAGTGCCCCGTCTTTGAAGAGGGACGAGGAGAAGCCATATTCCCAACTGGCCATCCTCTGGCACCGTGACATCTGCTCCTTCATCCTGATTGCCCATCCTTACACCCTTCGGGCGACCCCAGGGCCAGGGCTGGACCGCCGTCACAGCCTTGGCACGGAAGATCTCAAATGTTGGCATGCAGTTGAGACGCCCATGTGTCCTCATCACCTTGGGGGCTCAGGACCACCTGCAGTGCACGAGGTTGCGATCTGGAGTGGTTCAAGCATCGGGGGGTTGTTTTTGTGAGTCATTCCTTTGGTATTAGTAGTGCTTTGTGCATTGAATTAAGTCTGTTTACAGGGAAAATCTGTTCCACTGAAGGCCGACACAAAATTGATGAAAGCTGTTTTGGTGAGGGATGTAACTGCTTCTGAAATTCATTGCTGCATCCAGAGAAAGGATCCTTATCCTTATCCTTATCCTTATCCTTATCCTTATCCTTATCCTTATCCATATCCTACTTCAGCATAACGACTTTGTCTTACAGCGAGGTGCACAAAGCTTTTTGAAATTTTTTTTGCAAACACGTTTGGCCTTTCTTTAGTAAATCTATTTTGCACCATTACATGTTGCCCATAGAGGTCGGTGTTTGCCTTTGAAAAGGAGGAGAGCCGTGTGCCTGAAGCACTGTAATATCTGTCACATAACACGCAGCTGGCTTTCATATCCGCTTCTACCCATTTCCCTGCGTTAATAATGTTACATTGATCTCTTTTGAGGTTCTAAAGATGCAGCTGAGAAGGAAAATGTTAGTATGTGTTTTGGTACATCATTAGGTTTTGCTATCTTTAACATATTTTAAAAGATCAAACATGTTATATAAAAAAACCCCAACAACTTGACGTTTCATAAAATATTTGCATATGTGAAAGAGGAATAGAGGACGATTCAGAGAACCGTATCTGTAGTTATCATCTTAGATATATTTTATGCAGTCATTTACTGGCTTGTAGAATGAGACCCTCCCCCTTTATCCTAGACCTCTATACCATTATTTGTCAGTGATAGTAACGGTTGTGGCTGTATGAGAGTAATTACATGAACTAGTTGCCTGAGATTATGGAAGATGCTTTGGGAAATAAAGTCTGTAGAGTAGATTTGAGTGAGTGCTGGGTGAGGAAAGTATAAAAGCACTCACTGAAAAAACCATGACTGCAGGTTGTATTTTGTAAGGACTGTCTTCTCAAATGTTCTTTAAATGAACCGTAGCTAGTGTTACCTAAACACCTTTAAAAATACTACTTTGAATTAGTTTCTGTATGCTTTCACATGGAGAGTGAGGTAAGAATCGTGTGGATTGCACCACCCTTAGATATCTCCTCAACTGTATTTGTAAACTACCCCTACGTTGCATGCACTGCAGTTAAGTAAACTGTCTAAATGGTTTTTAAGCAGAAATGTTAAATGAATTTACAGGTTGGATAAAAATCTTAGGTTATCATATCAAGACATAGAAAATTTGTTTACTAAAGTCAGCATTCCATAGCTTCGTCGGGTGTGATGGGTGGAAATGGTTTTGAGCTGTATGCCTGGCTGCAAAACAGTCTGAGTTCTTGTATTTCACACCTGTTGATAACAGAACTACCATTAGTAGTTCTGTGTGTTCCTTTAATTAAGTTGGCCTAATCCCTCTTTGAAGAGTGACCATTTTTCTACAAAAATCAAAACAATTAATTTAATTCGATAGTACTTAGTATTCCATTCATTGTGAAGTTTATATGAATGATAGCTTATTAATGAAACGTTTGCAGAAAGCGTGGTGCAACTAGTGCTTATGGAAATGTATTAGTGGAAATGTTCAGCTGAAAGTGCTTATACATCTGTTCTGATATTCTTTTTCCCTCCTTAAAAAGTGTTTTCCCTCCTTAAGTGTCTTGGCAGTGGGGTGAAGGGTTCTCATAGAGTTGAAATACTCTGTTCGCACCCAGGTGTGTATCCCCTACCTTTTTTTTTTTTAATGAAGTGCATAGGACAATATGACGTGCGACTTTCTCAATTTACACCTAGGCAAACAAAGATTGCTTCTTTTCAGATTTTCTTCTTTCAGACCTGTAGCCAGAAGGGAGCACTCTTACCTAAAGCATAGTGATGTTCCCCTCACCCCTTAGTTTCTGCTGGCTTGGTGTACATAGGCAGCAAATTCTTTCACCACAACAATGGGTAAAGGGTGAGGCTGGGAATTGTTCAACGACGCACTTGCAGTCTCGATACTAATTTGTTGCCACGTAATAAGACTTTTCTCTCCCTTTCATTACTGGTGATAGCCTTTGCTTGCTAAAATTGAATAGCAATTCAGAGTCAGATGAAGCAATGCTCCTATTGTCTTCTCACAGCGATTTGCCATATATGTTTTTCCAAACCAGTGATATACGTCCCTCATATTGCCACTCCTCAATATGATCATAGAGTGATTTGGGTTGGAAGGGACCTTAAAGATCATCTAGTTCCAGCCTTCCTGCCATGGGCAGGGACACCTTCCACTAGACCAGGTTGCTCAAAGCCCCATCCAACCTGGCCTTGAACGCTCCCAGGGTTGAGGCATCCACAGCTTCTCTGGGTGACCTATGCCAGTGTCCCACCACCCTCACAGTTAAGAATTTCTTCCTAATATCTAATCTAAATCCACCCTCTTTCAGCTTAAAACCATTACCCCTTGTCCTGTCACTACAGGCCCTGGTAAAAATCTCCATCTTTCTTCTAAGCCCCCTTTAATTATTGAAAATCTGCAATAAGGTCTCCCCAGAGCCTTCTCTTCTCCAGGCTAAACAACCCCAACTCTCTCAACCTTTCGTTATGGGGGAGGTCTTCCAGCCCTCTGACCATTTTTGTGGTCTCCTCTGGACCGACGGTAACAGGTCCATGTCCTTCTTATGCTGAGGACCCAGAGCTGGATGCAGTGCTCCAGGTGGGGTCTCACCAGAGCGGAGCAGAGGGGAAGCATCACCTCCCTCAACCTGCTGGCCACACTTCTTTTGACGCAGCCCAGGATACAATCGGCTTTCTGGGCTGCAAGCGCACGTTGCCAGCTCACATCCAATTTGCCACCCCACCAGTATCCCTAAGTCTTTCTCTGCAGGGCTGCTCTAATCCCTTCATCCCCCAGCCTGTACTGATAGTGGGGATTGCCCTGACCCAGGTGCAGGACCTTGCACTTGGCTTGTTCAACTTCATGAGGTTCGCATGGGCCCACTTCTCAAGCCTGTCAAAGTCCCTCTGGGTGGCATCCCTTCCCTCAAGTGAATCAGCTGCTGCACCACTCATCTTGGTGTAGTCCACAAACTTGCTGAGGGTGCACTCAATCCCACTGTCTATGTTGTTGATGAAGATATTAAATAGTACTTGTCCCAGTATGAACCCTTGAGGGACACGACTTGTTACTGGTTTCCATTTGGACATTGAGCTATTGGCTGCAACTCTTTGATGGGGCCATCCGGCCAATTCTTTATCTGTCAAACCCATACCTCCAATTTAGAGAGCAGGATGTTGTGTGGGCCTGTGTCAAAGGCCGTGAGGAAGTCAAGATAGATCACATCAGTTCCTCTTCCTTTATCCACCAATGCAGTCACTCCGTCGTAAAAGGCCATCAGATTAGTCAGGCATGATTTGTCCTTGATGAAGCCATGCTGGCTCTCTCTAATCACCTCCCTGCCGTCCACAAGCCTTGACATAGCTTCCAGGAAGATCAGTTCCATAATCTTACTGGGCACAGACGTGAGGCTGAGTGGTCAGTAGTTCCCAGACTCCTCCTTTTTAAAAATAGGTGGGACGTTTCTCTTTTTCCGTCACTGGTGACTTTGCCTGACTGCCATGACTTTTCAGATATGATGGAGAGTGACTTAGCGACTACATCTGCCAGTTTCCTCAGGACCCTGGGATGCATCTCATTGGGTCCCATGGAGCATGTCCAGAGAAGGGCAATGAAGCTGGTGAGGGGTCTGGAGCACAAGTCTTATGAGGAGGGGCTGAGGGAGCTGGGGTTGTTCAGTCTGGAGAAGAGGAGGCTGAGGGGAGACCTCATCGCTCTCTACAACTACCTGAAAGGGGGTTGTGGTGAGGTGGGTGTTGGTCTCTTCTCCCAAGTGACAAGTGATAGGACAAGAGGAAATGGCCTCAAGTTGCGCCAGGGGAGGTTTAGGCTGGGTATTAGGAAAAATTTCTTTACTGAGAGAGTGTTGAAGCATTGGAACAGGCTGCCCAGGGAGGTGGTGGAGTCACCATCACCAGAGGTGTTCAAAAAATGTGTAGACTTGGCACTGTGGGACATGGTTATTGGGCATGGTGGTGTTGGGTTGATGGTTGGACTTGATCTTACAGGTCTTTTCCAACCTTAGTGATTCTGTGTGATTCTGTGACTTGTGTATGTTCAGCTTCCTCAGATGGTCTTGAACCCGATCAATATAGTATCATCAAGGATGTTACCAGCCTGGGAGTCCCACTGTATTTGCCATGGGGTAGGTGTAAAGGATGCATTCCAGAAATCTGTTGTGAACACATGTAACACGATTAAAATATTTTGACAGAGAAAAGGGGCAGCTTCAAAAATGAATCGAGTAAACTGACCCGTCAGTCACCCCCATTATTCAAAAGCTTTAAACAGTCAAGTGCCGACAGCTTCCACATGTTTGTTTTCCTTCCCAGGGATTAACCAGAGCTCCACGCATGGTTCAGTGAAGGCTTTAAAAGCAAATAGGAAGTTTTCCCCTAACAGAGTCCGGGCTATGCAGGTAATCTCATGTAGCTATTGATTTACCACACAGACAGTTGTTAAGATGACAGCTAGCTGCAGGCAATAACTAAGTGGATGTCTGAATACAGGATGTCACAGTTCCTGGTCCAAAGAGTTTGCAACTGAAACAGCTGTCTCCTGGCGCCAGGCTACCTGGCTCCCCTTGCTTTGGATGGTGTCTCCAAGAATCCGAGTACGCGTGGGTCTTATGGTAGAGAGCCACACTGGCTGCACAGTAAGTTGCCCGCTGAGCAATCTCACTGAGACCCCAGAAAAGGTCTTTCAGACCTCGCTCCAATTTGTCTCTTTTGAAGAAAACCCAAACAAACCGTTTCTAACAGCGAGAGAAGTGCGGTGCTTGCTGGTCTCCTTAAAACTCCTCCTCACATCTCTCTCCAATGGCCAGCTGCTCCTCCAAAGTTTATTTAAAGTTGAATGTCACGGACATCAGTGAAACTCTAATTGCCTGTGATAATAAAGTGGGTTTTTTCTGCAGTTTATCAAGGGCATCTTTTTGGCAGATGTCCGGAGAATATACCATGGGAACGTCAGACCTCTTGTGCTGGCCCTCTGCATGCAGGGGCCGGGTAGGAGGTCTGTGTACAAGGGCTACGGTTACAACATGGAGCGAGTAAATTATTGTAAAACAAGGGGGAAGTAAAAAAAAACCCCAAAAGTGACTGGGGCAGACACACAAAGGAGGTGGGCAGTTATTCACAGGTCCTGATATAATACTGGACGTCAGAAAGTGATGCAGATCCAAGCCTGCCCGATGAATTTTGAGCAAAACGGGGAAATAAGCTGGTGATACACGCAGGTATTTAATCAGCATATAATCACAGAAAGACACTTGGAAAGAACCCTTCGTTGGTCATCAGGTCCAGTGCCCTGCGTCATGGAAGAGTTTAATTACACTAAGCTGCTCCTCCTCAGAAGGCAGCCAAGTAGTCATTATGTCCAGCAAAGATGTTTCTTGACAGCTTGCTGCACTGTCCATGTCTTAGAAACAAAAGTACTGCAGCGTAATGTTGTTAAACTCTGGGAAATGGCAGTAAAAAATGAAATGGCATAATTTGGGCTCCATGGTTACTGCTGCTCAGGAACTTCCACCTAAGTATTTTCAGTGGATAAGTAAACTTGTAATTTTGTTTCCTGAACAGGATTCCTGGAAAATGTCCTCTGGGAGTTGAAATTCTGGCTGGGTTGTGCTTTTTCTGTCTTAGCTTTTTACTAAAGAATCTCTGGCTCAGATGCGTATGTTGTTTTATGTTGTCTCATATATATATTTATCACCTGCATATGTTCATGTTCCGCACACATTAGACATAGCAGAGTGTGAGTTCTTGAGTTGTTTCTGATTCCTTGGAGGAACTGAAAAATTACAGTAAATGTTTAATTAATTGAAAATTACTTTTCCACTCAATATTTGCCGTTTTGTTGCAGTGAGTTATCTGAACAAACTGTGCTTTATTCATGTGCGGTCCTGGAGAAAATTTTGCGAAGAATTTTTGCGCTTTTAGGTCCTTTGTGCACACTCGCTTTGGGTATTTGAGATTCAATTTTCTTTTTTGTGCATGTGATTGAGTAAGCAAATCTGATTCCTCTTTAATTGGGTGAGTGTAACTTCCCTATCGGGAAGACACAGCACAGGGCACATTCGCTGGCTGATGCCAGCAAACTTCTGGCAACCAGGAGGATAGTGAGGCATCACCTGTGCTCAGCATCGTGATGTTGGTACAACTCTGTTTCTATGAAAAGAAACAGAAAAAAGACTCACAAAGCTTTCCAACCACGTATGCTGCACGAGGCTCTGCTGTGAAGAACATGCAGAATAACCACGTTCAAATGTTCGTCTTCGTTCAAATAACCATACCCCTCTTCTGGAGTTTTAAATCTGTTATGGCAAATACCAGGCATTTTTCTGTGTGCTTAGGTTCTTTGCTTCCGGACTATGAAATTAATGCAGATTGAGTGAATGTTAAAGATAAATACTGGCCCTGAATTATACCTTCCAAATGAAGTTTATCTATATCTTTTCAAGATAATACTGATCAATTGATCTATTACATTCAACAGAAGCAAGTGTTTGAAGTGTTTTTTCCCCACGCTATGATTTTGTCACCTAAGCTTTCTTAGCAATGATAGTAACATCTCATGATGCTTCTGGGCTAGGGATGGCTGTCTGACGGTTTTACGGCATTTCTTGGACCTTTTGTGAAATGACATTAGATTAAAATCAACACTTTCATCTGCAAAATCTATTATTGGCTCTTGGCGTCTAGGTCTCATTTTTCTATTTAGAGGGTTTTAAAAAGCAGTGGTAGGATGCTGTCCCTACCAACTGGAGAGAAGAAAATAAAGGTGTACCTACACAGACAGTAACATCTCTGCGTTTGCTGATAACAGGTAAGTTTGAACCTGCTCAGATTAACTTGGGCACAAGGTTATGCCCAAATCCTGTATATCGTATAGTCAAAGAAAGGAGTTTGCGTCTCTCTGTACCTGTCAGCCATACTGTGAGTGGGGTTCACAAATCACTCCTGCCGTCATTACAGTCCATGGCAAGGCACCCGAGGGAGTCTATGGGAGGAAGCAGAGTCCAGCTGAGTTTGAGCAGCCAAAGTGGGTAGTGTAAGAGAGGGCATTTTGCACACATGGGATTTATGCGAGTGCTTTACTATATGTACCTTTTACAAATATTTGTGTAGCTTCAGGCTCATTAGAATTTCCTCCAAGCCATACTTGTCTCATGGTGGTGACGAGGTAGGACTTTGGATGGTGGAACCATTAAGATATATAGATGAGAAGCATTATGTGCTGCTTATGAGACATATTTGAAAAGAAGTGTTCGGTAGTCACTGGTTCTAACTTAGTCTGGATTACCACTTAGGCCAGCTCACAATCTGATCCAATGTTGCCTGTTGCTAAGCATGTTGCTGAACCCTTGATCGGTGACAACCCTCCTGCTAAAAAGTGATTTGTGACACCAGAAAATGAGACTTCAGTCTTAGGTTGTGCAAATACGCTCCTACATGAATTGTGAGGAAACAACATAAAATATATTATATAAAACATAAAGAAAAATATGTAATGAAAGATGTAGTAAACATGAAGAGAAATATTTTTTTTCTGTGTAAAAGCTGAGGAAGAAGAGATGATTTTCCCAGATATGTTATTGAACGTAAGCGGTATTGTAAGATAAGAATTTCTAGGCCTGACATTGACTTGCACTTTTTCATTTTATGCTAAACCAAATTTGAGTCTTCCAGCTTGAAGCTGCAAGTGGATTAGTGCTGTGCTGTGGCATTATGGGATGCCTACTGCTCTCTCAGCTGCAGACAATCGCATGAGAGGCTCAACTACCATGAGGACTGCGCAAGTCATTTATTGTAATCTTGGTAATGTGTTAATGATAATCTTCTGCTTGCATCAATAAGCTCTTACCTTGTTTTGCTTAAGTAACCTTTCCCTCTTTGCAAACGGAATTGTTTTTTTTTTTTAGTTTCTTAGTTAGCATCTGTGGCTTAAACCAGATGCTTAAGCCCTTCTGTAGGTGTTGAGGTCAATCATACCAGATTCCCTTGCAAAACTGAGGTTTAAAAGTAGTTGTTGCTCAAGACATGACAGTACAAAGACAGTCTGGAGTAAGATGGTGTGCTAACTTTGCTTTCTAAGGATAAAGGACACATCTGGAGTTTCCATGGTATAAACTTAAGCTTCAAGCATGTATCCTTTATTTACGTTCCATTTTCCCTTCCTGTAGCACGTTGGTGTCCAAATTCCCATTCTTGCACCATCCAAGGGAACTCTTGCCATCCACTAAGTTTTGGTATAATGACAGAGCCGGAGATGGAGGAGAGACTTTCCTGACAGCCCTTGCATTAGCATCCAGGCCTCTGTAGCCTTTTTTCAGGTCTTGGTTTGATGTTGCTGTGATGGCAGCTCCTGAGTTCTTGGTGTGGTCTCACTACCTTGCTGGGTTCAGTACCCTGTCAGCCCTCTACTGCTACTCTAGGCCGTAGAACCTCTACACTTTGTGCTATTTCTGTTGAGGCAGATGAAAAAAATTTCATGTTCTAGTTGCTGCATCGTGGCTGCACTCTTTTCTGCGTGAAAACTTCTTACAGACTTTCTTGGGGTGAATTATTTCTCATCAGAGTGACTGTCTTCTGGGTAGCTTTTCTCCCCTTCACAAGGGTCTTGAATATTTCTTTTCCTGAACCTTTTTCATGGATATGCAACATTTCTTTTTTTTTATAATAGCAAAAACTATCGGGCAGAATTTGTGTTGGGAGAAGACAGTTTTGGGAATTTATTCATGAAATGTTGGAGCACAAGAAGTTATTTCAATTAGAATGAGAAGTTGGCACAACAATCAGATGTGCTGGATGTTATCTTGTGTAAATGTATTGCTTTAATCTAAGAGAAAAGGAGGTGAGATATAATTAAGTTTTGCTTTGGGAATTCAGAGTGTGTGGTTCTTGGTAGAGAGCACAATAATTGATCAAGAGGTAGCACTAAGATTCTGATCAGTCCAAGCAATCTCAGCATAGTCTTTGGCTTTGCTCAGGTACTGCTAAAGTGATGGGCTAATTGACTTCATTTGACTCACTGGTATGTCGGATTAACGAACTTAAACAGATATGAACAGGCTATAAATAGTGCCCTGGCCTTTTCTGATTTCTTTGGGTATTTATATTACCTCATTTGACTTTCGAAAGAGTTCCTTTGTTGAACCTGCCAATCATTGCCTGAGGAGGAGGATTCTTGCCTAGCCTGGCATGGTGTTAATGGCACTGAGCCCAACAGTGCTATAATCTGGCAGATTCCAAATTTTAAGGGAAAGAGATCGCTTTCGCTGTGTCCTGGGGCTTTCACTTTCGCTGTTATTTGAACTAATGCCTTTCTTAATCACACTTGTGTTGGCTCCGATTCTTGCCTGATTTATGTGATGTTAACATGTCTGTGCTGAAGGCTCTTTCTTTTTTCCATAAACCTCTACAGGTTTGGTTTGGATCTTTGCTATACCAGCCCTGTAGCCTAATCAAAATTATGTCTTACAATATTGCAGTTCTAAAAAGTTTTATGTAAAATAATACAAAACCGGCTACTTTATTTTCACTGGCTATGGAGGACGCTTACAGCCGTGAGCTTTTCTATGTGAGAATTAATGTTTGTGAATGTCTCTCATGAAGTTTTATTTCCTGAACAGTGGGAATGGTGGGAGTGGCACGTTCCTCTGCTCAGAAATCCTCCCCTGTGCCATTGCAGCAGGCTGTGTGCAGAACATATCAAGACATTTTATTTAGATGAACGGTTACATGTTGCATCCGAGGAAAGAGAATGATTTGAAGTAAATTTCTGAACATATCCTTGGTTACCCAGCTTCTTTAAAAATCTAAGGTCATGCATATGTGGGACATGGTTTAGTGGGCATGGTGGTGTTTGTTGGTTGGTGGTTGGACTTGATGATCTTACAGGTCTTTTCCAACCTTAGTGATTCTGTGATAATTCTGTGATAATTCTGTGATATCAAGAATGTCTTATAGATCTTTATAAAGGGACCTGTCAATATCTGACAGGGGTCCTTCTAACATGACTTTCTGAAGAGGTTTTAGAAATGCATATTGGAATCAGTCTTGGCCCTATTTCTTCCATTATCAATTGCATTACAATGCATCCATGGAAATGTTGAGAAATATCGTTGTGGTCATTATCATTTTATCAATAACGATTGCTTGGCTAATCACCCTGAGTATTTCAATCTCAGTTTCTCTTCCACAAAAAATATGCTCACTATCCAGCAGGAGGGAAAGGGTCTGGAGGGCTTTACTTTTCATATGTACTTAGCACAATAGTTTCCTCATTCACCAGTGAGGTCCTCTAGCAAAATAAAATGTTTTTAAAGCTGAGAGAAAAATCCAGGATGTAAACTGCAAGAATTCTTTTTGCTTATATTTTTGTGGCTTTGGTCTTGCCAGGTTGGATCAGATCTCTATGTCTTTTGCCTAAAGAGCTCAAAATACAAATAGACAAGATAGAAGGACACACACAGGCAAGACTCTCGTTTAGCTTGGAGTAGGGTCCCCGAGTGTGTTGGCATTGTCTGTTTTGGCAACCTTTCATCTGACACTGGCTTGCTCAGGAAAAGTTGGACCCCTGCCCATCTCAAGATTTAGATGTTAAGAGGAGCTGCCTTTTTAAAGTTCTGTGCTGTCTATGATCTATGTGTCTGCGTATGTTGTTTGTAAGTCAAGAACCTGAAGCCTATCACATAAGTGATAGGAATTTGCTTGTAAAATGGCAGTCTGGTTAGGACATACCAAAGAATATAAGATGCATGTGTAATATTGATGCTGAGTGCCCATCGAAATCTGCTGATCTTGCCACCTAACTCCCTTAACCTCCTTTGAGACACCCCGGTCTGTGTAATTGAATGGATGAATTAAAAGTTCACCGTCATCACCTGCTAGATGAGAGAGGAACATGTTTAATGCCTCACGTCATCCATCTCTTATAATAAATAGTGGTTCATGAGGTACAGCTGACCTCCAGAGTATCCAAAGTGAACTAAATACATTGAGAGATCTCACCAGGATATGTGCTTGTATTTTTGTGTGTGAAGGAGAAGTTGAATATGTAAAACATTGCACAGCCACGCTGGGATGCTCTGAATGGAGAAATCCAGGGAGACGGGGATTTATTGTCACACCGTTCCTTTATTGCACATCTAACAGCAGCAAGAGGAAAGTGTCAAGTCAGATTTCAGCTTCTTTCACCGTTGTGATCAATGGACTTCTGAAGAGCATGTCAGCTGAACGGGAGGTATCAGCACCACCTTGGAGTGGGTGTGCTGAGAGCCTGCAAATGATTTACTGAAGGAACTACATGGAGAGAGAAAACTGTGTAAACTTTTGGTTTATGTGAAGCAGTGATCATTTTTATCTCAACACAAATATCAATGGAATTATGCTGCAGAGATGTAGTCCTTACAAGTAATGGGACTTGTAAGTGACAAGTGAAAGGTAGCTAATGAGGAAATACTGTGCAGATGATGCAAGTCCCTCAAAGGAGGATGAAAGGGAAATGAAGGCTTAAGGTGAAATGAATGTATCTTGCTCTTTCCAGATGTGATAAAGAATCACAGTTTTACAAGCAATTCAAACTAGATTAAATGCTTTAAGAAGACATCATCTTCCTCCTCCATTCTCTTTCCATCTTGGCAACAGGTAGAGAGAGAGGCGCTGCGAGGGACCAGCTGCTGCCTGCAGTGATCTCCAGCAGCCCCCGGGGTCATTGGGAACTGGCCGAAATTATAGCAGGATGCTGTGAGTTACGTTACATGATTGAACAGGCACATCTGGCCTGGGCTTAGGGGACCACGAGGATGGCTCAAAGCTCCTTCTGCACTACCCCTCTCCTAGTTAAATACATCCCACAGCTGTTACTGAAGATTGCGGTCATTATCTTTTCCCATATTTTTTCTGTCTTTAGAGTTTGTTTTGTAGTTTCATGGAATTAAACAGTTGAAGCAGGAACTTTTTGGAAGGAGACTTTCTCTCGTTTTTACTGACCTTCTCCTAACCTCACTGGTAAGGTATGAGAATCTTTTCCAAACTGATAGACAAAACCCTATCTAGTAATGGAAAAAACTCATTACCATGTTCCACTGGTTTAAGCCTGAACTCCTTCCAGCCCTGTATTTTGGCTTCTCTCTACTGCAGCAAGAACAGAAGTAGATGAAGGAAGGAGAACTGGCTGTCTTCTCCAGTTTCAGGGCTTTTTCTGTATACACTTGCATATTTCAACAGGTTGTTCCAATATAAATATTTAAAGAAAAAGGACAGAAACCCCAAACTGGAGTGGATAGCAGTTTCCAGAGCTGCTTCAGAGAACGTCTGTGTAAGGAAAGCTCTTGACTGCGAAGGAGGAGTGTACAGCGTGTTATCGAAAGATAGAAGATAATTGCTAGGCAAAATCATAAACCAGTCTGGCACTCACGTCTCCCGTCCTGATATCCAGACGGTAGGAAAACAGGCTTGGTGTCAGACCGCGGGAGGTGATGGAGAAGGGGTGGGAGGAAACCCGCAAAGCCGCAGTCCTTCCTCCCCGCTCCTCAAAATGTCAAACGCCAGAACGGTTTTTCCTTGCCTTTCTGTACCACACGCATACAGCTGTGCAAAAATGTGAGTACCGTAGAACACATCACGGTACAGTCATGCCTGTGTGGCTCGTCCGCCTGGCCGTGATGCATCGGGCTGCAGTTAGTAACGAAGAGTGTGGGGACGAGGAGAAGGACGGCCACGTCTGCAGTGTCTTCCCCTGGGTGGCCCTCCCGGTCGAGTCTGTCGAGGGATTTAAAATTGCCTGAATGATTATAAACTTGCGGGGAAGGGTTACTTTCCAGAAAGGAAAATGAGAAACAGTTAGTCCTATAATTCTTGTACGTGAACATGGGAGCAGATATTGCCAATGATCAATAAAGGACGTTGATGTAACTTTATACTTACAGCCGAGGAGTACACTGAGAAAGAAACTTTCTCCTTTGCTCGCTTGCGGAGCCTCAGCACAGTGGTTTAGGAATCCAGCGCAAGGAAAAATAGCGATTTCTATTTTTGTTTCTCTTCTTACCGACCTGCTATGACTTCAGTCTCTGAAATAAAAGAAACACTTGTGCTCTGAAAACATCTTTTATTTTGTTTTTTTTTTTCTTTTTGAAGAAGAAGCTTAATCTCCAAGGTTAGCTGAGTGCATGTAGAATTGAGTGTCTTCAGAAAATTCAATACAACCACCTTAGCTATGAGTCCAGTCTTGCATACCAGATGGATACCTAAAGAAACATTATGAACATATAATTTTTTCAAATAAGGACATTTAATTCTCTTTTTTTCCCTGTTCTAGTAGACTAATTGTGAACTTTTGAAATTGAAACAACACTTTGGGTTTTTTCCTGCTGGAAAACCCCTGATCCAATCCATGCTTGTTATCTTAGTTGCTTCAATCTATACGCTGTATGGACTTTACAGGTCCTGTTTCCATAGTGTTGGGCAGAAGAGACATGTGGTTCAGCAAGGTAACTGAAACTTGAAAAAAGAGCTTTTTTTGAGTCAAAATAACATCTTCAAGGCTTTTTGTTGAAATGAAAACATTAAAAATGGATTTTGGCTTAACTCAGTGCCACATGAAGATGTCTTATTTAATTTTGAAATCACTGATGCTTTTGCATAACATTTTCATTTTAATTTTAACCAATTTTAAAAAAAATTCTTGAAGATTTTGCTGTGTTTGGAGAGAAGCTTTTCAGTTAAAAGTGTCCAGATGGTTTTGAACTTTCTAACTCCTTTCCCCCAGCAAGTGAAAATAACCAACAAAACCAAAATTCTGGGCATTTTTAAATCCTCGCCATACCATAACGTTATTTTGTGTTTAGTTTATTGGGGGCGAATGAAGAGGGTGGAATTCATGTTGCCATGTGTGCAGTCTACGAATGTTTTTTTGGCCCAACCCTGTTCCGTATTGACTTTCTTTTAATTTGGTCTGACATTTGAGGTCTGACCTTCTCTGAGGAGAGCTGCTGGCTGCCATGCCCAAGAGGCACTGGGAAGCAGGAGGGACGCACGTAGGTGTGCGTTGTGTGCCCAGACCTTCTGGATGGTTGAACTGAGAGAGCCACATCTCCCCGCACTGCATGAGCCTGAGTTGTGGGTCCAGTTCAGCCCAAAGTAGATGGAATTTTGATGAGATCGGTGAAATTATGCAGATTTACAGGAGATATGACTGTAGTCCTTAGACTAAGAGACACTGTCTCATAAGTAAACTCATTAGTGACGGTCGCCAGCCCGCGCTACCACCAATTAGGAGCTTGTTTATATGGAGCCAGTGATTGATGCAATTACCTTGGATGTTTTGGCAAGACAGATGTTTGCAAGAGCTGGCTGCCGACTGTTGTTTTATTACATCATGTAGTAGAGGTGTGATCCGTATTTTCATGTCATCATACAAAACAACCAGCCTCTGTTGCACACGTAGGCACTTTAAAATACATGGGTTCAAAATGGTATAGGCAAAGCACATTTAGAATGATTGCTTGTTTCTGACAAAAGTGATTCTCTAAATTCTCCTTCCCTACTACGAGATCATTGGTATTAATAGCGAAAATGGTAAATCCTTTCGCTTCAGACATGGGTGCTGTTAGTTGGCTATGCCATCCCTACCAGCAGCATGCCTCTTCACTTCCCTGCATCTTGCTGGCCAGCACAAAGTTTCTCCGCAGTGATAAGTCAATGACTACCTGTAGTCTGTTCCAGGCTTGAACTGAAAGGATTTACCATTTTAAGTGCCAAATGGGGCTTGCAAAAACTCAAGACCCTGTTATTCACTATGTTTAATATTTAACATCATCCTGAGGAGTAAAACATATTGCCTAATGTCTAGGAAGAGATTCCTGCGGTGAAAAGATGACTTCTTCAGCTATTCTTCCTTCCTTTGTTCCCTGATTTTCCTACCAGACTCATCATTATTGTGTCAAAGCACCTCTTCAGCGATGGAGATCTGAAACCCGGTGGATGTGTCACCCTCATTTGCTAATGCGTATGCTAGTTTGGGTTTCTTCTCTTTGCTAGCTGCAGTGCTCTTCTTCACAGTGTGTCCTTTAGCATGGTATGAATGCACGTAGCCACTTAACAGTGAAAAAATGAATCACAACCTATTGTAGTATTTTTTTCCTCATTTTGTTTTTTTTCCAGGTTACTGATTCATTCAAGCAGAAGAAATTTCCATGGTAAAATTTAAGGTGTCAAAATATCCACCCCACTAACTCAATGCTTGATTATCTTGGCTGCTGTAGTTTCCTTTTTCAAATGTTTTGGCTGGAAACAATGACGGTAGACCAAAAACTGATGACTAATTTTCAGAGAACGGGACTTATTTTAATTCTTGGAATTAGTAGGGTGATATGTAAAGTATGTCTCCAAATTTTCAAAAGGGTCTTGTGTGAGCAAGCCAGGTGGTGACCATTAACAGGTTTTAAAGAGGATAGCTTTGAACTCATTCATTTCAGAGATGGAAGAGGACATAACAAGCGCATGGACTTTACTGTAGTGATTAATAAAATAGATTGAGTTAATGCAATCATTAGTGTTTATGTATGGACCACTCTGTCCAACTTGTTTGTCTTATTGTGGCACCGCAGATAACTTGTTCCTTGTTCAGCAATAGTTCTAGTAAATGTTTAACTGTTGCTCATTTTGCTTTATAAATTACCTGGCAAGTGATGTTACTAAAAGCAAATATTTCTAAAGATGTGATAGCAGAAGGGTAACTGATGGAGAGGCAGGAGAAAATCTCTTATGAAATGTTTGATGCAACTAATTTTAATCCATGCGTACCTTAACATGTTCGTATTCAGATTTCTGACGGCCTGGATATGTTTCGCAGTTCCAAGTCCCAGGGGATCCCACAGGGATGTAACTGGGCAACCTCCGATGATCCCAGTTGTCTCTCCTGCAGCCTAATCCCTTTCTGGCTTTTGCAATGTAAGCCTTAATGGTTAATAAAGGTCCCTTAGGACTTCCAGGTCTAAATTCTGTCTTAGCTTTAAGCATAGCTTGGTGAGCTATACCTTAATAAAACTTAAGTTATTAATAAAATGAATGTTATTTATTCCTTTTGATTTTGGACGTCTTTTTTTGTTTTGGGGGGGTGGGTGTTTGTAGTTGAGGCAGGCTGAACAAGGTCCATCAATAATCACAACTGTCGTCAGGAGGATTACAGGCGTAATGCAGGTGCTTGTGTTCTTCTTTTCCGACACTGTGCTCCTAACCTGAAACCTGACCTCAATCACGGCGTGCAGTAGCACCTTCAGCAAACGAAATCTTAAGCTCAAGGTTCCTGGTTCCCTTTTGTTACCTACTACCTGTTCTGTATGAATGCATTTTATGCATTAGGAGTGTAACCTATTTGAAACGATTCACACTAATTTAATAGAATGCTTCCAAAGAAATAATTAACTGCCACGGTTAACCTTTGATTACCCTTTATCAAGGGCTAAGGTAATATGTCTGAAACAAACGGAAACGGTAATTCTTCATTCCCGCTGGGGTGTCTGTACCTGATTTAGAAAACATTACACAGGCGTAGCTGTAACCTTCTCGCTTCCAGCTTTCTGTTCTAAGGCTGAACGATCCCCAAATTACACGAACTGTCAATTTGCCGTGGTATTGGTACGCGGGTGACGTGCAAATGTCCTGAAGGTGTACTGCTGCCTCTTCCCCTGTGCAGGGCAAGGGAAGCGGATAACATGGTGGCATCATCAGGGGTCCTCTATAGGTATAAAGCTCTGCGTCAGCTTTCCAGATCATATTGTCCCTCTGATGTTTTACCCAAGGTGAGTAAGCTGGCAGGGCGGCGTTTCTGAGCTGAGTAGCCCATGCCTGGGAATTCCTGTGCTGCAGTCCTGATCCAATGGGTCCTACTCACACGGGAAACCTGGATTTAATCACTCTTTGTTTCCCAAAGTATGACTCAAATTCCTTAGAATTTGAGACTAGGGGTTGAATTTTCTGAAATGTCAGCCAAAGGGCTGTTTGCTATTATCAAAATAAGATGAAGATCAATCTGTTTATCCTAAATTTCAGTCTGCATCAGATTTCACTTCTTGAAATTCTTCTAATCTCCACTCAACTTCCATAAGAGAACTAGTAAAATAGCCTTCTCGCTGGTTTTAAAATTGGTTCTCAGTCTAAACTTCAGCTAGTTTAACAAATTTATTTTTAAATGTTCTGAAAATCCTAACGCAACTTTGGTAACCGTGATGATTGAGTTTTCTAAGTATCTGTAAAGACACCTTGAACAATACCCGTAAAAAGGAAAATTCCTGTTCCAACTAGCCTGTTGCAGTGCAATAGTAACAATGAGCAATAATTCAAGATTATAGGAATTTGCACTAATTACTTGCATAAGTTTATTTGATTTTGAACAATCCTTCTCATTTTAATCCTAGTTTAAAGAGAGAACATGCCCTGTCAAACGGCGCTCTGGTGGGTTTTGGTTTTTTTTTCCTCTCCCTGTGACTGAATTGTTCCATAATTGCAGCTATTTGAATCTGAAACTCAAGTTAGAAGAACTAGGAAGAGAGGGAATGTGGAAGGAATGTGGAAGGAGACATGAATAAAGCAGTGTGATGAATTCAGTGTTCATCTGCCTGTGTAAATTAGAAGGATTTACACTCTAATCCCTTCCCTGAAATACAGCAAATCCCATTTTAGTACGAGACCAAATGACTCCAATTATATTTTTTCAGTGAGGAAAGGTTGCAAAGTGTGTTTATGCTACTCTGGATGTAAACCTGTTTCCCCAAATATGTATTTTAATATTCATCTTACCGTAGGTATTCAACACCGTAGTCACAAATCTTTTTTCAGGTGTCAGGGAGGTGCTGTCTGCAATCAGTGTCACTCTGGTTGCTGCTGTTTGCGGTAGGTATTTTGTTTGTAGGTGTTTGGGACACCTGTACCTGGCGGGTTCCCTGTGTAGAGCCAGCAAATCTGCCATGTCCTTTAAGGTTTGGCGACCTGTGGATACCAGCTCGCCTGAGCGGAAACCTCCTCCTGTCATAACCCATATATATTTAATCTTGTCTCAGCTTCCTGGCAATGTAACTTAAAATGAACCTCGCTGCTTCGTATTTCATCAGCCATTGCTCTTTCCTTGTATATCTTTACCAAAGATATTTAATGCCAAATGTCATTCACATTTGTAAAGCATAGAGAACTGGGATCAAATTTTGATTCACCTGCTGCTAATCTATTTGTGGTTGTCTTAAATTATAGAACATTTTTAACAGAATTTTTCTTTTATGTATGTTTTTGCCATTGCTATGTGATGTCTATGTAGGGTATCAATAACATCTTGAGCATATAGCAAGTAAAATTTTCAAATTTCCTTCTTTGGTAACACACTTCTTAGCTACTTCATTGAAACTAATGGAAATTTGTTGGAAGTACTTACCTGAAGACTGGATATTTATTAGTGGTTTCACTATTAGACTGAGATTAGAAGGCTTTAATAGAAGAAATTAAGAATCAACTTCCTCTACCAATAATCATTCTAAAATTGTCTAAAGGATGTGATTCAATATGGCATTTCCTAACACAATCTGCTGAAATAAGTCCTTTGTTTTGTTGTTTTACCCGGTAAAAGAAAAGAATGACATTTTCTTTTTCAGCTCTCCTAACTGAAAATCTTTGCTCTTGAATTAACCTTCCGGCAAGTTTTCCACGGTAGGGATCCCACTGGGCTGAGTACGTGTGAATTCATATGCTGAGTTTGCATTCACGCACCGAGTATGAATTATACTCAACAGTCAGTAGAAACAAATGTTGTCTCTTGATTTTTATTTTATATTTTGCCTTTGATTGCTTAAGGATTTTGGACGGACTCACTCTGACCTTATTCATCAGAGGAGGTTAATCCTGACGAAGTGCTGCTGGAGCACTGTGCTGTGGACGTGCTGATTCTGCTCCATAGTTAAGGCAGTTCTTTGTGGGAAATAGGGATGAGAAAACCTCATTTTCTTTAAGTGAGATAGTGTACTGTGATCAAAAGTACAGCATTTCGTCTTTCACAGTTTATTCAGTTTTCCACATGTTTATAGCAAAGCCCATTTTTCTTGGTTCAAACTCATTAAAAAGAAAGTCCCTTGTGAAATTCAGTTCCTGGTATCAGACCAATTTTTCTGGTGGAGTAATGAAGATACTGTTCAAATTTCCTCTTCAATTTATGGCAATCCTTTGCCTAACTTAAGTTTTAAAACATTTTTAAAATTATGCTTTTGTAGCCGTAATTCTTCATAAACCAAAATCTCTTTTCTGTGACCTGTAAAATTCTCAGAGAAGTTTTCTTTTTCATGTCTTGTTCCCTGGAAGGGTGAAGTCTGTACACCAAACCAGCCCAAACCTGCCTTGGAAGGGTACTGTAAGAGGGGAAAGTGTGGAAAAATAATTCATATACATCTATGAGATTTGGGACTAAGGCTTTTGTGCCTTCAACACAGGCATAAGTATAATTGCTGAGTACATATATTCTTTTTTTGTACCTTACCATGTTGGAATTTTGTGTTAAAATGGACTTTAAATTTCTTTATTTCTTTACAATAAAGAAATTTATTTTATTTATGTATTTATTTTACTTAGTTTATAATTTTTTATAATATCTCTTTATTTTATTATGCTTATTTTTGGAGTAGCATCTTTCACACAAAGTTCTAGTTTTGGAATATCAGCCTTTATTCCATTTTAACTAAATTTTTATCTGATGTGAAAAGTTTTGTATTTTATGAATGTCTCTTTTCATTTGTGCAGAATTACATTTCTGTTATGCATTTCTAGCTAATATTTGCAGCTGGAAACAGATTCTGCTTTGTTTTCAACATATTGGCATATTGTTTCCAAGTTTGTTGGAAATCTCCTAATAAAAAGGAAAAGAAAAATAAAGTCTTTATTGGAAAAGGCTGTAATTTTTAGAGGAATTCCAAGAAAAGCAAAATAATAAACTGAATAAGCAATTGTGTAATTGCCACACATAAAAGAAATGGATTAGGAAAAGAAAGAAACTCTTCAGAAGTATGAAAAAAATTAGACTCTTTAAGACAAAACAGTTGTGTGGGCACCTTAATTCTCCACTAATAAACCAATTCTCTCTATTTGGAAATGGTTGGAAGAGCTAAATGCAAAGAGAAGAATTAAAAGATATGGTGATAAAGCTTAAACAGTGGTATCCTTGTGCTTATTCAATGTCTAAAAATCGTGATATTAATAAATAGCTTGACTGCATGAATCCCAAGAATTTTAATTGCAAATCTATTTTCTTTTGGCTCCTTGCCTATAAACAGAAGGGGGTTAGAGCGAAGGAATTTTGTGTGCTGAATAAAAACCTGAAACTGTTTATACTTCAGAGGCAATACTTGCCCCAAAGGTTTTTCATTTTGCTATTTTTAGTTGCTTGCAGTTCATTTCAGGAGATAGACATTGCATTACAAAAGCAGTATTAATATAAGTATTCCTTCATTTCTTAATTAACGTGTGGTTTGAGCTAGCATCAATTATAACAGTTTTATGAGTTTTTTCTCATGAAACAGAAGTAATTGTAACAGGGGAAGATTAAATCTTGGGCAGGTCGTTTTGCAAAGGAGAAGTTACTTTCTGTAGTTTCCCCTGAAGAACTTTTAAGTTCCATTGGAATTAACTTCTGCTTTGAAAACGCAAAACACAAGTTTTTTGAGAGTGATGAAATTAAGTCAATAAGTCAAAGGCAGAATTCTGCTTCCAGGTGGATGGTTGGAGGATAAATACAATGTAAGACCTTGGAGAGGACAAATTAATTTAAATGGCAATAGGAGCTGGTGCTCTTGAAATCTCTGCATGGAGAAAGAGCTAGAAAAACTACAAAATTGTATCAGGACATGTGTGTGTGTCAGCTTTGACATTCTCTCCATGGCGTGGTCTCTGCTGTCCTCCAGGATAACAGATCGCTGTGACCAGAGAGCAGCAGAGAGTCTGGTGCTCTCCCGTACACCTCAGGAGCAAGATGCAAGTGTCACACGTGGAAATGGCTATTCTAGAAAAAGATTAAGAAAAGCTGTATGAAGCCTGGATCTAATTTGCTTTACCAAGAGTTCCTAACCAACTGCAGCCAGGGCTTCCTTTTTTCTTCAAGTAGTTTAGCTTATCTGGTATAAGAGCTAGGCAATCTCTAAGCTATCGATTTATAAGGTACCCGTTTTTATTATTAGAACTCCAAATCATACTGAAAATCAATGTGGTCAACAGCATCGCTGGGTCCTGGACATCACAACTGAGGTGCAATTGGTATGCAGCCTGACTTTGATCTTTTTTCTGTATTAGTAAATAATAAATGCAGCTTTAATCCATAAAACACAATCTTAGTAGAAAAGTCCTTTTTCGAACAGCCTGTCATAACTAGTCCATGACTATGTCTGTCTGTATGTCTTTCTTGCTCCCCTGAGACCAGTCATCCTGCTATTGTCCTAGAAAGATCCCAGGAAATGACCTGCTGGTTGTTCTGCGGAGCTTGGTCTTGTTCACAGCCGCTACTCCATCGTCAGGTGAACCGCTTGATGTCTTCATGTCAAGATTTTACATTTTGTCTTAGGGGTAAAGATGTTTATTTCTCCGAAGTTTTCCAAAGCTTAATACAAGTACATTGTGGTCACTGAACCGAATGGACCGCTGAAGCGTTCGGATCATTGAATGTGCCATCAGTATGGTGGCGCTGGACTTTTACAATTTCTAACTAGTTGTCTTAACTCTTTTGTTTTGTCACTTTTGGACTTCGGGAGAATCTTAAAATACCTCTTATGCTTCTGTTCCCTGTTTTCCACCTTTATAAAATAGGAGTAAAATATTGGCTAATGAGAAACTTCGAATTTTCAATTGTCAAAGATGTTGGGGCACCTTTCCCCAAAGTTTCTATTTCATAGATTCATGAAAGTTTCTGTTTCATCTGGAAAAAAAAAAAAAATCCAAGGAAACAGACTACACTTGAAGCTAACTCAGTGTCCCATTTAGCTTCTTATAAATACCTCAAATGACCTGCTTCCCGATTTCACCAGGTGAAGAAACAGAAAGAAAGTCTGTTTTTCCTTAATTTCCTCCAGGAGCCACTTCTGCTCAGCACAGTTGCTACCTTTTCCTTTCTGTACACTGATGAAAGTCTTTGGTTCCACTCATCTACATCTGTGATCCCTTTACGTATAAAATCTGCAGTTGTATAGCTTCAGGCAAATGTTTGCTTAGGAACATCGTCTTTGGCCTTAAATACCCAACCAAAAAGCCATCCTTTCCTCTCTTTTCTCCCTCAAACCAAACCACAATTCTCATGATTTTGTTTGATGGTAAAAGTTTTGATCAATTTGAGAAATTATGGAGCTAGTTGCTGAGATGATTCCTTCCCTATAGGTTCTTCCGTTCTTGGCTCTTATGACAGCTCTTAAATTTCACTTAAATAATGTCTCTCACACCAATAGATGGGGCTGAAAGCTCATTGCATTTCACCAAAAACAAATATTTGCACGCCTATTAAATACAGCTCAATTTGTAATCAGTAGCCTATGCTCTGTGCCAATACCTGATTAAAGATAAAAGATCTTTCCTGGTAAAATAAGAACCATAAAGAAACTGTCAGTCGTATGGGATAAGGAATGACATAGGAAAGGCTGCAGTGTGGGAGAGAGTCCCTGGGTGCAAACATGGTGTTAATTAGCAAATTGAGCTATGACCTAAGGGTGGAAACAATAAGTTTTTGTTCTCTCAGGCTTGTCCTTTGTGTACGTTGTATTTCAGATGGAGGATACAACTGAATCTTTACAGTGTCTGTGTCTGGTCATAAAGATTGAGTGGAGAGATATTAATTTTTCCTAGGGATGCAACAAACATTTCTGGAGTTTTCCTGTGTTATGTAGGCATGGACTTGAATGTCAGATCTCTGCATCCTAAACGTGTGCTGTAGCTTTTGGGTCATTTCTACTTCTAATGTGGCTGTCTGCAGTGAAGTGGCTGGATTAAAGAAAAGCTGAGTGCACAGTCCATGGATTACAGTCCTTACTTGGAATACAGAAGTGTAAATTCATGGTACAAAAGGTATAAATTCTTGCTTCACAGAATGCTTAATTACTGAAACATTCTGGAACAGCTCTTACAGAAAGCTTGAGATAGACTAACAGCAGAATGTCTAAGAGCTGGCTGCTGCTAGGAGCAATCACCCTGGTGGGGAAGCTATTTTGTCCATAAATGCTAACTTAGAACTGATTTCCTGCCCCCCCCCCCCCCCAAGATTAGCACATTTTGGTGAAAAGACTGCTTTTGATAAGTTGCTTTTCTGTTGAAATTGCTGGGAAATTTTAAACATGTTCCAATTATTTGTACGTTCATATTTATGAATTCTTGTTGGACCTTTTGTCACATTCCTATGAAGATTATGGTTGAAGATTAAGTTGTGTATGATAGCAAGGGTGTCAGAGACTGCAAGAAGTCGTCTCTTCTTTACACTTTTTCACCAAACCTGGAAAATTTTAAAGTGTCGTGGTGCTATAGCACCGTCCATCCTCCCTGCCACACTTCCTGGCTTGAGGTCAATATATTGAAATAAAAAGTGAACTTAACATAAACTTGACTTTTCAGACCGAGGAAAGAAACTTCAAAAGGCAGAAGAGAAACCAGAGAGGGGATGTATGTCTAAAAGCTGTTAAAAAATTTCACAAGAAGTCTTGTTGTTGCTGAGGAGCTGGTGACAGCCTGGCTCATCACCCTGCTCTGACACGGGTCCTGTGAAACGAAAGGGGGTTGTGACAAGTTGGGGTACAAAGTCATGGATTTCTTCAGGTGGACAGTTGTCTACGAAAGCCACCATGTGTGAAGAACTGTTAGTCGGCATCCATGAATTAGGCAGGCCCTCATCCACGTGTTCTCTTCCAAAGGTTTGGGAACCCATTGCCAGTTGCTGAGAAAAAGCTCTGGAAATGTCTTCAAAGCAAGAACATTAAAGAAAAAAACCCCACCAAATAAAGAAGAAAGCAAGCCCCCTCCCTTAGCCACTTTTTCCAGCATAATTGCCTAAATAAGCATGGTAAGTCAGCCAGCCAAAAGGCAGTAAGTTAAGGTTGGGTTTCCCGTGTTACAACAGCTAATACCTAGTTAATCTCAATTAATATCTATTTAATCTTCTGTACTCCTTTTTCCTCCAAAAACGCTATTGACACAAGCTGCTTGCTGGAGGGAAACTGATAAAATTTATTCCTCCAGCTGCATTTTGAATGTCTGGGGACTAAAGTAAATTTTTTTCCTAAAAATCTCTTTTCTTCCCTTTAGAGGGAACAGAAACATTGGAAATTTCCGAGGCTTTTTATGTTGTAACTTTGGTGCATTGTCAAAATGCGAGAGAAAGAGGCCGTTGAAGAGTCCCACCTCTGGTGTGAGGAAAGGTTTCCTCATCAAGCTCCTAACACTTAATTACAGCAATTTTCTGCCAGAGGAACCAAAGAAGCCTCAAAGCAGCCAACTATGGTCAGAAACGGTGAGTTGTGGCTGGGAGCCCTTCTCTCCTTACCTCGCTTCTCAAAGTAAAAGGGCCTGATTGACGCCGGGGACTGAAAAAACCACTGATATTTAGTTGAAAAGGGACTCTCTAAGCAAGATGAAATGGGAAATGACTGTTCTTCCTGGGGGCTGGTCGCAAGGTCCAGCATGGGGGCTGTAGGTGAGCAAAGGTCTGCAGGAGTCGGGGAATATTTGGGAAACTCCAGTGTAGACGGACCGTGCCATTTCTGTCCCCAGAAGAGCTCGGGAACATGAGGTTGAGCTCCATCACCATCCCAACAAGACACGGGTGTTGTAGGAAGTGTGGTGGAGTCTTACCACCACTTCTGTTATCTAGTCCAAGGCAAGTTTTCATTCTATGGACAGTAAGACATGATCTGAGGTAGATCTTCACTTTCATGGATTTTAATGGCTGGGACCAAAGCTTTTAATGGGGAAGCGCTTTCTGGGCTAGCCGGCCGGGGGGACTCCATGTCTTAACTTGCTACAGCAGAAAAACAAATATGATGATGATGAACATTTTGTGCAGTGATGAAAGCCTGTGGAGAAGTATATCCAAATATTTGGGTTTTGTCACAGTGAAAAGCAAATTGTATTTTCCGAATGGAAATTTTGAACTGTTCTAACAAATTACTGTTGGCATTTTCACCCCTTTAAAATCAAGGTTTTAATTTTTTTAATATCAAACATCAATATTTTTCAGTTGCTTGTGAGGCCATGCACATAACCTGTAGTCCATGCATTTCTAGCTGTGGCCATATAGGTATTAAAATATCAAGGAAGGCTCTTTTCATCTTCAAGTGGTGTTAGAAAATTTGCTCTTCATGTAGCTTTTTAAAGTCATTACGTCGTTAAGGGCTTCATTTGACTTCTTTAGGAGTTGCAGGCTTCAGCAGGGTGGCTGGGTTGTAGAGGACATCATGGGAGATCTAGAGGTCTTCTATGATTGCTTAATGTGAGAAGGAGGAAATCCATAGCTTTAGGGAAGGGTTGGTGAATTACAGAAAAACAGTTCTTCTGCACAGAACTAAGTTCCCATTTCAGTGAGTTTTCTCTCATCCCGTGTGAATACACAGTCCCACGCTGCTTAGTGCATATTATAGTGCTGCAGAGTACTCAGTGAGCTTTTTTGAGGGAAACTATAAATACTAGCTTGGGCATAATAGATGGGTGGGCTGTATTTCAAGGGTGGTGTGCCAGACTGTGTTTTTCCTTTCTCAAATTAGAGGCTAAGCATGCTGCTGGAAACTCAGCAGAGACGGGGGGATGCTCCATCCCAAACAGGTAAGATGCTTTCCAGGCACTTCGCAGGCAGCACCTTGCTTCGGAGAGGGACAGTATCTCCCCAGCCCTGCTTCTCACGGATCCCGTCTCAGGAGGAAAACCACACTGCTCCTGACTTTAACCCAGCTCTGCCATGCAGTACTCAACATGTGCTTGCAGACTATTTTTGGCAGTCTGTATTAGGGGGTGCTGGCTCTGCTCTGCTACTCAGTGAGCGGTGCCTGCAGGCACATGCATGCCTGCGAGAAAGCCGCGGAGCAGGCATGGGCTGAATGGCTTTGAAAAGAGACTTTCACTCCTCAGGCTTGACACTGATGCTATCTTTGTAAGTGGATTTGCTCAAATGGCTTGCTGAGATGTGTGCAAGCAATATACCCCACTTAGGAGGAAAAAAAGTGGAGTTATTCAATTTTCCAGGAGGAGAGAAGAAAAGGGCGTTAAAATGGTGACACAATTAAATCAATGTTGACACGGCTGTATGGGATCGAGTGCTGTGTGTGCATGAAGTGCCTCCGTTCGCGATGTGAGCCAGCCAGGGTCATTCCTTAGAACTGCTTTGCAAGCCGGCGTGGTCGGTGTTGGTGATCAGCCTCACACAGCCCTTGTGTGGCTGGAGAGAGTAAATGTTCAACAGGAAATAAGATCATTCTGCATCTGTCGTTTTAGCTTCAGTTCTTAAAGGTCTTCTTTAAAAAGTTAGGCAAGATGAGTTGCATAACAAGGAAGTTTACTTTCTACTCACGCTAGCTTTCCCTCTGGACTTTCTTACTTTATGTAAGAGATTGTTTATTTTGCCGTAACTCGAGCGTGATTCAAGAGTGGCATTCTTGTGTTTAACAGTTAAAATGTTGGAAGGCTTTAAGAAAAAGGCTTCCTGCCTTGCTAGGAAATGGATACCAGATTCTGCAAATGTAATACTCAAACATATGCGATTTAACGGGTTCTTGTTCATATTGGGGGCAGAAATATTCTATTGTTAGTTGTTCAGGAACAGGGAAATCAAGGAGCTCCTCACTGCCCTCACTGTATAGAACAACGTAAAGTGTAAAGAAATAGGGAAGAAAGGTGGGCAAGAAGCCAAGAGCCTTTTTTGAGCAAGGAGGGAAAGCAGAGAAACAACTCGCCTCACTTACCGTGTCTCCAAATAGACAGCATTCATATATCCTTTCCTGTTTATTTGAGAACATGAACAGTGGTGTAGGGAGGAGGGAGCTGGAGTCTGAGACATATATGCTATCTGTGTACACTATGAGACATGTGGGTCTTCTTTCATCCATGTTCCTTGCCCAGGTGGACCTCCAGCACCTACCTGGAGCTGGTCCCAGAAATCTGTTTGTACCGTGTTCCATAGGCACAGGAGGAGCAAATGCAGAATTAGATCACGATAGCCACAAGTTCACTCCTTGGTGCAGATTCTTGACTATTCATCTAGAAACAGGGATTTCTGAGACTCCCTAGTCTGTGCCAGGGCTAGTTTTCTTGATTTAATGGATGCATGTGCAGGCTACACTGGGGGAAGGTATTGGGAGATGAGACAGTTCAAGAGCTGGTGTGTCCCAAGTGAGAGAAATACAAAGGATGAGGTGGCGACAATGGTTGCTGAAGTATGGAAGAGAAGGGGGAAGAGGGGGCAGGTGGAACATCACAGCCAGAAAAGCTGGTGTCTGCGGAAAAATACACCTTCCGGAGGAGTGTGGTGCTGCCTCTGTAGCACAGTCTCTATCCAAAACCTTGTGAGGCTTGTGTGGTCTGAGGGATTTCTTTGCCTAAAGTGTTGTCCAGACAACTTATCTTCTGTGGCCACTATATAAAGAGGGACATACTTGTTCACCTGGTCTCTAGGAAACTGGCTTTTTGGCATCCTTTTGGCATTCTGTCTTCTCTGAACAGTTTGTGCTACTTGGCAGAGTGTGAATGGTCCTCCAGACAAGTTAACAACAACAACAAAAAAAAAAGTAGAAAACTTCTCACCTCATTATCAGCCTTTTCAGGTCTCTAGACTGGTTAATGCTGTTAGTTTGTGTGCTTGCCTGGGTCCTCCAGGATGCCTGTGTCCTGCAGGCAACCTGACCGACAAAAACAAGACGGGTGGGATGAGATAAACCGTCAAGGGAGTTATTCAGTCTGAGCCTCAATTGCCTGGGGCAGTAGGCTGTTTTGAAAATACAGTCTCCCTGCTAAGAATGATAAAATGTTATTGATGATTTTTTTTTGATCACTCACTTTGAATTCTGCAATGCGGGCTATTCCTAGTCTGGGCCAGAGCTGGAAATGACAAAACATTTTCACAATCGTCCCCTTGGACTCCAGCCTGTGGTTTGAGGGAAATGCCATTGCCCCATGCGGAGAAGCCCGTGTGTACCCAGCCCGGAGACACCACAGCGCGCCTGGCTGTCACGCCGATGCCCGCCTTTCCAAATAGCGCGGTGTGGCCACAGGGATACAGGGAAAAGTACCTTCATGGTGCGATGATGATGTGCTGACTACATGGTGGGTGTACAAGTGGTTGCAGACTGCATGGTGTGAGGAGGCACAGCACTTGCAGTGGAGTCTTTATTTCTTGTGTTGAATTGCCCAGTTACCTATATCCCCTGAGGCCACCAGGTACTTAGGCTGGTATTTAGACTGTCTCAATCTAGAAAATAACTACTGAGATGGATTATTTTTTTCTTGTGACTATCTTCTCTCACTTCCCTGCCTCTGTTTCACTTACGTTACTAAAAAGCATCTCCTTCACATGTGATTTTTGTCTCCCTTACAAATGATTGCACATCATAATTTCCAAATTTCAGCAGAGTAATATGTAAAAGAGGAAGAAACTGGATAGATTTATCTGTGTACTTCACCCAAAACATCATCTGAAAACAAACTATCTTCCCTGATGGCCTTATTTGCATTTTCACAGGCTTCTCCTTGTTGCTGGGGCTGAGAAGGGGGATGGCGTGAGAAGCCCCGGGGTGGGATGATGTTTGTCCAGCGTAATGTGGGAAACGCTGAGACCTTTCAGGGGATGAGTATTTTTCAACAAGATTTCCTGGTTGATTCAGGTTGACCAGGAAGAACTGCGTAGGCTTGGAGAAGCACTAGAAATGGATCAAAATAGGGCAATGCATAAAATTTCTTTGATATGTGGAGGAAAGTGAAGAAACTGATACATGTGTGCTGGTTTTCACGAACATGTTTCCCTCCTCTGCCATCCCTCTCCGGAAAAGAGCCATTTATGAACGAAACATAATGACAGAGGCCTTTTTCCCCTCCTAGTATTTCAGGCGAGCATCAGAAACACCAAACCCCAGCTCTGACGTCTATTTATATCCCCCAAAGTCTGGCATTTTCCTTGTGCTGCGCATACAAAGGGCTGCATCCACCTGCCAGTCTGGTCTAAGACACGTAAAAAACCAGAGAGCCACAAGGAACCTAAACATAAATGCAAGAAACATAATTACAAGTGTGAATGGCCTCACACATCTCTGCAAACTGTTTTGAGGCATGTCCTGGGCTAAACTGGGTTGCCCATCCTCCTTTGCTCCATGCTTACAAACCATATCCCTTGTTCCCAGACAGACTCACATGCTCCATTTGCAAAAAAAAAAAAAAAAAAAAAAAAAAATTAAAATAATAAGATTAAATAAAATAAAACCCCCGCAGCGTTGTGCTGACTTCACAGTCTCGGCAGCCCATAATGACAGGGGTTTGCTGAAGGGCCACGTACGTCAGCGGGGCTCTCCGCTGCGCAACCTCGTCCCGCTCCGAGGCGCCGTTGGAAATATCCGTCTCCAGCTGCTCCGCACTGGAGGACCCGCAGTGGCGTTCTTGTCAGACGTGCTTGGAGAGTGGTGTCATGGAGATCTGAAGTTTAATTATAGACTCTGATGCTAACCCTGCCCTCCCGCAGCTTTCTGGCAGGACTTGCATCCCAGGCAGGGACGTGGTCAGCCGAGGGAGAGAGGCCACGGAGGGGGGCGGATGCACGGGAAGGAAGACGCCTGGGATCAGGGTGGTCCACAGCTTGCCTCTTCCCCGCGCCCCACCAGCCCTGACACGCGGGCCGTGCTCGCCGGCGGTGAGGCTGACCAGCGAGGGCTGGCATGTGTCAGCAGCGGTGCGGGGCAGCCACGGCAAAGCATCAGGGTGCACCTGATGCTAGGGATGCTAGGGATGCTAAAATCCCCACCTCGAAAGCCAGCCAAGAAGTTATTACGGAAATAATCTGTTTGTTAAAAAGCTCTCTTGATTAATTTTTCCTTTTTTTTTTTTTTTTTTTTTTCTGTGGAATTGCAAATATTTTGCATTTTTCTTCTGGGAAAAATATTTGCAAAGAAAAAAGTTTTAGATAACTCTTATGTAAGACTGAGAAGGTGGAGTTCAACTTATTCATTCTTCACATTCATATTTTTTATTTTCTGCATGACATGTCAGTGGCAGCAATGAAATTTTATTTTTCTCATTACTATAATCATGTGTTTTAATACTCTCCTTTTTCATCTACTTCGATTTTACAAAGGAAGGCAGCCAATAGTACAGACTGGAGCATCTTTACTATCCGAAGGGTTGTTCTTTCTGTTTTTAGCTGATCTGGTACATCACACATTACTCAGCATGCATCATTAAGACAAAACCGATAAAATATTAAAATGCAAAACACAACGAACCCCTTAATGCCTGTATTTACTGGGTCTCTTTGTTATTCTGAATTGGAAAGGGCAAAACAATGTGTTTTCTCTGAAACGGAAATTTATAGGAGGTCCGTTGACTGCAGACCAAGCCTGGTGGGAAAAGCCCCAACGCTTTTCCCCTTTGGCCTTTAAATACAGCATTGGGTAATGAGTCGGTGAGGGAATTTTTAATTGGGAATTTCCTGCAAGGGCCTTTCTGCTCCTATGAGCTCTCGTAGCCCAGTAAGCATGCAGTTACCTCTGCTTGTAACAGGCTTTGTGCTAAGCACCGACTGACCTCTCAGCCTCGTCTGGGTCTGCCGTGGCCCGCCCGGAGCTTGCTTTCAGCAAGCTCTTACAAAAGCAATTTTCCACAGACCAAGTGATTACTATTTGCTTTGTTGTAGCTTTTGGTCAGCTTTGCAACGCGGTGTGGTATCACACGGCCGTATTTCTTAGCCGACAGCTAGTAACAGCAAAGGGTTATTCGGTTATTCGGTGACCCTGGCAGAGGAGTGCCGGTGTGGGACAAGAGATGCCATAAGTGTTAGCATCATTGTGACAGGACAAACAGTAATTCTGCAATTCTACTTCCAGAATTTTAATTAAGCTAGTGAAAAAGCCCTCGTATATAAGGTGTGTTCCTCTGGGCAGCACAAACGGCGCAAGTTGTAGTGCTGCAGAGTGATGGAGAGTTTGGTCAACGTCGTAACTTGGAGGTGATGACTGGGAACACGAAAAATTCACCTTGTCCCAGTGCTGGTCCCAGTATCTCTGCTAACAGTGAGGAGAGGTTGTGCAGGAGGGTTGCAGCACTTTTATTCCTTGCGCTATATAAATTAAACACCAGCTCTGGCCTCTGGACCATTGCTATTACAATTCTCACATCAAGAAGGTGTCTCAATGCAAACCCCTGTTTTCCCCATGACATGGTAACATCACCAGCAAGGTCAGGTAGAACTGTGGTTAAAAACAGACTTAAGTTAAATAAATCTGTTAAATAACTAGCCAGAAGGCTGAAAGTACAGCTGAAAGTTATACTTCCAGTTATAACCTCCAGACTCTCATACCGAGTCAAATGGATTTAATCAGAGCAATATCCTGCGCTGTTCCCTCTGGGAGAAGGGGCTGACAAAGCAGAATAAAGCCATTGCAGATCAGCTGCCCTTCAGATAGAGGATTTTCAGGGAAAAAACACAAAACCCGATTAAGCTCTTCTGAAACAGCTTTGATGGTGGAACACGTCTTGGGCTCCCCTTTGTTCACCCCTGGCATTTTGAATGGTCCACAACACAAGGCAAACAACTTCGAAAGACTTTTTGTGCAGAAAACTGATCTGTTGAGTTTTGCCTTCCCCCCTAAAATGTTCTGAATGACGTAGCGTCAAGGCCTGCAGAAAATGCAAGAGCTATTTCCATCCAGCTTTGCGTGGTGGCACTGGGGTGCCACCGGTGTGTAGGTCCCCATGTGCTGATGAGAGAGTCCGGTGTCTCTCCGTGTTACAACTTGGAAGCCGAGGAATGAAGAGGGAGTGATTTTGGGGGGTTTACACTGCAGAGCAGTGCTAGGGCCAGGAAAGCAGTCCTGGCTTTTGGGGTCTTAGGGAGGTTTTTTGTAACACCCCAAAACCTTCATGTACCCCTGAACTCCACCCTAGTTGCTCCAGAATGCAGTACAGCTCTGGAATGTTTCTGAGAAAGGTTTTCTTCACGACCACTTCTTAGAACTTAGTCATGGGAAGCTTTTTCATTGTTCGAGAAATTCACCTTTTTCACAATAATTACTGGGCTAAACTCGAGCAAGCTGGAGAAGTTCCTCTTTCTTTTGCCAGAGTATTTGTCCATATGTTGGTGAGCAGCTGTTCGTAGAGCAGCACATCGCTTCTGGAGAAAAAAAATTGGGGGATTTTTTTTTTCAGTGATGCTCTGTTCTTGTAAAAGTGTCGGTTGCAGCCTCCTCAGGAAGTGCCTCAAAAGGGGGAGCAACCCTGCGGTCACACTGCGGGGGGGACCGTGACTGTGCACTCCCTGCGGGGCAGGTGAGAGCCAGTCCTGCTCCCCAGATGTGCACAGGGGCTGGATGGGGTTTTTGGGAACGTGCACAGTCTTTCTCTGCAAGCAGCCAGGGGACGACGGGAAAGCCTTCCTCCAAGAGGAAACGCATGCACGGGCAAGGAGGAGCCAGCATGGCTCCTGATGAACCCTCCGGGCTGGAGGACGCGGCGAGTTCATGTAGGAATAGAAATATTTTTCAATAGCGTGCAATTGCCAGCAACTGGAACGTGCATTGGATTCCCTTGGCACATAAAAGAGAAGAGATGGAGGTTCATATCCCCACTCCCAGTCGAAAGGAAGAGCGACCTCCCAACAACTCAGTGGAGCATCTCAACTGGGAGGTGCCCACAGTTGTGGGTGCATTGCCTTTTGGGGGGACAGCTACGCCTGCGCACATGCAAACAGAGCTGGACATGCACACGTACATGTGCAGGCACGTTTGTGAAGAATGTCAAAACCTCGTGTTATTTTCACAAGACAAAATCCCCGTTCTTTGGCCAGCTTTACTTCTAATCTAGCAACTATTTCACTGGGGGCAATCCAGACTCTGTGCCTGGTCTCTGAGCTTGCTCTCCTTTGCATGCCTTTCAGCAAACAATGTTGTTTTAGAGATATGACATCAACTAATATACATGTAGATTTTACTGTAGGTAATATTTTCCCTTTCCTTTCCGAAGCCTACCTAGTCCAAATGTTGGATCATGCTGTCTTCACAAAACCTTTTTTTTTGGGCCAGTGTCTTGGCCCCCAGGCCTTCCGTACGCAGCTAGCTACCCGTATTTTGCTAGCATCCAGTTTATTTTCCTGACTGATTTCCAGGGTCATTATGATATTTGTCTTGATTTTAGGTGAATCTAACACTGAAGTAAAGGAAAGTAAAATATTTAGTAAAATCCTGAAGAATCATCTGATATTGCAGCTTGACCCCCTCTGGTTCTCCTTATGAAGCATAATTTTAATCCATTTTTTAAGTAATTCAAGTGTTTATCTAAATAAGTATTTAAATATTTAAAGATAAGTATTCTGCCCAGCCCTGCCTTGCAGCTTTAAGGATGGATTTGTTTCCTTAACTGTTTCACCAAGCTAAACAAAACCTGAGTTTCAAGGGTTTTATTGCATTTGATTTTACAAATGGGATGGAAAAATGGCAGCTGAAATAGTGAAAGAATGAGTGAAAGATTTATTTCGTTGTTTTATGTGCTCAAAAGAGATTTTATTTTTTTGCTGATGTCTTTTTTTGCTTGAAATGGATCTTTAAAGAAGGCAAACATAGCCATTCAGTGGACTTAAACCCAAACACCGGTGGGCAGGTACTGCACTGAGCATCCAGCGGACAGCGGGGTCTTCTGAAGCGTCATTTTATTTACTGCCTGTTTAAGCTTTGTTAGTAAAAGTTGAAAAACTGGCCACAAGTTGCAGTTCTATACATACCTGTGAACTCCAGCTGAATCATCGGTTTCCAGAAAATCCCTCTCACGCCTGTGGCACTGTTTAGCTTGTGCGAGGCTACCTCAATAAATGCAGTATTAAGCAAATGATTCAGTCATACACACACATTCAGCCTCACATACACAGCTCTGAAAAAAACCAAAAAGCACATTGGATGGACAGCGTCAAGAGTTATAAATAGTTGCAAGAGGATTGTGCTGTACCAAGGATGCCCCAATACCCGTGGGAAGTAGTAGCTGATCCACTGCTTGTTTCCAGATGTAGGATGCAGCCACCGTTTCCGCTGAAGACAATTTCATTTCATTTCATATTTCAGTAAAACTTCTTTTCAAGGGAGCTTTAAACATGCCTTTACAACACCAGGTGATTTGTAACAAAAATCTAAGCCCTAAGACTACGTCTAGACTCTGTACCACTACTATTCTTGTTGCTGGTGTCCAGTTGGATGTAGGTAACTGGGCTGGACTCTCCTTTATTGTAAATTCAGTCTCCCCAGACCTGTTCACTCTGCAGCGTACATACAATAAGACACATGAAAAACTTGTTGCCAGCAATATAAGCCAAAAGCTGCATTCAGAGAGGAGACAGACCTCTTGAGTAAGTCTGGAGCCTTCCTTGTGTGGTTGTGTCTTACAGCAATGCCACACCTGTGGACCTGCAATTTTCAACAAGCTTCTTGATGCTTCAGAGAGATTTCCTGGGTGAAGGCCAGAGATAGCCCAGGAAAGGGAAAAAAAGGTGTAAAGGATGGAGGAGGACATGGCTGGAGTAAGCCGTGCGGCGGAGCGTGACCGGAGACACCAACCCCGTAGATGGTGCAGAAGAGTAAGAAAATGCCCTGGCTGTCTGGGAGAGAAAGATGACACGCAGAGAAAAAAATGTGGGCAATAATCCTTCGTTGTCTTGACATGGTAATAGCTGCCAGTGTCTCTTCCAGTGCAGCTCAGCACATTCCTCTTGTCCCATTTATTCCAATCCCAGACCTTTGCTGGGACTGGAGACCTTGTCGAACAGGGAGCAGAAGGCACCTCAGATAGGGGTGACAGCCATAGGGCCATGTCAAAGAAGGTGTGTGGAGAAACTCCTTGCTGTCCTCGGGGCTGTACAGCGCGATGGCAAAAGGCAATGGGCACACACTGCAACAGGGGAAAGCTGGGCATAAGGGAAAAGTTTTTCATAGAGAAAATAGTTTAGCACTGGAGACCATGCAATCTCCATCTGTGGAGACGTTAAAAGCTTGACTGGGCAGGCTCACAGAAACCTGACCTAGCTTGGAGGCTGTGTTCAGAAACGTCCTGCTGGGGCCCACCAAGGTCTCCTTCTCGTTAAGGCTTTCCACCAGACCACCAGCCTCGATGGTTCCGTTGGTGTCACTACACGTATAATAGTTGTGGAGAATGGCCTTGATCACCACTTTGGAGTATTTCCCCCAAGGAAAGCCACTGCATGCAAGTGTTTTATTGTGGTTCTCACTAGAGCTGCAGACCTCCATTTATCAAAAGGAGTTTTTTAAGTACCCGTTCAAACAGGACGATCCGGATGGATGCTGCCAGCCTGGGAGACAAGCAAGTGAAGGATAAAGAAGACGACATGCTCCTACAGTGCTTCAAAGGCAGTTTGATTTTTATGCAATAGGAACCTGCTGGCTTGAAGTTTTATGAGCCCATTAGAAGCGCAAGGTGAGTTCAGACTACCTTCAGACTTTGAAGACAAGTCAGCCAGTAAAACTGCCTGTGAGACGAAAGCGTAGTAAATAATAATGAAGCAAAGCATATTATTAAGTTAGCTGTTCCCAGTGCTCTTTTTTTTAAATATTTCTTAAACGGAAACACTTTGTTTCCTGAAAGCTTCATTTCAACTTTGGTGCAGCTCTTAATCTGTGACTGTTATTTTATGATTTAAGCATTAACACTGATGAATTTTAATAGACAGGCCAAATAAAATTAAAAGTACATTTGTGGGTGCAGGAAATGCTTTCAGGGAAAGAAAGATTTTATAGGGTGCTATAATAAGTAACACAGATGGGATATTTAAGTTCATAAACCCCAGATACTGAGAAGGATGGAAATACCTCTAAAAGCTGAATTTAACAGCTAATACATATGTTCACTGGTAACATGTGTTGGGGCGCTGGGTGGCCTCAGCTGGGGCCTCCTGCACCCCTGCCCATGGCCCCAGGGCTCCGTTTAAGCTCAGCCCTGGAGCTTCAGTCCTGGTTTGAGTTTGAACGTAGGTGTGCCAATTAGTTGAGATCTGAAAATTCATGTGTTCCTGGGGTAAGGATTAGAGAAGAAAAAAGGACTATGAAGGCCTGTTGTGGAAGGGTACGTCCTTTGCTCTGGCGGCACTGTCGGACCCCTTCCCTGGCACTGCTGGCTGATTTCCTGAGGTGTCTCCCAAAGTGGCTTCTTGCTGACTCCAGGCACTGCGTTAGGTGTTGACTGGTGGATAGGGCCCTCTGTGTTTGGGGTGCTCAGAATGTTTTGGCTGAGTGATCCTAAGAATGTCTGGCTCAGTTAAAGTGGAGAGGATGTTGGCAAGAACGAGCAATGTCTGGAGAACTTGGATCACCAAAGAAAGATGGAAAAATGGGTTAGTTTACACCCTGCTTTTAAAATTTTGAACCAAGAATTTTTTCAATGGATATGGAGGATCCTGAGTCCTGCAACTATAGACCTGCTTTTCTAAGCTGTATTTCATGGACTTTGTTCTGTAGACTTAGTTTTAAGTTGTGTTTTATGGAGGACTGGCTTCTGGAGTCTGGAGGAAAGAAGGACGTCCTCTAGTCTGAAAAGGTCTCTTGCGGGGATTAAGGGAATGAGCTGTTTCTTCCTGGCCACAGGCAACGGAGCAACAAGTTGTGGGTTTAATTTCCAATAGGAAACTCCACTGCCTTTCTCTGATGAAAGCAAAGCATGGGTCTAAGGGTGTGGTATCTCGACTGCTGAGGTTTTTAAGAATAGGTTGGACCAACATCTGTCAAATTATTTGGGTCAAATTGATCATGGCTTGGGGCAGCGGGAGGGACCACGTCTAGCCTTCTTGGAGCTGAGCGTCGCTTAGGAAATAACCGCCATTCCCTTTCCTTGTGCATCTGGTTCCTCATTTCCAACAAGGGTAGCTCTTGCCAGCTCCTTGCTCTCCTCAGTGCATAAAATTTTGGCAGAGTCTCTCTGCTTTGGGTTCTGTGCTGGTTTTGGTATTTCATCTGTGCTTGCCCCTCATCAGAAACTGGTTTATTAGCAACCACAGGACCTATGATAGGAAATTTCCCTATGATTACGGCTGCAACAGAATAAAAACCTTGGCTTCTAAATGCTGTTCCCATTTTTTTAGTTCAAAGTGTACAATGACATTTTTTAAACAATTTAACCAAATCATGGGAGTTCTTCATGTCTGCGGTTGTGTCCAGAAGGAGGGGATACGTTTCTTTGCCAGGAGCATTCATAGTTGGCGTGTTTGAAGCCTGCAGTGTGAAGTTATTGGCTGTCAGTGGACTGTAATCAACTGCAGGCATTAATACTGTTACAGCAATTAAATGATTTGTAGAGTTGGGACTGATGATGTTGGCAATTTTGGTAGCTCGGGGGATGTACCTGGAAGTAGGGAAGAGCTTACCGTTCACCAATTCTTCCCAAGTCTCGCAGGAGATGGGATGAGATCCACCAGACTGCTCATATGTCCAAAGAGATGTTTTTCAGCCTGCACTTGATCAGGCAAGTCCTGCTGTGCCTGCTCATTTGGGGCCTCAAAACTAAGCATATATTGATGCATAGTGCTTTTTTTGTTTGCAGTGAAATGAACTGCTTCTTCTGCTGGATGTATTTCCATGCTAACTGCTGAAAAACGGGTGCTTGTTTTTACATTCACTGGAAGAGAACAGGATGAGCGCTCTTACTGTGTGTGTCGGTCTCCCACAAGTATGGGAACGTACTCAGTTGACCACTTTTCCAAGAAGCCTGTCCTTGCCACAAAACACGTAACATAAGTAAATAAGACAAAAGGTAATAAATAAATAAAAAAAAACCAAACAAAAACCCTTGTTGTGTTTTGACATGAAGAGGAACCTCCCTTGCCTGCCCCTTATGTCTGCTGTAAGGAGTCTTTGTGAGAGCAGAAGAGGCAGTGAACTTCAGAGCCCCCAGCCTGGGCTCAGCATCCGCGTTGGGGGGAATCAGCAAATATTTGGATGCTCATGTGAGCTTTGTAGATCCGAGCGCCTTGAGCTTGGCAGGAAGCTGTTTCCTTAAGGGGACATTTACCTAAGAGAAAATTGTCATCCCTTTGCCCTTTTTTCCTCATCTTTTCTCGCTGTGGTCATCTGATTGTAAATTTTTGTTACCTAAACTGCAAGATGCCCAGAGACCCCTGGGAAGCTCCAGCGTGGCGTGTGAATTTGGTGGTGGTGGTGGGATATATTTATTTGATCCTAACGATGGGGATGGTGCTGTGGAAAACCCACTCTTCAGTGCACAGCAACGTGTGCTGCAGGGGAAGCTCGGGGTTTCCTTAATTCGTCGCTCGTACGGGCAAAGCGAGAGCCTCCACGCCCAGGGAGGGGGTATGATGTGGTTGTGGGAAGGCAGAGCAGGCATATCGTACGTGCGCCGCTGTCTGTGCAGAAACCCTATGACTGCAATAGCATCGGTCTCATGGGGGAAGCAGACTGGGTCTGACCAGTTTTAACCTACAGCTCACCGATGTGTGTGTTTGTTTGTTTGTTTTAATGAGGGAGATGATAAAATAGGGGTTCTCCCCTTGATTTCTCCGGCAGTGAGTGTTTCGGTCATCGAGTTACTCGCGGGCCAGCTGATGGGAAAATAACTAGGAGAAAATTCCTCTTAAACTGGCAGCATCCAGCCCTCAGCAGAGAGGCTGAACTCTATAAAACTCATCTGAGAAAGTCTGTTTCTCAGCCTGCACGCATTCTTTTAAGGGGAAAAAAATTAAAAAGGAAAGGAGGTGGGGGAAAGCCAGAATAAACAGCATGTCGCTTGGAGCTCGAGGCCGTCGAAAGATGGAAGGAAAGGAAGAAGGAAAAAAAATACTTTGAAGAGGTACAGATGGAAGTGCCGACACCAGTGTGCTTTGGTTTTGACAGGGTGGTAATTTGAGCAAACAAACAACAGAGCTGGGAAAGTCGGAGTAACCCTGAAGTTCAGCAGCACAGCACCTTCCTGTTACTGCTTATTCTTATTGTCAAAGCTGACCCAAGATAAGTTTTCCTTAGATGACTTCCCTCCAAAACAGTTCCAGAACTGAGTTTTTGTGGCACTAGATAGTTTCTTTTTTTGGTTATTTGTATCATACTTAATTTTCCTTTTTTTCCCCCAGAGAGGGAATCAATGAAGGGACGGCAAAATACAGTATAGCTCACAGATGTATTCATGTTCCCAACATGGATTTTAATGATTCAAGCCCTAGTAATTAATTTTATACAATTAACCCATTTCCTTAATTGCTCAGAGCAAAATTAGAATAAGATTTTGCTGTCTGTTCACCAAAACAATTTCCCAGTTAACAGACAGCTTCTTCTACATGCTCAAATGAGAAATCGCACTCATCACCACTAGCCAGATTTTGGCTTGTGCATACTGAGCACCTGAGTCAGCAGATCTTTCAAAGGCTGATATGCTAAATAGAGATGATAACTTACTGGAATGGATTTGATCTTTGTGTGATATTGTGCATTTGCCCCGACCACACCCCGGGGATGGGTGGGAGCAGCCATGTGCTTTCTCTTCAGTGCTCAGCGTGATCCATCACGGGTTCGATACACAGCTCTGGTTCTCAGCATACTGGGTGTCATGACCTGGACTCGACTTTTTACTGGGGGGAGAAAGCTGCTTCCTAGTGGCACAGGTGTCCATAAATCCAAAAATACTGCTGGATAGCTTGTGGGGGGGAAGGGATAGGTGTAAGCCATGTCAGAAAGAGTTTTAATTCTGGTTTTCTGCCTGTGGCACTGCAGTACATAACCCCACTGCTGAGAATCAGCTTTTAATGGGGAAAAAGCACCCTCCTTTTGTGTCGTCGTGCGGGGAGCCTCTGTTCAACAGCCCCTGCTCTTCTCAGGGGCATTTCTTACCGTAATTGTGCAACTTGGCAGAGGCTCCCGAAGGAACGGAAAGAAAGAAATCCTCTGTCGCTTCTTCTCACTGAAGACTCGCTTTCATCTCCTGGGAGGCCTCTTATAAAGTAGTCAGTGGTTAAAAGAAATAATAAGCTCTGGTGTTTTCTCAGTGCTATATTAAATCAATTGCACTAAGGAAACTCAATCTTATAATGAAGCTAAGGTGAAACCTCACATCCCCTGAAGCAACTTGCTGCAGGAGGAGTGCCTGGCTAGGCTGGAGCAACTCATCCACTCGCCCATCAAAGTGTCCATGAGATTGGGTTAAAACTCAGCCATTCTCTTCATGGAAACCTTGAGCCCTTTGAAAAAGACATTATTATTAATCAAATACAGACTAGAAAACAATAAAACTTCCTCCTCCCTCCCAAGTTGTTCCTCTTCTTTTTCATTTCGAAGAGGGGGAGAGATGTGTGCTCGGTCGTGGAGCTTCAAAGCCGTGAGGCTCCCTGTGCTGGGTTTGCTTTGAGAGCAGTTCACTGAAACGAACCATTGTCGTTAAACAGCTGGGTTCAACAAAAGGACATTTTCTTTATTGAGATAGCAGGGAGAATGCTGAACCCTTATCACTGTTGACTGAGCCAGGAATCTAGATGAAAATATTCACCCAGTCTTGGTCTTGAAAATGGCCTGTTCCTCCAGCAGTTTTTTAATCAGAGGAAAGCCATGGTGGGTCCTGGGTGATCCAGCTGGTGGTTGTTAGTGTTTTTAGCATGCGTGCTAACTGCAGAATTGAAGAGATTATATGCTTCCTAAAGGTCTTAATCTAGAGTCAGTAAGAGAGTCAATAGTCATGGAAATCGAGTTCAGTTTGGTGCGTTCTGGTGTCGAAAAGGGGAATTTGGTATTTGCCTCAGAAACCTTCAGGATGACTAATTCACCAATGGTAAACAGCATGTGGCATGAATGGAATTAAGACTGGCTTTTGAACAGATCATTCAGTGATGATGAAATGCTAACATCTGAATATGAGCAAATCTCCTGCAGTCTTAATGTAAGCAGGGCAAGACTTCACAGGTTTGGGGTGAGACAATGGTTGGACAGAATTAATTTAGTCTAAATTTAGCCAGCTGAAAGAAAGTCTTGTCTAAACGAGGCTCATACCACACATCTTGAACATCTGTCTCTGAGTAGGATGACTCATCCTCTGAACACATCCATCTCTTATCTATTGACCATAGATGGAGCCTGGATGACCAAATTGTTTAAATTTTGCACTGATAAAGTTAGGTGAGCTGAATCCCACCCAGCGTGTTTACTAACAGTGCGTTTCTTCTACGTGTTTGGATATCTTCTAGTGTGCACTGAGCACTGCAGCCACTTCTGCTTGCCAGGGAGCTGCTTTGAGATCTTTGCAGAGAGACCCTTTTAAAACTGTGGTTACAGAGCTGCATTTCTCTTACAATTTAAGGCAGCCTGTAATAACTAAACTTGGCTCACTGGAAGAAAAACATCTGTTTTGCCCCAGGGCTTGAACTTCACAACTTTCTCCATGCAGAAATCCATCTCACTGTCTGCGGGGCTCCTTCTGGCAAGAAGCTCCTGCTTTTAATTCAAGACTGGTGGAAAGCATGTGCTTTTTGCCTCTCTGGCCAGGAGACATTTAGGAAAGCAGATGGTTTGAGATGTTTCTCTTTGAAACAGGGGGAAGAAAGGAGAGAGGGAGAGTAGGAAAAGTGCATGCTGAATACCTGTCACCTATGGAGAAGCTGGCAATGCATCTGGGTAACAGAGACACAAACTTTTCTCATTTTACATGTGGGCTGAAACAACTGGAGTCAGGCGTGGTAAAGCTTAACATCTCGCTCTTGGAGCTATTCCTCTTTTGTGGGTTGAAGGCTGACTTTGTGGTGGGTTAAATTAACTGCCTTAATTCCCTACCATTTAAATTGCTTTTTAATTAACTTTCTCTCAGGAAAAAATACTGTTTGAGGCACAGAGCAAACCAAAGTGGCTATGTGTATAATAGTTTCTAGTGTGATAAAATATCAGAGATGCTGCTAACCTTTTAAAAGCTTGCTTTCTTATCATACACATTAAATGGGAGAAACTGTCCACCCCTGAATATAATGACACAGTAAATATAGCTTAACTAAATCTTAACAGAACTAAGACGAAGGGTCCTTGATCAGTCACCTTCCTCCTCCTGCCTGGCCCCACACCATTTGCCAAAAGCCACAGCCCTTGCCTTCATATTTGCCTATAGGGCCAAGAGGCCTGAGGCTGACGCTGGAGGCGCGAGCGGTCAGACCTTCGATGTATGACGAAGCTCACGTCTAATTATTTCCTGCCGCTCTGACGGCACGTTTTCTCCCCTCTCCGGCCACATGCAGCCTGGTGGCTGACAGGCAGCAGTCCTCCATCAATTTGGGATGATGCTCCTGTGGAGCTCCGTAGGGAGCTTGGGAAGTCCTAGATGCCGCCAGCTCCGTCCCATCCTATGGCACTGCGTTCCTGGCACGTGGCATGTCCTCTGATGTGTCCGCCTCCCACTGGTTTGGGCCGTAGGTGGAGTCTGCAGCCGTGGGCTGGGAATAAAAATGTCATGGGGAAAAAAAAGAAGTCTCAGCTACATTATTTTTGGTGGGGCTGTGGGAGTGAGGGAAGGTCCGTCTCTAACCTCGCTGGCTAACGGTGATGCATGGTGTGCCTTGTGTGAATCTGCAAATCACGTGTTCCCCTGGTAGTTGAGAAAAAAAAGTGATCTAGTTAGTCCTCTTTGGTAAATCTAACTTTGTAAGGTTGTTACAGCTTGTATTTATATAGTGATTGTGTTTTTTATTGGGTTTGGACAGGCTCTCAATCAGTAGAGACCCTGCAAGCTGATCCATCTTCCTGGACCCCCCCATGCTTCTGGACCTGTCTGAGCAAAAGAGCTTGTTTCTACAGCCCCAATCTAGATCACATTGAGGCAGCTTGTTGGAGCTCTGCTATTTGTGCTTCTTTAAAGTAGGGTTGGGTGAGTTGTATTTCTGTGTTCTGGTGGCTACACAAAATAAAATTAAAATCTCTTTCTGGATATACCAAAATAAGTTTGATTTGTCACAAGGTGGTTTTGGTCCATAATTGTATTTAAATACTTGCTTTAAATGGGACCCAAACCCACAGATAAAGCAAACTCTGCAACTTCTACCTTCAGTTTGGGGGGAGGGAATCCCCCAAACCCCGTGACTCTGAAACAGAAACTTGAAGTATATCAGTCTGAAATGCTAAAGTGCAATTTCAGCTCCCAAATTTCCTCTTCTGTGCATGTTATTAAGACTAATGCTTAACTTGATGAGCATTGAAAAGTAGTCTCCTCCTTCTGGATGCTGCATATTTTGATGAATTTCCTTTTTTTCTCCCTGAACTCTTATGCGTAAAGGTTAAGGTTCTCAGGATACCGTAAAACAGCAAATGATGGCTTGACCTCAGATTTTTCAAGGAGAGGAAGTTGATTTATTTATTTGAAGTTATTATCAGACTCGCTGGACTTATTTAAGGTGGAATGGGAATGATTTTTTTAAAAATGCTTTTCCACATGTGTAAAATAATTGGAAATGTGAAGTGTTCCTTATGCCTGTTTCAGTGTCTGTCTTCCTCCTTTTTCCTCTATCATTTTACCCCTTAGTTTAATCGGTAAAATCACTTTCAGGAAACAGAAAATGCCAGCAATACAGAAGAAAAAGGTGATTTCATTAAAAAAACAAAACAAAAGCTTTCTCTTAAAGGCCTCTTTCCTTTTTGTAACAGGCTGATCCAAAAACCGTTGAGTGTAATGGGAACTTTCTAGAAGGATTTGACCTTTTGTCCACCTTCCTGATTATAGTCGGTCGTGCTATTCCTAGATCACCTGAAAGTACAATTAGTATAACACGTAATTCTCCTCCCTGCTGCGTTTTTATTAGCCCTCTGAAGTTGAATGAGACACCTGAAATCATTTGCACACAATATTATAATTATTTGCTTCCAGAGCACTCTAATATCCCAGGAAGAGGAGAATAAGGTCTCCTCCAAGCAGATACAGCACTGACCAAGCTGCAAATTTTGGTTTTGATGTTGCCTTTTGGTCATGATGCAAGGTTTGGCTCTACCGAGTTGAAGTTATGCTTGTAGATGTAAAATGCAAAATCATCCATCATTGCAAAATAATTTTTGACCTGGGTTAAATGAGATTATTTGTCACGTTTGCACGCATTCATACTGCGTGTTAAATGTATACAGATGAGAAGCTTAACCCTGCTCTGAATTGAATAAGGAAAGGTAACAGGTAGTGAATGAGGTTATCGTTCACATTGGTTTGCTCCTTTCAGATGACACATTTGAGATAATACTAGTCAAATTGCATTTTAGCATCTACAGAGTTATTTCACTGTGGTTGTTATTAAAATAAGTGATGAACCCTGAAGCAGACTTCTCTGTTTCACTTTTTGGAGGGCAGGCGTATCTTAATCCTCTCAGAAAGTTAAGTTGCTCTGAGTCAGACGTAGTCAGGGACAGATACGGTGGGAGTGTTGCACACAACTTGCTAACCAAATGTCTCATTAAGAAAAAAGTTAATTTTTTTCTTTGTTTCCTTGGGGTTTCCCTTAGATTTCTTGGGGATTTTGGATGTTTTCCTTAGTGTAAGAGTTCTGGGTTTTATTTTACAAAGTTTATATCTTCTGAGAGGAGGTGAAGAGAAACCACATCCTGCCCAGGTTTATCTTCTTTCTTATCAGTCAGAAATACAAGCTGGACTGTTACAAGCTGCTTTTTGGACTCTGCAAAGCTATTCAACACAGATTTCCTATTGCAGGTCATGCAGCTTCCTCCTCTGATTTTGGTTCTCATTCAGCACAAGGCAGTTGTGGAAACAATCCCTTTTATATAAATATGGAATAGGGGGCTATCTTCAGAAACGGTATGTCCACTTTCAAGGGAAAAAAATTTGGAGGAAAAACTAGAAAAATTGTGAAGAGTCCTGTCGAAGAAAGAAGGCAGGCATCCGTGATGCATCTCAACTGAAGAAATACTTAATGGAGAAGGGAGGCATGACGTTAAGCTCCTGACACCCAAAATAATTCAGGAAAAGATGTAATTTCTGAAGGACTCATGGCCAAAGCAGCCAGGGTTTTGGTATAAACCTGCCCGGTTACCTGCCCTTGGGAGAGGGAGCCACGGGGAATCCCAGTGACCAGAGCCTGTGGTTTTGGGAAAGCTGTCATGGTGATGACTGGGAGGCTGGGAACCATCCTGCTTTCCAGTCTGACCAGTTAGGGTGTCCAATTCTCGGAAGAGGAGTAGTATTGGACCAGTTAGGGGTGTCCATTTCTTGGAATAGAGCTGGGATTGTACGAATTAGGGTGTCCAGTTCCTAGAAGAGAGCTAGAACTGGACCAGATAGGGTGTCCAGTTCTTGGAAGAGAGCTAGTATCGGTGGTTGAAAATGACTGGGTGGTCTTGTTCCTGCCCATGGCTTTCCAAGACCAGGGAGTTTGGAGCCCCTGAAGAGTTTGGTGCAGGAAGCTTTGAATCAATTTGGACAGTGAAGGCTTGTGGCAAGTCAGTTTCTGTGTAGGTGTGACTGGTGTTTCATCTCCCATGAGCTTTTTCCATGCTCTACCCACCCAAACTACCTTGCTGTTTTGAGGCTTTGCCAGGTTGAGCCACCCTGTCCACAGCCAGATAAGAGCACTCAGGTGTAGGATCATTTGACCTCTCCCCATTTGCAGGTTTTCAGCATCTAAGTCGTCATTGTCTACCTTTTGAGTCACTGTTTAAATCTAGCACAAGTTGAGCAATTTAGGACCGAGGAAGTGCAGTTGGTACAGCCTGACAATCCTGTTTGGATTAACAGGTAGATGATGGATGAATGTCTCAGAAGCACTGAAGTTTTTTCTTCAGCACACAATGCGCATGTAGTATATGAATCAAATCACGTAATTAGAGAGGTCTTCAGGTTTTCATTGCTCTGGCCACTTGTCTATGCCAGCTGTTAGGAAATTGGGTCATGCTACCTGATATTTATTGTCTTCTATTTCAGCATGGCTGGAAGATGTTGATATCTGCAAGAAGGCCAGCTAACTGGAGGATGGATGTTGCAGGACAATCACAAGGTTGGGGGGTCTGTGACCACTACACCTGAGCATTTTACCCCAAAACCCACGCTCTGTGAAAGGGAGTTCAGACTTCAGATGCTCGGTCTTGTTCTGAAAAATTACTGACCATAAATTCCACCCTGAGTAGTTTTGGTCTGCAAATAAATTTACTCTATATCTTGGGTTTTTTTTTTCCGTATGGCTTTGGAGTCACCATATATCTTCATGCCTCCAAGTTTGAGCTTTAGAATGAAGGACTGAATTTAAAAGATTTTAAAAAGCCAGCATTATTAAATAGTCAACTAGGCCTGCAGGGATAATAGTCTTAGCTCTACAAATGCCTGCAGTGATGGATAACTTCATTTTCTGCTGATGCATGTAGGAGCACCGATGGAAGGAAGCTTTTTTCTTCTCTGAGAGGGTGAAAATGAGTAGAAATAGGTTTGCCCTATGAAAGCATCTGCCTGAGGAGCTGAGGGAGTTTCAGATGTACAATGTTAGACAGAGACAACCCAGAAATTGCTGGTGGTATTGGAAAGTAAAAGTCACTAAATGGTGACTTTCTTCCTCACCTGCTTCCAATCCTGGAAGAGAGGGATAATAGGAATGTAAATGGAGTTATTTGAACTGCCAGACTTGTTTTTTTCTGGTCTAGTCCAGGAGGGGTGAAATTCTGTGTGGCACTTGTCATGGGTGATTGGCAATGCAATGGTCTTATTCAACAGTGCTGATATTACGTAGCGGCAAATTTCTTCTTGTATAGTGCTCCATAAATGTACAAACCCTCTTTTTATTTGATTGGCTCATATTATCTAACTTTGGAACAGTTTGAATAAGGAGTTTGAAGGCAGACTGATGCGGAAACCCAAAGCGCTTTCTTTAGTTTAATGATGTCCTTCCCCAACCGTTGTAGGTGTCAGCAATGGGGAGCTGTTGCTGGCTGAAATCCGCATTTGGCTGTAAAGTTTTGAGTCAAATGCTTTTCTAATGTGCTGAATGTGTTGTCACTTGTTGATAGGAATGCATGTGTCTCTGTGTGTGGTGTAAGCCCAGATTGTAGCCAAAAAGCCTACTTACTAGAAATCGCAGCGAGCAAACCTCTTCTCTACAATAAAAAAATGCATTGATTCGACATATCTTTATTTTAGTTCATTTTGAAAAGTTCTCAATCTAGCTTTTAGTCTGAATTTTACCAGAAAGACAGCAGCCCAGGTAAATGGTCATCTTTGTGGGTTTTTTATGTTTATTAATCATTACCTTTACACACCTTATTTTCACTTGCATGTTGACAGCGGAATAATTCACATTTTGCTTGAGAAAAACAACTTTTAGCTCAGTGAAGAGAGCTGCTGGAAGGACAGGATGGTGGGGGTGGACCCAGATGTAGAGAAACCGTGGGGTGTCCTGTCTGTGCCATAGCAGGAGAGGTGGATGTGGACGGCTGGTATGCATGTCCCATCCCTAAACCCAGTCTCCATTTGAAGGAAGACTAAGAAAAAAGGCTCCTCTGGGGATTAAAAATCAGACTGATATTGGACTTTTCCCCTGGGACCACACACCATAACTTCTGTGTCAGAGTTCAGGCTCGGTGAATGTTTTAAAAGACCTTTCCTATAATGGGATGATTTTCCTATTGGAAAAAATTTGCATGAACTGCGGCAGTTCCCAACAATTATCCTCCACTTGCTAATAGTGGTTTTCCCCTTCTTCTTGGCAACATGTCAGCTAAGGTGTATCCGCTTCCCCACCACTGCAGTTACAGTAAACTTCCAGAAGTTTTGGGTTAAGCTTGAGGTAAAGCATAGGATTACGACATCAATATCTTATACAAAGTTTTGTGGTGACAGTCACACATGAGAATTTTTCTCATATGAAAAATGTCTGCAAATTGGGGAAAAAAGGGTGAAACTTCTTGTCCCCGGTGAGGACTGTTCCCACAGTGCCCATACAAGGAGACGAGCGGATGTCGTTTGGACTCTCCCATTCCCAGTGGGAACATCTCTTCTTGATGACTTTTCTACTGAGCCAGTGCAAAAGGTTTCATGTTGATTGACTTTCAGAAAACACCACTTCAGCTGCATCAGCCTTCGGGAAACAATACTCCAAAGCATGGAAAATTTCCACAGAGTCTATGTGGGGTCTCCGCACAACGGCTTCCGCTGACTGCTGCTGGTCCGTACAGTGACCGGCTTGGTGACAAATTCAGTAGTGCTAGAGGTATCTGACTTGCTGACAAGCACCTTTCCCCTTCAGACACGCTCTATCTTGGTGCTCTCTCAAACACAAGGCTTAAATAAAAGGCATTTACTAGACCCTTTTGGAAATAACCTTTGTAACGTGGCTTGGTGCTCACTTTTCAAGGAAATACGTGAGGATTTCAACTTTGAGGGTCCTGTAGGAGGCTGATCTGAGGTTCTGTGTCAAAAACAGCCTCTCCAGTTGGGTCTCCCATTGCACAAGGTTAGTCTGTGGCTTCTTCAGCCAGGATCAGTCCCCAGGTTGCCCTGTGAGCGGCCTCTTTGTCTCTTAGACAAGGGGGCTCTTTTCAAGTAGTCTATAGCATAGACCATACAATAGCCTGAGGAAGCGGTTGCTGTCAATGCCTGTGCCGCTCCCGATGTCCTGCCTTTGCGTGCCATCCCACGACGGTGCTTTCTGCCCAGCAAAGCCTGACAGCCTCCGCTTGCTTCCCCCGCCCCTGCCCCATGTCCCCACGCTCAGCAGGTTAAAGGGTGAATGAAAGCAGCTGTTTCCTCTCCTTGACAAGAGTAAGGCAGGCTTGCAAAACCCAGACGGCCCCGGCAAATGCCCCTGTGAGTGTGCAGGCATGTAGCAGTGCCTTGCATAGCAGAGTAACAGAGCACTGGCAGCGCCAGCGTGATTCAGGCATCTTGCATCAGCCCTTTGGCGGGCTAAAAAAAACCCCTCTCTGCCTGTAGGTCAAAGAAATTTAGGGGTTCCCCTTTTTCTAGTCACTGCTCACACACAGTCGGTGTGTCCAGGAACTGTTTGTATTTCCCCGAAATGATAAAAATGTTACCTTTAACTCCTGCTTGATGAGAGCAGAGATGATGAATAGAGAGATTTGGCTCTCCTGCTAAAATCCTGGTAAAAATCTGCATTAGCCAGTTGATTTCAGGAAGCTTTCGCCTGCCTGTTGATCACTGTCCTGCAGTCCCAGATACTGCAAATGGTCAGGTATTTATTATTACTTCCCATAACCTGCTGAATAAAGAGAATAAGTTTACTCTGTATAACGGCGAACTATAGTATATAACACATGGAGAGGGTTGGGGGTCTTTAAACCCTGTTGGTTATTCAGTGATTTCCATTCAGAGTACTGGTTGGCTCTTTTATATTCAGATTCACAGTGGAGCGTATTTAAAAGCTGATCCTAACCTGCATTAAGAAACAGCGAAGATTTTCATAATAAACCCAGCCTATTGCGATTCTTTCTATATAACGTATTAGGAAAATTGAAGTGACACAGGCTCGGTCAAACATTAACGTATTTGATTGTCAAGCACCAGCAAACACACAGGTACAAAAATTGCTGAAAAGGTCCAAATAACTTGCATTGCTCTATACTGTCTGCTCTGGTTAAGAACAGAGATAGGGGAAATGGTTTATCGCACTTTTACTTAGTGCAGAACTTGCTGTGCATGTTCAACATTTAATGATATGAATAACTTTATTGAAATACAGATATTAGGGAAGAATAGCTTTTAATGTCTCACGCCTTGCCTCTAGGAACAAACTTATCCACTAACTTTACTGAATAATACGAAGGACCTATTGAAAGATTTGGGTTTTATGTAACACTTCTACGTATCTTATCAAAAAAGCTGAAAACCAAAATAAGTGCAATTGCAGGGTTCAGAACAGCGTGTTCATCAACAAGAAAATACTTCTGGCATTTTATTAGAAAGGATCTGAGTGAGGGATGTGATGCAAACCAGCATAGTTAAATAACTTGTTCTCTTGAATAACTTGAGCTTGATAACAACCCCATGTGGGCTTGATATGACTGCTCGTGAGCCTCGGTGGGGCTGGAGTCAAGTTTCATCAAGTTCTGCTGATCTGGTCTGTCTGTTTTAAGCCTATGATCTCGATCAAAGGAGCTTTTCATAGCAAAGAAAAAAGGGTGCAAGAATTTCTGGGCCTCAGTGGCACTTTTGGGCGTAGTGTGGGCACCCCCTTTCAAAAGGTGTTTGCAGCGGGTGATGGAGCTCAGTGAGAGCAAACACTTATTTCAGCTCGCACTCCTCTCAGAAGAGCAGTGCATCACCTTGTCAAAGCTTGCTTGTTGGTGCTGTTTTCCTCTTTTCTCCCAAACCGCAGCACACCTGACCAGCCCCGTGCTAGCTGCCATGTTTCCATCTGAAATTTCAAGCAGTCCCCTTTGTCCTCGCGCACAGGGGAGCTAAATATAGCTCTGTGTGGCACCGTGGCAAACTTTCCCCTCTGTTCTTGTATCCGAGCCATGCCTTAATGCATTTCCTCTGAGTGAAGATGCAGGCTGATCATAACCATCACATGTGGAAGGGAAAACACAGCTGAGATGAAGCAGAGAGTGCTGCCTCCTTCCCACTGCCTGTCAGAGCCAACCTGATGTCTCAGACGTCCACAAATGTCACTCTTTTGGATAGATTTCTGCAGGTTTTCGCTTGTGTTGGGCAAAACCGCCTCCGCTGTCAGCTGCTGAGGTGGATCACACAAACACACGCACACTTTCTACACAGACACTGGCTGCAGGAACCCAGAGACTGCAATTCCTCCCTTCTCCGGCTGTTGCAATGCCGCTGTCGGGGACCCACGTGCACGTGCCAGCATACAACATGGTATGCAACAAATCTTGATTTCTCAAGCATTGAACCAAAATATTTTTTTCTATCCACGGATTTAGCTATTGCAAAGCCAATGTCTATTATGAAATCGTGAGGGCTAAGGGAGTAGAGCATCCTTGAAATTATAATATGATTTAGTAAGAACAGGAAACTCCTAAGCTGTAAAATGCAGCGGATCGTAAAATCAAAACAATCAAGCGTAGCTACCCTCAGCCAGAGCAAATGTGACTTGTAATACTGGCATATCTAATCTTTTCGTGGTGTGTATGCATAAACTCGAGCGGCGCACGTGTGAGCCAGAAGCTGCTGTCACTCAGCAGCTCTCCCCTGTTTCGGTGATCATTCTGCGTAAGACATGTCATGGTTGTCTCTCCTCTGCTCACTTCTAACAGGGAGAATGAGTTTGCTATTTGCAATGAAATAGCGAGCCTCGCAGTGAGGAGGAATTTAATAACTTTACAAAAATACCCACAAACTGCAACGGTAACGTTGAGTATTGAGCATTTCTGCATGGGTTTAGGGCTGAGCGCCAACCCTGAGGTGGGTGAAGGATCTTGCACAGGTTTCATCACAGGGTTGCTCACCTGTGGTGTTGCCCCTGTCAAGGTAGATGGACATTTTGCAATGGTCAACGTGGGGCTGCTCTTCCTGCTCTCAGAGAGCAGAGGAACTCTTTGGGTTGCAATTTCAGTATTCCTTTTTCTCCATGATCTTTAAAGGCTTCCCCAGATAACATTCCTGTACAAAGCTATTTATAACAATGGAAACAAGTGTCACTGTTTGGATCAGAGCTGTTGCCTGCTGCAAAACAGGATTTGACCTTTATACAGCTATTTGTTTTTCTAAATTACAATGAAAATGGATGCACAATTAACACAACACTAATAACTGCATGACCAAGAGTAATGGACTTAGTATTGCGGCATAGGTTAACACATCTAAACAGTGACTGCATTTTGTCATGGGAAAAATACAGTAAATCCAAGAATATGGGTATTTTGTTCATGAAGATGAAAGAACTTATAGTGCGTAATTCTTTGCTAAGTCACCGGTTGTGTAAGTAAGTGTGAGGAAACTGTTCATGTGGTCAGCTTGATGATCCTACTTACATCTCATGGATCATATCTCCTGCAGTGAAATACCTTTGCATAACTGCAGGAAGTCTTAAAAATTATGTCAAAGCTCAGTGACATACTATGTTTGCTGACTGATATATGCAGAAAGTACCACTTCTATGACATAGGGTCATAGGATAACTCAGGCTGGAGGTGACCTCAGCAGGTCCCTGTCCGACCTCCCGCTCAAAGCGGGTCAGCTCTGGGGTCAGACCAGATTGCTCAGGGCTTGATCCAGTTGGGTCTTGACAACCGCCAAGGATGGAGATGGCACAACCTCGCTGGGCAATGTGAGCACGTGTGACATGTTGCACCTTCCTCCTGCCCAGAATGAGCAGTGAGGGTCGGTCACTCCCTCCAAATCGCCATTGTAACATCTGCTTCTAAAATCAATTCCTTTGCTGATAATCCTTGCTCAGATTTGAGTCATGACATGTTTTGGCCCCATATCCATTGTCATTGCTCTGCTGGTCTCTTAAGTAGATTAAGAAGATTTTTAGGAAGCTAAAATTATGTACTAAAATGTTCTGCGATGTGTTTTGTACAGGAATATAAAGAAAGCCCCCCGAGATAATCCCAGAGCCAGGTCCTGGTGGGTGCATCGATGGTTGGTAAGAGAGTTGGGAAGCGTGTCAGGATCTGCTTTGTGAATGTGGGCTTTCCTCTCTGTGGCAGGCAATAGGACCTACAGGCTGAACTTTTCCTTCTTGAGACAATACTCTTTTTTTTCTTTTTTCTGAGCTTCTTTTCAAGATCAAGTTCTTTGTAGAGATCTAGTTTATTTTAAGGAAGCTGCAGATTCAGAGGCCGTAACTGCATTACATTATTCCTATTGTCCTTGCTAAAGTCTTCAAGGAAAACCACTTGAATTAAATCTTTTTTCCCCCTTCCCTAGGCAGGATGTAAAAGAAAAAAGATTCCCTACGACCATGGAGCTGATCAAAGTATTTTTATTTACTCTTTTTTATGGTCAGTTTTATTGTTGTCAGTAACTGTTCAAAGAATAAACTGAAATCCACCTGTTTTCAATGCCATTTGTAGAATTATTATGTATGAAAAATGTTGGTTATGCACAGCATAAACAAAATGGAAGTGACTTGCACTAGCTACTGTAATAGGAAGTGTTATAGAGTGAAACACATTGCGACATACCGCTCAAGGCAACAAAATTGAAGTAAAATTCATTCTTCTGACAGCAACTTTTTTTAATGCTGACATATTGCTTAAGCAAATTGTGAAAGAGTTGGTGAAGTTTCGGGTCTGTTTGAATCCTTTTTTAAAATCAACTAAGTCACTTGAACTATATATTTGAAATTGCACAGCCAAGAGTAAGACTGTATTTTCTTTAAATTAGTTAGTCGCTTTGAATTGGAGTAACATTTAAGACTGCTGGGCAGCTTTGCTAATGTGGGTGTTTCAGAGTCTTCAGGATGTTGCCACTGGGAACGTGTTTATCAGCATAGCTGTAAGATGTATGGATTTCTTCAAAGTTGGAAAAAGTTTCAGGTCAATCTGAAAAGCATTTTTCAGGTTTAACATCAGCACGACTGAGTATGATTGAAACACTTTGGACCTCAAATCTTCAACTTTAACCTTAGGACTTTTTGTTCTTTAAAATAAAAAGGAGTAACTTTCACAATGGCACACTTCACAATGAAATCCAGAATGTGTTCAGTGCTGAGCTAGGCACAAGTGGGTGATGTTCTGGAAGTATTTTAGCTGAAGCCATTTGACACGAATTCTGGAATTAGACTGCAACAACTTAAACATCAGATGGTATTAACTCACCTCTGAATTGCAATCTGAGCCTACTTTGGAGTCATGAGCAGCTAGGTTATTCATGGATGGATCCTTCACCTGTTGTGCAGAAGAAGAGAGATGGGGGTTGAGGACTCATTGTGCTGATCTCTCTTACTACCTCCTGCTGCCACTTGAGGACAGGTGTTCCCAGGATCAACCTGGGCAGGTTCAGTTTTCAGGGCCTTGAGTGAAATGTTTCCCTCCTTCAAGGGTCAGGCTGCCCATGCTGGGGCCAGCTGTGGTACAGTGCAGCCATATCACAGAATCACAGAATCATTAAGGTTGGAAAAGACCTGTAAGATCATCAAGTCCAACACCATCATGCCCACTAAACCATGTCCCGCAGTGCCATGTCCACACGTTCCTTGAACACCTCCAGACTCTGTGAGCTGAGTGCTCTGACTCCTCTTTCAGGTCACTGAAACAGATATTAAAGAGGACAGGTCCCAGGATGGACCCCCGTGGCACCCCATCGCAGGACCCTTTAGGACAGATAACGTTCACACCCCTCCCTGCATTCACAGATGTAAGCATTTCATCATAGGAGGCAACCAGGTTGGTCAGGCATAACTCACCCTTGGTCAGGCCATACTGTTCCCAGTCACCTTGTTCTCCCCTGCGCGCTCAGAAACGTGCTCCAGGAGGCTCCATCCATGGCTTTCCAGGGACTGAAGAGAGGATGACCGGCCTTTACTTTCCCCATCCTCCTTTCCCTTTTTGCAGAAGGATATAACATATACTGGGAGAAACATTTGCCTTTTCAGTCATCTGGGTCCTTCCCTGATCTCCGTGATCTTTCAAAAATGATAGACTGGTCTTGCAAGGATACCAGCCAACACTCTCAGCACCAGTGGATGCCATCCATCAGGTCCCATGGACTTGTATGGGCTAAGATTTCTCAAGAGACCCTGACTTGATTCTCTTCCATCACTGGTAGATCCTCTCCTCCTTGAACTCTTGTCTCTAAGCTCAGGAGCCTGGCAGACCTTCCCGGTGAACAGCGAGACAAAGGAGGCATTGTATACCTCATCCCCATCTGCATCAACTGGCACTAAATCATCTACACCACCCAGCAGCAGGCCCACATTTTCCTCATTCAGCCTTTTACTGCCCATGTAGGTGTAGAAACTCTTCTCACTGCCCTTGGCATCCCCCGCAAGTCTCAGCTTGAGGTGAGCTGTGGCCTTCCTGATGCCATCCCTGCAGGCCTGGGCCATGTTTCCACGTCCCTCCCTTGTAGCCTGTCCCTGCTCCCAGCTCTGTCTGCTGCCTTCTGGGTTTGGAGCTCAGTCTAGACAAGGCTGCCACGGATTACCGCATCCCCAAACCACACTTCCTATTTTTGTGAGAATCTGCTTTCGGTTTTGAAGAGAGAAAAGGTGTAAAGGCAGAGGTTTCCTTCTGGGTTTAGTTCTAAGAGCACATTGTGACACTTGAACTTCTGTTTTCTCGTCGTACTAGGAAAGCACAGTGTCTTCAGCGTCTTACCTGGCTATTAACCCTGTCAAATATTCAAGATGATATTTGGATGAGTGTTCACTTATAAGTAGTGCTACTGAATCATGAGTTGCCAGGAGAGAGTATTTATAGCTGCCATTAATGTTTATAGAAGTGAAGAAACATAGCAAACTTTGTTTACACATGAAAAAAAAAGTTTTTAAAAGTGTTTATTCTAGAAGGCAGAGTTTAACTCTGATACGATTACATGACGCTGTTGATATTCTGTGGGCCTGGGCAGATCCCTGGACATTTTTTCTAGGGCCATGGTGACCTTTACATGCTGCGTTTAATGGCAAATTAGAGAAAAAGAGACATTACTTGCATACACTCTGGTATAATGGATTAATCCATGTTTACATACATAATCTCTGAGTCACTAGATATGTGCCAAAAACCTGAGGGGAACAGAAGATAATAGTTCATGGCTTTGCAAAGTTCCTTTTCAAGGTAAACAGTCCTGTGCTGCTACTTGGTGTGTGGTATTTTTATTTCCATTGTATTGAAAGAAGGTATGTTCAAGAAGGATGTGCTCAAGCATTGAACAGATTAAAGGATTAAAGGATTTTCTGCGCTCTGTTACCTTCCAACTCTAGGAGGAGTGAGTTCCTACAAACATTTTATTTTGGTTCCTAGAGTTTTTGAGTATGTGGTGCTTGGACAGAAAATTCGTATGTTTTCATCTACTCCTAGGCACTCATTTCTGCTAGCGTCTCAGATACAGAGAATTGAATTAATTTCCATGTCACAGTTAACCAGGTAAATACTGGAAATTGGATGGTTTTGTTTACCCTTTGATATCTGTTAGGCTGGGGGGCTATCAGAAGATGGCTCACTATCTTTCAAAACTTGAAATATACTCTAATCAGGAGACCTGTGAGATACAGATGCTGTGTAATGTTAAACTGTATGTAAAAATATACAGTTTCTTGATCAATGTTAGAACAGCTTCCTAAATCTCACTTTGTCCTTGTGAGTTGTAGGTGGACACATGAACGTGAATAGGAATTTAAATGAAGTAATTTTTTTTGTAGCAAGTCTTGTTATGAGAGAGCGTAGAGTTGCATCATTACTTCATGACGACAGCAACAAGATGACGAAATACATCTTTCAACAGCTACTGATCCCGGCCACTATTATTTCTTGTATTATTCCTGATGTTGGTATTTCTGAAAGCACTTTTAACAGAATTTCTACTCTACGGGAAATCTTGAAAGCCTATTTTTCTTTGAATTGCAACAAACCCAAGATGAATGCAAGTTGAAAATGTTGAAATTCTCTGCAAATTGGAAATGCTGAGTTTGGACGAGCCGTATGTGGCAGTCTTGTCTCTTGGCTGTACAAGCCTGAGTCAATAGTGCGGTTCTGTGACAACGACAGAAAAACAATAGTAAGCGATGGGAAAGATCTTATTTGGCTATTGGTGTGCGTCTGTGTGGCAGAGTGTTGGTCGATTTTTCCATCCCAGAAACCAGAAATTCATTTCAAAGGCTTTCTCCATTTCATGACCTCTATGGAGATGACTCAGATGAGAATATTTCTGAAATTTCCCTTGGCAGGTTATTGCACAGTTTTATAGCCCGTCACCATAAACAATACTTTTGTGAACACGTTAAGCCCTTAAAAATATGAATTTCTTAAAGTTTTGTGTGAGCTAATGCGTGAGCTAATGCGAGTTCTCTAATAACTTGGTGGCATAAAATGGACTTTCCCTGGAGTATGGTGCTGGGGGCTGTTCTCATCCAGGGAGGGGCTGTTTGCAAACAAGAAGACAAGCGTCCTTGCAAAATGAAAGCCCTGCACAGCGCAGGCGTGGTGGCAGTGTTAGCTCTTCTCTGCCTTGAAAACGGCTTTTAGGAGATCAGAATAGCTGATGTTGCAGGCACTTAAGTTTGTTGGTTTTTCATCTATGCCACCAAATCTTAATAGCAGGATTTTTCCTTTGTTCACATCCCAGGGTTGACGTTTTGCTGTCACTTGTGTGGCTGGTTTTGCTGGCGCATTGAGGGACGCATGAGCCAAGCGCCATAGTATAAGGGTGACCATATTGACTTGCATCTATTATGGTTACTAATCAATGAATGACCCCTCTTCCATTAATCTGACTAATTATTAAATCTATTTATACTTTAGGCTTTGCCAGTATACTGTGGCAAAATGTTGTGTAGTTTTATAAGTTGTGTGGAAAAAGTAATCCTTTTGTTTTAAAATTGCATCAGATAATTTGAATAGCTCTCAAGCTGAGCAGTGAGAAACAGTGACTACTCCAGCGCTAGTCACCTTCCAAACGCCATCCGGTCATATCTGCGTCATGGATCAAGCCCTGGGCAACCTGGGCTGACCCCAGAGCTGACCTGCTTTGAGCCAGAGGTTGGACCAGAGACCTCCTGAGGTCCCTTCCAGCTTGAGTTTTCCTATGAGCCTGTTTCTCCCACCAGCCTGCTCTCTTCCAAACTACATTATATTAATTATATATTAATTTTATTATATTATATCATATTATATCTCTCCTTCTGTAGCAGCCGTTCTGTATTTTTTGTCATCCTTGTCTTTCTACATTTCCCTTTTCTTTTTTTCAATCCTTTTTATGATGGGAAGGGAACTGCAAAAAAATCCAAGGGTCTCAGTTGCTTGTATTACTTTTTCCATGGCACACATCTTCCACACAGATCTTTTGCCGACTCCTGCAGATTGGCTAGCAGCCAACGTTGAGATTTGGTCTCTTCAGACAACGTCCCGAGTTCTGCTGTTGTATTTGTGTCAGGAGTGCAACGCAAAACTGTGCTTGTGAAAAGAAATTCAGTTGCCAAAACTTTGCAGGATTGTCCCATCCTAATAGTACATGTTCACATAGACGGTGCTCATGTAGACAACTAACCTGGAGAACTGCACAGAGACAGACTGTATAATGGTGTCTGGAGATAAATTACTTCAGGTCTCTAATGGCTTCTCCTGCATTTAAACTGATGATCTACCAAAGGAATTTTTTTTTTTACTCTATCATCAGTTTCAAAAGTTAGCCAGTCCTTGGTATTTTGTTTAGGGATTTAAGCTTATGAAGAAGGAGTTATAGATTATTCTATTTCAGCATGTGGGATGACTGCACAGATGCCACATAAATACCAGTGAAATACGGTTTCCCATCAGGAATGAGAGTAGGAATATTTGCATGGCTTTCAGACTAGATTCAGACTTGCCTCATTCTGCTAAACTTGCTTACGCACACCTAAGCTGTCTGTTGGACAGACCTGATGTCCGTTTCTGGTAAAAGAAAGAGATTCAGGATTAATGATTCAGAAAAGACAGATGAATCAGTTGTGAAAGTTCAAGTTTCTTTTAATTCAGAATATTAACGTATGCAATGTATAGAAATGAAATGGGTCAGGAACAGTGGATTACATTTACATATGTCATTGCATTACATTACATATGTAATCCACTATGCTACAGTCTTCAAAAACATTTCAGGTGTCATCGTTAGAAGTCCTTTAGTGCTTGTTTGAATTTTAATTTAGTTTATAACGCGTACATACTCTTTATGATCTATATTGTAATACAGTTAGGAAAGACAGTATTTCAAATGGGGATGGTAATGGGCAGAAGTATGATAGACAGATTGCATGAAGCCAGACAGCTACAATTAGTTCAGGTTACTAAAGGCTTTCTTTTTCATGGACTTGAAGGAAAAATACTGGTTTGTCCTGCGGAAGTGCTTGCAGTCTCAGCCAGGTCCGGGTGCTGCTGCGCTAGCGCTGCCTCTCAATGAGCAGAGAAGCAAATGGAAAAACAATTAGTCTGCATAGCTGCATTTTTCTGAAAGTCATACTTTTTTACCAACAATCGCCAGACGATGTCAGAGTCCAGGAATTAAAAAAAGAAATCATTGCTGCTGTTCCAAAATCCTGGAACAAGTGTGGTGTTACGCCACGACTCAAGGGCTGGACAAAGAAAGACGTGGTTGCGAAAAGCTTTTTGAGCGTCATAATACAACTCCCAGCTGTCTAAGCCTGCATACCCTTCACAAAGCCCTCCTACCCTCCACTTCACAGTGTTTTGGCTGCAAACCAGAGCGATTTCACTTTATTAGAATTCTCACAGTTCTTCTGGCTTGTGATGATGAGATTACACTCTTCTTTACTCTGGGTAGTTTCTTCCTGCTTGACAGCATTAATGCCTGAGAGGACAGAAACAGTTTCTGCCTTCACAATTTTTATCCTTTTTGGTTATTCTATACATTCAAATCCGTCTAAAAGCCAGGAAAGTTGCTATTCCACATTGCGTAAGGAGGAATCATGAAATTTCCATCTTATTCTGTCACTAACAAGCGACACAGTTCGTATTTCTCCCTCCTATGCTCATAGTCATAGATAATTTAGGCAGCCATAGGAAGCTTTACGATTTCAGACAATTTAGGAAGATTTTCCAAAAATCAAAGAACTTCAGACATCTGAGATGCTCTGAATCACCCTTTGTAGGTGCACAGCTCCGTCCACTGACTACGCTGGGGAGAAAAGGTTCTTTTTTGGGTCTTCTGAGTCATGGTTCAGCTGGACTCCCAAAGCAGCAGGAGGAGGAGGATCAGATGGGAGTTGGACTGTGGGTTTGCCTCCTTCCTCGCGGAGGAAAAATTCCTGGGGTTTGTCAAAAGGAGTCCCGCTGGCCCTGACGTCATGCGGGAGCTCAGCGGCCAGCAGCGCAAAGCAGCCCCAAACAGGGCTCGAAACACAAAAACTTTCTCTTACGGGACATGGTCTCTAATGATCAATAGAGGCTCTCACAACCGATTGGTATAACTCAAGGATGGACACACTGTTTCAGACCAAGAGTCATTCCAGCCCTGTATCCATCTCCTGCGGTGGTACCTGAGCAAGAACAGCACGAGCCATTTCACCCCAGCCTGATGTGGTTTCCCACTAGTAACCCGTAATTAAATTTTCCATGTACTTATGCAGCCCCCCATGTAACACTTCCAGCTTGTTCTACAGCCCAGAAGGTAACAAACATCTCCTACCAACCTTCCCACAAACCTCTTTCTAATCCTCAGTGTCCCATTATGCCCTATTTTGGAGCACGGTGACTCCAAAAACATGGGTTTTCTTACAGCACTCTTCTAGCACATCTCACTCAGCTGGTTTGCCAGTGAGCTGCAAAGAAAAGAGCTCCTGCTGATAGAGATGGGGAGCTCCCGGCCCCCAGTGGGACGAAGGGCTCTTCCAGATGTTCTCTGCAGCTGGAAAATCTGTTGTGCTCATAGGAAAGCGACTACAATGCTCAGGGCCCCTCATGTGGCTTTTATTTGATAGAGATGTGGTTAGTCTGTGACAGAAACACATCTGTTAAAAAGATAAGTTGGCCTTTGCCCGTGAATCCTCTGGCAATCTCGGTCGTGAGCTTGGAGCGGAGTGAGTCCCATATGCTCGGCACCCAAGCATGGAACTGCTCTGTGGGGCATTGCAGGCACCTCCGGGATTCAAACACCATTTAGAACACATAATCTGGGGGGGGGTTTACCCCACTGTTGGGAGAGGCATTTCTAAATTGTTTCCTCATGGCCTTCATGGTCCAACTTTCCTGGTCAGAGCTGAGCTGTCATCTTCTGGGGAGAAACCTCTTTGGTAAAGCAATCAAAACAAAGGGCTCTTCAGTAAAAGGGACAGAAAAAGAAAAGAAAAAGCAAGGGAAAGAGCTGAAAAGCAGAGGCGGTGGAGGGAGGGCGGGAAGCATGGCCCCACGGCAGCCCTGCAGACATGCCGGGCAAGCACACCTGCCCCCGGGGGCTGTCCTCGGATGCAGCTGGAGGTCCACGTCATTACCTACTGCTCCTTCCTGCCCCCGGATGAGCATGATGTCAGGCACCTTGCACAGCTGGGAGTCTGGACACCAAGTGCTGTCCACTGATGGCTGCTCACGCTCGGTACCTGTTTGCCCAACCTCATGCTACGGCTCCTTTCTTTCTCCCCTTCCCACACCCTTCCATTGCCATCGTTCCTTTGCTCTCACCGTCTCCTTTTTTCTCCTCTTCCTATGCTGTCTCTTCATCACACCCTTTCTCCTCTTTCTCCAATTACCCCATCACCTCCCTTTGCTCCGTCTTCAACTCTGCCTCATTGTGATATTTTTTTTTCCCTCCACAAGGAAAGTAAGCCACCACACTGCTGATGCTTTACTTCTCTGTTGTGTTGTGTCTTTCTGAAAAGGAAGCCCTTCACATGAGGGTCTGTGTTGTTTCTTTTGTTTCTGGACCACAAAAGCTTCTCCCCGTGGAGGCCTCTGGGCACCATGACAATATAAACAGCGATAATTAATGGAGCACTGCACGTACGGAAGAGGTGGGAGAACTGACGACATGGGGTTGACATTTGGGAACGTATACGGCCATTAACGAAAGGCTGCTGCGATGTTTCTCCTGCAATTGCGGAAGCACTTACTACTTCAGACTGGTGTTAACTCCAGGAGTTACCCATTAACACACAAGCAAGGCACAGAGCTACGGGTATTTAAATATAGAAGAAATCTATGCGTAAGTGAGTTTAATAAACGATAGCCGCAGATGGAAGTAAACACATTAGGCCAGGTCCTTGCAGGGTCTGCCCAACTGCCAGTCGCCAAAGTAAACACCAGGCAAGGCCTTAAGGACTTTAAATTCCTTTTCCATACAGCAACGTCTATCAACGTATCTCCGTTGGCAGTACGTGACGAACAAGCTCACCATGCAGAACCCCTTCCCATATCTTTCTTCCAAAACACCCCCACCTGAAAAGAGGTATTTCTGGGTTTCCTACGGCACACTGCGGTGACATGCATTGATGCACCACCAAATGTGCTTGTGGCACTCTTCAAAAGACACTGAGCTGAGCAATGAAAGCTGGCCATTAAGACGTGTGTCTGCTCTGCACAGCCTTTACAGGAAGCTTCTCGAGGTCTTTGCACCTGCAGAGAGCTCTGCTAGAGGAGAGGGGAGAGAAGAGATGCGGGGGAATGGCAGGAGGGAGCAGGGAGCTCTTCCACCCGGATCCGGGAGCTGCCTCCCTTTCCCAGGCTCCTGAAGTAGCAGTCAAAACCCAATGCATTTAATTTAAATCTACACAGCACTGTCTTGCTGCAATGATCCCCGAGATCAGCCCCGCTGCTATTAGGCAGCAGCAGGTCTCTTATTTCTGGTTCTCCCCATCTTCCCTGGTGCCCGTGTGCCCGTTGCCTGACCCTTGGGTGATACGCTTAACTTGGTGTCCTGGATGGATGTCTTTCCAGAGGTGTATAGAAGGTGTCAGGGATTTCCTTACACTTTGGATGTGCTGCGGTGACCCTCTCACGCATGTTGTAACACCGAGCTGTTCCCACCACCGATACCACAGCATCATTGTCCCTCCGTGGTGGTAGCCCCAAGGACCATGGCATCACATAAAGGGGGTTTTTTTGGTTTATATTTCTGAGTTTCTTGTAACTCTGAGATCATTTCCAATCACGCAGGCAGCCCGAGTCTCCATTTTCTCTCGAACTAAAGGCTGCCTGGTTTCCTGTGCGGGGGCCACTGCGCAGCTGAACTTTGCTCGGTGACTGTATGGTTTGGGTCCATGACCAGCCTGACCCCCCGGCACTTCAGTGCTCTGTTTTCCACCAGCTTCTGGGAACGTGGGGGAGGAGGGAGACGTGATGGCATGCCAAAGCTTGCGCTCCTGCTCCTGTGTGCCCTTGAAGTGTATCAGATATGCCACATATGGCTAAAATGAGCTTAGTATGAACAGTTGACTGCTTGGTTACTATATCTTCACAAGCCTACGTAAGAAAGGATAGCATAATTGTCTAGAGCAAAAAAATAGGGTTTTTTTTCCCGTAGCCAATTTAAATATATTTGTTTTGCTTCCCAGAGGCCCTTTTGCTGTGCTGCCAGCATGACTGCTGTGCTTGACAATGACTCTAGTTTGCATATAGGGTGAATTTAAAAAACTTTCTCCTTGTCCCAGTTCACTTCAGGGCAGTATAAAATATCTCTAGCTTTACCTTAGGCTTCCATCCCCCAAACAACTTATACATACCATTTTAAACATCTTTTTTTTTCTGTGATAGTTCAAGAAACATCATTCAAGTGGTGCAATCATATTTTGGCCAGGGTGCTTCTTTTTACAGCACAATGGGCCTGGGAGTATGCTGTCCTGTCCAGATGATGCTATCTCAGCCAACTGGCCCAAATAACTCTATTACAGGCTCTCCTTGTATGACATGCATAGCCTCTTTCTGCTGCCAAAAAATCTCCCTGACCTCTTGAAAAACTGGCGCAAGTGCCGCTTCGCTCCGGACTCCGCTCTTCGGCGCTCCTGTTTGAAAGGCGAGTTTCCCCACGGGAGGTCGGCGAGCCGGGTTTGGCAACCTGCTGAATTCCCCAGCTCCCCCCACCCTCCAGCAGATCACGAAGAGCAGGAAAGGGAGGGGGAAGCCAGGATACAGCAGGTGGGTCTTGAAGACCTACAAGATGATGGGGTAGTTAGTTCCCTCTAGGAAGGAAAGGCTCCAGGTGAAAATACTGGCATGAGAAAGGCAAGTCTGGTCACCAGAAGAATAAAGGCAATGTTTGGCTACTTGCCTGCTATTTTCCGGACCTGGTTAGCAACTAACGGCGTTATAATTTTGGGGATGGAGAGATTGTGAGAGTGACTCTCTGGTGCATTACAGCAAGGGACAACCGGTCAATCCTTGCATCTTTCCTATAATTGTAATGTCTCATTAACTTTCTGATCCAAAATCGGTGTTCATGATGAACTCTTTATTTTTCTTTTCCAGGAAAGCTTCTTCTTTTAGACAAATTCATTTCTGTAAAGTACAAGGCCTATTATGAAGTGAGAAAACATTTGCATGGACTAGCCATAGGCAGGAAAAGATTTGTCATCCTACAAAAATTCCCCCTTTTTATGGTGGAAGAGAAATGGAAACTTAAAGTTGTATTTTTTTTAAATGAAAAACCAAGGAAGGAATCGGTGGGGAAAGAGTGTCCCTGCAACAGTGAACTTATTGGTAGTTAACGTACTTACCTGGAGGATTGAGGCATTGCAAAAGTTTATCCCGAGCACTTGTCTGAGAGCCTCTGTGAGAGGGTAAACCTCTGCCCTACCTATCAGATGGAGGGGAGGGGAAAGGTCTCAGCTGTGTTTTGACCAGAAATTCCTTGCTAGACCTGAGAAACATTTCCCAAGGATGGCTTAGTTGAAGTTGGCTTGTTTCCATAAAAATATTACATTCCAACAAAAGACAGGTTTGTCCAAAAATTTCCACCGGACTCAAGTGGAGGCATTTCCTTGCTTCCCAGAATATGAAAAAGGTGAAAACAACCTCATGTTTTCTATGGGGGGGGGTGGGGGGGGGAGAAAGCATCTTCCAGTTCTGAATGAATGTGACTCCACATGTCTACTCCTTACTCATCATGAGTCCACTCAATAAGCTTAATATTATTAAGCAAAATAAACTTCCCGTTAAAGATGCTTTTGTTTGAGATCAGGAAGTCGAGGACCCAGCTTGAAAAAGGTTATGAGCGAGTTTCTGCAGCGCTGGCCATGGCCCACAACGTCTGAGAAGAGCTACTTCATTATTGTGTCTGCAAACAGTGCTTTTTTGTTCAAGGACTATATTGATGGAAGGGTAAAAATTTGGCTAGCGATGTAGGGACTTTGTAAGTAGATTGGAAATATGGTTATAAAAAAAAAATTAAAAAAATTGAGAGTAAAATACTGCGTTGCTTATCTAAATGTTAAACTCAACCAAGGGAACCTTAGCACTGCCCTTTCATGGGTTTTTCCTATTGTTATCATTAATATATTTATTTTAAAACTGGTTTCATTTCACCTGTTTTGACTTCTGATATCATTGTGAAGTAAGGCTGAAGCCATTTATTGCCTAATATGCATTTCTTTATCTTAATAGGTTTATATTTCTTTTAAAAATTACTCTATTTGAAATTAAAATTGTTCTTTTTCTTATAATATATACTTGTGTAAACACTAAACAACAAGCTTAAAAGAAATCTTATCATATGGTGCTCTGGAGTATTTTAAATTATGAAGATTAAAACTTGGAAGATGTTTATTATAACTTTTACAATTAGATTTGGAGACACACGCCAGTTTTTGCCTCACAAAGCAATAAACACAAAACAGTTAAACTGTTTTTGCAACTGATTTTTGTTTTGCCAGGGCAGTAAATAGCCTTAAATATAGCATAAGAGCTAGACTGGTTTCTTCTGCCGCTTGTCCTTGGTGCGTTCCTGCATTCCCTGGATGCAAATGCACGCTCCTGCCCAGGGGATAACATGTCTTTAGGATGCAGGCATGTACACACGCGCGTGCGTACGTGTACACACGTTATCTTTGACATCTGCTGAGGAGCTCTGGGTGAATGGGCAGCTTTTACAGTGGTCATTTTTGTAGTTCTGGTTTAAACCTGGAAGTTTCTTATCTGTGATTGACTTGTCTTCTCCCTTTCCATTAGGAATGGTCATCATATTCCTTCTTAAAGATAGGTCTGAAGACAGGAACTACCTTTAGGGCAGGGTAGTAGTTTTATAGTAGAAATGAAGGCACTCATAATGCTGAGAAAAACAGAGACATGCCTTAATCAAACCCATCATGGACTGAAGATCTGGTGTCTGACCCCAGAGCTGCCCCTGTTTTCTGCCAGAGGATGGACCAGAGAGCTCCAGAGGTCCCTTCCGGCCTGAGTTATCCTGTGATTCTACCATTGCTAATTGTGTCCATTGCTTATGGTATCGCAAACCACACATAAAGCATTTGCCCGAATCGTGGTTAGCTGCAGCACCTACGTACCACAAAAATAATCTGCTAACATTTGCTGGTATAGGAAATTTAAGCAGTATTTCTGGTAAGTGAACATTAGCATGAGATTTTGCTTTCAGTCAGGCACATGCAAAACACCTATCTTCTAAATAACAAGAATATGCCAAATGCAAAGAAGGTGCTGCATGGCTATTAGCCCTTCAAGCCAAAGCTGAGTTGCTGGACAGTTTCCATTACTCAGGAAGGATGTCTTCCCACTTTGCAGTAAAGAGAAGAAAAAAATCTTCATTTTTCTACTTCACTGCTATTGTAGGAAACCCATCCTGGTCCCTCTGCCCGACTAATACCAAGGTCTTCTGCACTGTGCTGTGAGATTTGCAGATTGAGGTAGCAAGCCCAAAGTCCAAATCCCTGCAGGAGACTCCAGCTGGTCACCTCCACCTCCTGATAATAAATGTTACTTGGCCATCGTTAGGCCAATCTAGATCATACCAGCTCTGTCTGGGAAAAAAGTGGGCTGCAAATCCAAATTTTCACATTGCTTATCTCAAGCAGTAAGCTTGTATCAGTGGGACAGTGCTGAATAAAGAACTGTGCTCAACCTTGGCTTCAGTCCTTGCCTGGTTGTCAAATTTCTATAGATTGTCTCCTCCCAGGAGAGGAGAACAAAAACTGGAACAGTTATGGACTGCAGCTAAAAGCAGAAAATACAAGCTTTTATCTAGATTTAGATTGGTAACAAACAGCTGAATAAAATAAGCTCAAAAGCAAAATGTTCAGAAAAATTGATTTTTATGTAACTTATTTTTCAAGTAAATGCACTTTACATCTTATCATCTCAGAGTCTGTGCCCTAAGGGTTATGAGAAACAGGGGGTGTGGTAGGGAAATGAGGAGGGGATTTTGTTAAGGAACTGAAAACGTGCAATCATTCATTAAATTCTTTTTGATCAAACATCACTAGTGGAGTAAGGAGAACTTCACCCGATTTGAGGAGAATCGAGCGTGGCTGTGAACTGGAAGGTGGGGCTGGCTTTGTGCAAGTCACGCAAATCTAGACTAGTCTAAAACCTGATGACGGATTGCTCTGTCAAGCTTTATTCAAGTGGGTGCATTTATGGCCATGTAATAATACGGAATGTTATTCATAATCTCCCATGTTGCCTACCCATTCATGTGCTGAATCATAAGTAGTGTAACTTATTTTCTAAAGGAAGGACCCTCCTGTGAAAATGGAGCTAGAGGCAAATAAACAAAAATTTTATTAGTCACTCAAGAAAACTTATGTCTTTTTCCAACTTCCAGTTCCCCCAGTAAATTTTATAGTTACTGAGAATGAGCAAGCAGATTTAATGTGATGGGGAGTAGTACATCCTTCTCTCAATCTATTTTTTTCTCAGACCAACCATTATGAAAGTGCTGCAGCAATTAGTTCCTCAGTCTATCTTCTGGTTCCTGGTATGTAAGCGAAGAAGAAAAAAAATTAAAAAAAAAAAAAAAGAAATTCTGTGTCAGAGGCTGGTCTTGTAGTATCTCAGCACGACTGGAAGCAGAAGTGACAGAAATCTCACAGGAACCTTTTCTAGTGAGCTTCCATGTCCATTTTTGCAAAGTCAGGAGATGCAGATAAACTCTTCAGTTTTTCAGAACTCAGTTCTAAATCCGATACGCAGTTTTTTCAAATTGCTTCATAGTACTAAGCGTCCCAAGGTGCTCTTTTCCGTTGAATGACACCTGCAGATTTTTCAGTTCCCTAACAAAATACATAGGAAAATGGCTTTGTACCTGTCTTTCCATTGCATCCCACTGAAGATGGAGACTGGAAAGTACCGTAAAATACCTGCCCCTTGTTCCTAGGAAAGGCCACAAACTTTGCAAATGGTGTTTGCAGCAGAACAACGTTATTCAAATCATGTGCAACTTCACCGATGTCAAATTTGGTGTGATAGCTGAAGTCACTGTAGACCTGGCTATCAAATAAGCAAATATTTAAGAAGACAGCGGTAAATGTTCCCTTGTTTGCATAGAAGGTTTAAAGGGAAACATGAGAAACAGTTGCAACCAAAGGTGACTGAGGAAGTGACTTTAAGGAGAAAACCAACTTCCTAAAAAACAAGGAACCTTGGGGATTTTAATTCTCTAGTCACAAAGCCTTCATATGAGAAAAGGTTTTATTTTTGCTGTTCCTTTTAAAAATTAGTCTGTGAAACACTATTGATCTTGGCTTACTGGTAAACCACTGCCTGCTCTTATTTTTTCTAGAACTTATTTACAGTGATATTTTAACGGAAAAGCCTTAGACATTTGGCACCTACTTACCAAGTGATACAGAGCACTTGCCGGCACTCTGGGGGAGCCCTGGACTTCAATGTCAAACCAAAGATCTCCAGAGATGCTTTCAGAAGTGCCAAAGAGTTGCAGAAACCAAAACCCTGGGCTCTGCTACAGCAAAGTCGCTTTTCAAAGCCTCATCTCTTGTTAAATGTTCTAATGTTTGTTTTGTAGTCGTGGGAGACACTAACTTGGTCTTCACGGTGGGTGTTCATATGCTCCTTAAATTTTCCTCAGAATGAGGCAAGCATCCTTTTTCTTTCTTCAGGCTGAGGAAGAACGCGTGGAAACGTCAGTACAGTGTTTTATCCATCTCCACCTACTGAGTAGGAAAGCTTTTATCATCGAATGAAAAATGTATCTGATATAGTGAAGATTATTGAGAACATCGAGAACAACCAAGCTTATTTACTATACAGTAATGCCAGCTTGCTTTTAGGACGATTTTATATATTTTGCTTGATCTGTAAAAGGATCTTCCATTTCATGGTCAAGTTGGGAAATCTTTTGTTTACCATTAAGACTGGATCAGTTATGATAACAAACACTGAAATATTTCACCTAGTAAACAGCAAAAAGAAGCTGGTTTTCTTGTTCCAGGGCCAGAAATAATCACAGAATCACATAATCATTAAGGTTGGAAAAGACCTGTAAGATCATCAAGTCCAACCACCAACCCAACACCACCATGCCCACTAAACCATGTCCCAAAGTGCCACGTCCACACGTTCCTTGAACACCTCCAGGGATGGTGACTCCACCACCTTCCTGGGCAGCCTCTTCCAGTGCTTCACCACTCTCTCAGGAAAGATATTTTTCCTAATACCCAGCCTGAACCTCCCCTGGCACAACTTGAGGCCATTTCCTCTCGTTCTATCGCTAGTCACTTGGGAGAAGAGACCAACACCCACCTCACCACAACCCCCTTTCAGGTAGTTGTAGAGAGCGATAAGGTCTCCCCTCAGCCTCCTCTTCTCCAGACTGAACAACCCCAGTTCCTTCAACCGCTCCTCATCAGACTTGTGCTCCAGACCCCTCACCAGCTTCGTCGCCCTTTTCTGGACACGCTCCAGCACCTCAATGGCCTTCTTGTAGTGAGGGGCCCAAAACTGAACACAGTATTCGAGGTCAGGCCTCACCAGTGCTGAATTTGTCTTGAATTGTCCAAATTCAGGATGAATACATCCTGAATTTGTCTGAAATTCTACCAATTTATTGGACACTGAGAAAATTCAGTCCATTTCTAATTTAGAAATGCAATTTTTTTCTGCTTTCACTGAAATTCTCTGCACTATAAAATTCTCAGCCCTGATTTACTTGGAATGGTGTCTACGTCTCTGCCTCATTGGACTTAATATGTTCTTAACAGCTTCTCTAAGATGTCATCGGACCATCTCGTGTTACGTCCCAGTCTTATGTAAGAACTAGTATTTCACAGCTGAGCAAGCTCAATGCAGTTTTGTTTTAATTATTACCTATGACTGCTACTTAGCAACTCCGCCATTATTTGTTAGGCAGGCTTAATTAATATTGGCTAGGCAACAGGCTTGAAAGCCACAGCTGAAAGGATATCAAGTTGTGTCAGTTCTTAGGGTAAGGTTTTGAAGGTGCTCGAGAGCGTATCTGGCGTCAGCGTCACGGCTTTTAGCCACGTTTTGTTGCTCTGTCACGGTTCACTGAAGCTTTTTGGGGCTTAAAAGTCATGCTGAACGATTGATGCTTTTGCAGTTTCACAGAGCAGGGTTTTTACACCCAAGCTGTGCTGCTTCTTGGGGTCTTGGTCTCACCTCCCATCTCTGAAGACCTGCCAGCATAAATTCAGAAATATCCTTATTAGCAGCTACACGTTATGGCGTTATGCTAAAGCCAGTATGACTTGCACACTGTTTCTTTGATGAATGCTTATGAAAATATTTTCTCTGGGTAGATCTTCATGGTATAGGGGAAAGCAAGATGAGACGACATGCCAGTTGGGGACCATGCCTCCTCCAACTGCCACCCGGCTGCTCCACGGTGCTCAGCGTGATGGGCATCGCTTTCACTTTTTTGTCCATTTCGGGGGGTGTGTGTGTTTAAAAAGTTTCATGTGCTCTCATCGAAAAGTCTACCGCAAATGCAGTCCTTTTGCGGAAAATGAATGGGTGTTAAAATTACTTGTCAGCAGGGCAGGTTTGAACAAGGATGCTTGCACACACCTATATCCACTACTGTGTAAGCCTGAAGTAATGAGCTACACCTGGTTACCGTGAAAAAATAAAGTGCAGAGGAAGAATGCATTTCCCACAGGATCCTCCTTTACTTTTTGTATTTTTGGTTTTTTCCTGAGACAGAAGCATGAGCTACTGCTTTGCTACGGCATTAAGCAAAGATCTGAGACACTTGCAAGCAGGATGCTCCTAGTTATGCGACACTTTGTATTTTCCCAGTGCCGTTCTGCTAACGGCTGCTAATGAACAAAAAAAAAAGAAAATTAGGATTATGGTGGGTTAGAAGATGCAACGTATTTTCACCTTTCTGTAGACGTGCCCTGCAATGGGCTAGATCCTCAGCTGGTAGGCAGGGGGTTGGTTTGAAAGTAGATGCTTTGAACATTATTTGCCTTCTCCCCCCAGATTTGGGGTTTCCCTGCTTTGCTTTCTATCTGATGGCTAACACCCGCCGGATAAAATGGCTCTGCTTGCCCAGAACTGAGGACAAGCAACTAGCATGAGTCAAACCTTGAGTGCTTTGTACTCTGTCCTCTCCCGATGGTAAACTAGTGAGATCTCACAAGCTTTAATATCCTCTCTCTACTGATGGTGCTCAGCTCCCGACTTGCCCAGGCCACCTCTGACTGACTGGTTTCTCAAGCCTTAGCGTGGCGGTAAGTGAATGCTGAGATTTTCAGTGCGGTCTCAGGATTTTCAGCCAAGAAAATCCCAGAAAGGAAAATCTGTGAATTTCTTGGGCTAACGTTTTTCCTTCTCACTTTCTTGACATCTGCTTTCTTGTTTGTCTCATTCCTGAATGGCAGAGGAGGAATGTAGTGGTTGGGTTTTGGGGTTTTTTTTGGTTATGATCAGTCTCTTGCCAATATTAATGAAAATGTCTGGACTTACAGAGTAAGTCACAGGAGATTTTATACTATTTTCAAAAAATAAGTATCAGAGGAAAAAAAGTACAATTTGAAACCAATCATGTTGCCTCTCAATATAATGTTATTTCCAAACTGACACTCCAGATTAAAGGGAGAGGAGCACTCAGCTGTTTCCAAGGAGAGTTTTTTTCCATACGATGTTTCTTTGCGATGCTGCTGCATTTCTGCCTTGCGTGGCTTCTTTTCATGCCTTTTAGCAAAAAGGATAGGATCTCTCCATTCACCTCCTTTTCCATATTTAGAGTATATAGGTACAGCCCACTCCTCTCCGTCCTATGTATATATATTCTTACAACTTGCAGGTTTTTCCTTTCTAGTCTTCCAAAGGAAACAGCACGTCTTTGCAATAAGCTTTTCCAGAGCTGTTCACTTATTTCAGTAGCTGTGAATAGGCAAGAAACCAGTCATGAGCTTGTTCCCCTCTACTCGGGCTCCCTCACCCTGTCCTACCCTTCCTGTAGCTTGTTCAAACTACCTGTTGACTTTTCTGGATTGATGCTGAAAGCTGAAGGGGTGTTTTCTTGCAAAGGAGAAGCCACTTGTGATAGAAAAGTCTCCTGAAATCTGGGTAAAGTGGCTGCCTTGGGAACCTTAGCGCTCCAGCGTAAAGGTCAGCGCACCTCCAGCGAGTGTATCAGAAGTAATAAACCTGGTCAGATGCCCACGGGGCTCCGACTCAGCGCCCATAAAGACCTCTTACGCAGTGGGCGAGCGAGCAAATGATGTACGGCAAAAGCCCTCAGTAAAGGTGATGGCGTACGGTGACCTGCTCCCAAAGCATGGAGCTTTCGTGCTCCTTGATGGACTTCCCTCCAAGGGTATGACTTAAACGCTGAGCCCCCCTCCTTTACCGCATTGCCTTGGGTGAAACAGTTACCTCAACCCAGGGAGGAGAGCAAGTATTTCGCAGGGCAGGTTTCCTCTGAGGAACATTCTTGCCTTTTGTATCATCAGGACATGCCCCTGCTCAGAGGGAAGGAGGAGCTCCTCCACGATCAAGCTATCTCATCCATCATGCGCCGAATCCCTTCGGACTGGCCCTTCCCTAATTAGGGCAGCAGTCACCCAAAACACCTTCTCCGCGGATGACCTTGCTGCTGCCTTCTCGCTGCCGCGCCTCCCCACGCAGCACCTCGCCATCCCGGTGGCAGCGGCTGAGCCCGTCCTCCTCCCGCTGAAGCAACCGGCCTCGTCTTCGCTCGCTCCCTCGCTCGACTTCCCCTCAAAACAGAAACTTGTCAGAAATGAATTAACTTGTAGAGTGAATGAGTTGACTGGTTATTAAAGAAAAAAACCCCACGTTGCTCATACATGGTCTGCACATGCCTCTGTTCACCCATAGCCTCCGTGTGCAGCCAGGAGAGGGACTGGAGTGATGCTCTTGGAAGGGTCTTCAGGACGTTGTATTTTCGGGGCTGAAGATGGTTACGGAAGCGATGAGGACTGAGTTTTAAGTTGAGGAGAGCTGCTGGAGGTGTTTAGGTGCCTGGGTACAACAGGAATATAAGGGAACTGCACACTGGTGGAGATGGAAAAGAGCTACAGGGCAGAGGCGGGAGGACTGTCATATTCCCAAGGCTGGAGGGTCGTTGGGAATATAGAGCTGTGGGTCACTGGGATGAGCCTTGGACCGAAGAGGATTTTGGGTGGTTGGCAGGAAGGTGACTCTGGGTGAAGGACTGGGGCTATGGGGCTGGTCCGTAGGAGGAGGCTGTGAGAGGCCAGGGCACCAATATTGGGATGGGGCAGTATTGGAGACAGTCACCAGTGGGATGATAGTGGGGGATGAGCACGGAAGGGGGCTGGAGGTGACATTTGGTCAGAGGCTGGGTGGAGGTGTTAGCAGTTGACTGAGGCAGTACAAGGTGCATGATCCTCTCAAATATCTCCTTCATAGCTTCCCCTCACTTCCTATCAGAGATGAAAACGTAGAAAAGAGAGTGGGTGGTCTTGGAGGTGCTCTTTGCAGTAAGGGAACACATCACACCAACTCATGCGATTCCTGCCTTGGTTTTCATTAAGCGTGCCACTGCTCTTGTCCTAGCCCCACTGCCCACCTTTCCAGCTTGTATCACTCTTTGTCAGTCAATAACCATGATAAAGATAACAAAGCAGGACCCTTGTGCAGAGGGAAGGCAGTCAACGAAGAAGTGGCTGTCACAGCTTCACAGTTTGCTCTCTGACAACAAGGAGAAGCTACCACTGCTGAAAACACACCCAAGTGCAAAGACCTTGTCCGGCGGCTGCTTGTAGCCCAAAGCAGTTTCCCCTCCCAGAGGATGCTAAGCCTAAAGAGAAACACCTAGGGCCTGTTCTTGCTTGGGAAAGTCTTAGCACTTGACAGTGGGGAAAGGAGGTTGGTTGCACCAGGTTGGTGTTGTGCAACACCAGTGTTGTACTTTCCCTCTAAAGCACCCCAGTACTCGGGAGATAGCAAAGATGCCAGCAGTGCTATAGGGAAGAGCAGCTGGCTTCTTTAGGGATGTCATAGTGGAAGTGCTTTTCGCTGGTGACCAAAGGGAAAAAAACCCCCAAACATATTTTGATGATTTAAGTTACAGGCATCTTGGGTTTGAGATACAAGAGTTTAATGCTGGTAGTAATTCCCTATTTAATCTTGAGTGGCAAATAAGACGAGAGAATTGTTTCCTACTACCTATTGCTGAAAGAAGTCACAAGCAAATGAGCCCATAAAGGTAATGTTCCAATTTATTTACATAAACAATTGCATTTTAAAAACATTCTTGTCCTACAAAAATAAAGTGAAAAACAATTCACAGACTTTTCAATAAATAATCTCAAACATACACATTTATCATGAGCAACTTGAACCCAGCCAAACCCAGCAGGCTGGGTCACAGAGAAGTAAGTGACTGTTGAAATGCAGCTGCAGAGTACAAAATACAGAGTGAACACGATTCCTTTCTGAAGCAGCTTTTAACTTAACTCCAATGACACGGCCTGAGGAATTCCTCTTTACCTACCCCAAAATAACTAGATCTGTCCAGCCTTGTCTCCCTTTGACTCTAAGCCAAACACTTTTCCTTGTCAACAGCAGAAAGGTGCTCTGAAGAAGCGTATTTCAGAGATGGATCTGAACAACAATTACATGTTTAACAAGTGTCTGAGCAGTTTTCACTTACTAGCATATACAGTACTGACCACCTTTTCATACAAGGTTATTGAAGTTTTTCCCTTCTTCATGCTTCAAATCAAAAAAGGAAAACAAATACCGTTCTTTCTCCCAAAGCACTCATACCAAAGATCACCTCAAATCAGTCACTGGCATGGACCGCTGTAGGAGATCTGGATTTAGCTATTCACGCTAACAATTACAAACTTACACAGCATAAGGTAATTGGTGTCTCTAAACAAATCAACAGAAACAGAAGTCACAGTCAAACTACACCACTGCCAGAGCTGTTACAACACACAAGCCTCTACAAATGTTTGAGAGATTCAGACGAAATATAAAACTCAAGTCCTTTTCCACAAGTAGTCAAGGAATTTTGGGCAGGGGCACAGAATACCAGGTTGCTGCTCTATTCCAGTCTGAAGTGACTTTTTCTTTTTACCTATAGTTCCCCAGCTGTTTTTATGGGAAGATCATCTTCTACATTTCCTCTCTAGAAATTAAAAAAAGATACCTTTATATGCAAAGTTTGAAGTGCTGGTACAAGATCCTGTGTAACTTAAAAGCCCAGATTAGACCGGGTATTTCAGTGCTGGACCAGGACAAAGAAGTCTAGCAGATTTTGTGCTAGCTAGCCAGTTTTATTTAAGCTTAAGCCACTTAAAATGCCTCTGTTTATAACTTTTAGTTCTATTTATTGAGGGGAGAAGGGATGATGTTTTGTTTCTAAGTCACAAGTATGGCTTGTGTACATAAACTACCTTCAAGTCTTGCTAGGTCTATTCTGTATTCATTTGAAGCTGTGTAAACATACACAGAGGAGAATTTTCACTATTCCCCAATTCTATTTTCTTTAAATAATTAAATTAGAAAAGTATAATGCCACATGAGAGTAGACTTACATATAAAACAAACATAAGTTACTATACAAAGTGCCTTATTTGCAATGAGGGAGAGGTAGTATCAATGATAAATGCAACGCATTTTCTGACTTTACGTGAGTGAGTGAGTCTCAAGTATATGTATTTTTTGTTAATCCTGGAGTGCTCATGCTGAATTCATAATCTTTTCTGGCAGTATTCATTAAGTCAAATTTTTCCTGTACTTTTAGTTCAATGGCCTGTTTTCAAGTTTAAGAAGTTGCTGAGGCAGTAACTTGCTTTTGTAGCATTATGTGACCTACCAAGTCAAAAAGACAAACACCAAAACACCCTTTGTCAAGTATTAAAACAAGACTAAAAAAAGACTTGGAACCTTTGTCCACTTTGGAATACGTAGTTCTGTTACAGAAGACTTTAAACAAGGGATTCACCACTGTAGAGCTCAAGCACAGAAAATCCCTTTTTTAAATGGAAGCCTTACCTGAGTAAGGAATCTAGGGCAACCCCCACAATGAAGATGCTCATGGTTTTTTTTTTTAGTGGTTTTTTGCTTTTTTTTGTTTTTAAACACTTTAAGCCATAAATAGAATAAGTTATATAGTTAATAAATAAATAGGTGGACTTTTACAACTCAGCAGATCGCTCTTTCAGTAGTAGTGTGGGGTTGATATCTTCCATTGCTGTTTTTGAGGTACTAACATTAATAGTCGCCTCTGTGGGTTCAGGATTTAAGATGTGGAAAGCGGTGAAAGGACAGCCTTTCACGTTGTTGCAGATGAGCTTCTGTAGGGAGGCAGTATTGATTATTTCAAAGCCCACTTTTCCTCCAAAGGTGCTAGGCTTCCAGTACTCAGGGGAGCAGATGGCATTTCCCATCAGTCCTTTCAGGGAGAACGGTGCTCCAATCTCCACCATCGTCTCACCAAAGATGGCACCTGGTCGCGGCTTTTCTACGAGAAGGCCTGGGTACAGCTCCATAGCATCAATGTCTCCATAAAGCTCTTCCAGTTCAGCTGCCATTTCTTTTTCTCCTGTAATTATCAATGAGTGAAAACTGTAAGTGGAAAAAAATCCTATTTTCATTGCAACACTATCCTGTTCAAGTCCAGTAATAGTATTACAAGACTGTTAGCCGTTTTAAGAAAAAGGGCCCTTGTTTGTTAGAAAGGATGAAAACTGTTACCTGTAAGTTCTTCGAACGATTTGAATGGTTTCAACATGAAGCGTTTCCTGTACTCATTCAAGGACTGGTATCGCATTTGTCTGCTTTGGTCAATTGAAGCCTTTGCTACCTTCTGTACTGCAGCAGGAACATTCTTCCCACCAGCAACCTATTTAACAGAGATGAAAAGTAGTAAGATCTCCTGAGAAGAGTCATGAGCAAGTCGTGCCTTTACAGTACACGATTAGTTTTGGATAGCTTTATTCTACCCCCTCGTCCCACCCCCAGTTTATGTCCCTGTTGGTTCACTAGCAGCTTGAGAAAGTACCTACCCTGCCAGCATTCTGCTTGGAGAAAGATTTCACCATATGGGAAAGGCCATGTTCCAGCATTATAGAGTTGTTGTAGAGGAACTGCTGGAAAGTGTACTCCTGGTCGTGTATCTGGAAAGTGTCAGGCAGAAGTGGGTGCCAGTGGTAGAGAGTATTGAATTCAGCTGCAATTCGGTTCTGGTATTGAAATCGCTGGTTGAACAGCAGCTCAGGATCAAACTTGAGTTTGAAGTGGTAGCCACTCAAGTGTTGCACATAGTCCTCGATGACTATCTTGATTGTCTCTCCTGTTGGTCAATGAAACAGAGAGAATATTAGCACTGGTTCCCTGAGAAACTTTAGGTGGTTACCCTGCTCTGAGAGAAAACACCATTTCTGAACTGTTCTAAAAAAATACTACCGTGATCAGGGTAACAGAATGTTGAAGTGTGTGTTATCTCTTTAGAAAGTTATTCACATATTTTATGTGACTAAGAGTAAGGGGTGGAACAGTACTTAAGATCCCAAGAGTTTTTGGCTGTGGTAGAGAAGCATTTTTTGTAGCCTGCTCCCCCCAAAGACATGTTTCCTTTTATGTTCCACAGAACAGCACACGTCAGGATCTACACTGTGTTCAGTGGTACAATACTCTCTAGGACAGAGGTAGGGGATAATGAAGAAAGTTGGTATCTGAAAGCAACTCTCAGCTTCTGAGCTGCTTAATAAAATTGTCTTGGTTTACTGTTTCAGTCACAGTTTGGGCAAGGTCTTTTCAAGCTTAGTGTACATCACCATTTACATAAAATGAAATACTACTGAACAGATTAGACAGGAGAAGTATTTAGAATTACATTTTACATAACTTCCTGAACTTTAGACTTAATCACAACCTTTCTTTTAAAGCATACCTGAACTGACCCAACCCCAGGGGAAAAACCTGCAAAAAAACTCCACAAGGTCTGAGAGTTGAGGTCATCTAGCCTCACATGCTTTCTCTCTGAGAAATGAACATTGCCTTCCTGCCTTTTCACTGCTTTCAGTTCTCTTTCCCTTAGATAAGGGAATTAAGTAACACCTCACTCAGTTTTCTTCAGTTCTGTCTTTAACATAGCTGAGAGGAAGCTGTGACAGGTCATGAAGGCTCAGATGTATGCCCTCACACAGCAATTTAAGTAATAGCTTTTCCTCCTACTACACCTACTGCAGCAGATAATGGGTAGAAGTGTCATGCTCAAGAGAAGGTTAGAGTTGCATGTAGTAAAAGTGACACTCACCTATCAATACAAGTCTAGTAGTTTGGAACAGCTGCTCATCATCCCACTCCGGATGCTCCTGTTTCAGGATGTCACAGACCCGGTTGTGTTCCCTCAGCCATATCGTGGCATACATCATCAAGCCTGGGACCAAACCAAACACCTCCTGCCCAACAGAAAACTGCAAGTGTTCAGGTATGTGAGGAGGGTAGATCATCTCTGCCTGAGTGTCCTTCACCGTTGGTGGATACATTTCTCCGTCAATCATCTGCCGATGGGAGAGAGAAACAACAAAACAAGAGAGTCATAAGTTATGATGCTTATGAGTTAAGCTGTGTTTATTCTGCCAGTACTGACTTTATGCTTACACTTCAGATCAACTACACCATGCACAGAGCACCGGTTTTAGGAAAAACATGTCATCCAATAAGAAGGCAGGAATTTTGAGGTAAGACATACCTGGTATTTTAGCTTTCCATCCTTTCGAAGTCTCAGTTTAAGTTGTCTCTCCAGAGTCTCTCCGTAAATATGGTTCAAGTCAACCTATAAAATAAAAGCATTTGGAACATGAAACCAGGCTGCATTTTTTGCTATTTCAGGATAGGTCCCACTTCTATGGATGCCAATAAGAGCTCATCCCTTCAATGTTTACCTTATAATTAGATCATTGTTACCTTTTAAGTATCATGCACTGATATTTAAGATGAAGCCAAACCATTCCCTGGCAACTGGAGCCACCACTGCATAAGAGCAAGTTTTAAAATTGACTGGCAATTTAAGAGGACTGTTTAAAGTGTCGGCAGCTTTCTATTATGCAGACAGCTCTTTGCATATACACACATATTTTAGAGCTTTCTGGTTTAGACATACACAGTACACTTCTACTGAAGAACTCTTTGTCCAAAGGCTGCCTGTTTTGTAGATAAAGATCCTAAATCCAAGTCTGCTTTTGAAGTTCTTTTTAAACTAAGTTTCTTCAGTTAGCAGCATACAAGATACGTTACAGTGCTAGATACAGCTCTTTGCTACCGACAGAGTCCAGAGCCAGTGAGTATCCAGAACTTATCTAACATGCTTTAGGTGAAAGCAGATTCTTGGGAAGAATAAAAAAAGTCAACAGATCCCTGTGCAGATATTTTAAGCAGAACCACATGCTTTGCACAAGCAGTGTGACCCGGGAAGAGATGCTATCGAGTGCTGGAATTTTGCCTAAGGAGAAGTTGCAGAAGGGGTAAGCCCATCCGTTTGTGGCAAACCGTGTTGCACGGTACATGCAATGTTTGTGTACCCTGACAACCCGTAAGATACCATTCCAGCTGCTCAGTAGCTCCTAAGAACTAAGTGCTGTGTTCAAGTTACAGAGCTATGATCGTACCCCATGGTTGAGACCTTTAGTGAAGCCAGGTCCTTTCTTGTGGTCTGTCTTAAAGAACTGATGAGTGAAGTGTTGGGCAAAGAATGTGAACATCATATTCGTGCCTTGTGGGTCAGGAATAAATTTCTTCCTTAGCAAAAACTTCTCCACAATCAGCTTTGAATCCGGGAGCTCTTTCTTACCTGGGAGAGAAAGAAATAGGGAGATATTCAAGACAACTATATTTATGCAATACTTAATTTTGTTCCTAACAACAAAATGTCTTAAGACTTTCAATGTTATTATCGAAGGACAGCAGCATACAAATAAGGGGAGTTACCTGCTTTTCTATGCTCACTTTCTTAATTTTATTAGAAACTTCCAAATTCCCTGTTTTTAGCATGTAACTATTCTGGTTCTTATTATCGAGCTATCTTTTAGGCCTTACACAGTGTATCCATAACATGGCTATTCTTAAAGTCAACTACACTGAAAAGAGCTTTTAGACAAGCAGGTCTCATGGTATTTGCTAAGAGGATAAGATAAGCAGAACTTCCTAGAAGTGAACATTACGCATCTGGTTTATTCCTTACCTTTAACACCCATTGGTGTTGGACAGTCAAGTCCCACTGGTGGAAGGCTTCTCGTGTAATAGGAAAGATTGGAATAAGCTTCCCAGCTTTTGTAACTATAATCACTATTGTAAGTTGGTGGGCTATCAATCAAGTGTGATCTTGCTGGAAAAGAAAGAAAAAGAATATTTGATTTATTTTTTTTAAACTGTACATTTTAGTCTCAAAAAGTAAATCACAAGGCCAGATCTTTTCCATATATTTTGGCAGTAGTTGCATTGACAAATTCCACACTTATCAGTTAGTGATTTTAAACGGCATTACAGTTACTGAATAACAGGACTGGGTCCTAGATTATCAACTAGATCCAACTATTGGTACTTTGGTACCAACTGGATCTAACTTTGGTACAAAGTTTATGCTAGCAAAATCCTGGATTCTATTAGAGATTAGAGCAAAATTCATTTCCATTTCAAAGTACGTTTCATACAAGTCTGCAATCATGCTGAAATCTTAGATTTTGGTTAGTGTTTTTATCTTAGTGCATTTTAGCTTGCTGACTTTATATGTGACGAATCAAGTACAATATTTTGAAGTCCTATGAGTAACTTCTGCCAGTTAGTTAGAGGACTAGAAGAGAGAACTCATACTTACACGTTAATACATATCTCATAATAGTATCTCGTAAGAAGGGAATGTTGTTGATGATATTCCAGGCTCCTTTGAAGTGGGTGAGGATGTAGTGGACAGTATTTGGTGAAGGTTTCAGCATTAGCTTCAGCCACGTGAAGAATTCCGCTGTGAGCATTGACAGAAAGATTATGAAAGTCAGCTATGGAGAATAATCTGCAATCCTGAAACTGAATTCTCAAATTCCATTTCCATGAAAAGCTATTTAAGATACTTACGTGTCGTACAGTTTTCCCCATAATATCCTGTCCTCGTACAGTCACATTCATACCGATCAAATCCTGTTGTCATGCACACTCCTCTGTTCTGACATGGGTTGGAGCAGCAAGGGTTGGCTGGAATGAAACCAAACGCTTCAATTAGCGTCTTATACGGCTATACTGGTGTTCTCATCGCACTAAGCTGATTTTTCGGATGCAGTTAGACAGTGCCTGGAAGTTTAATGCTTATCAGGAAGACAAGAGAACGAGTATCCATTCACTTTAGGCTATTACAGGTAATAGTTAGTACCAAAAGCTGAGGAATTAATCTGTGTTTCCTGACAGCAATGAACCCCCTCAGAAGGGCTGGACTGTCTCACGCAGGCCTGACATCCCCTCTACCACACATCTAGTATTCAAGACATCAGGAAAGAATATAGAACATCTAAAAAAATAGGTCATTAAATCCACCTGCAGCTGAACAGAAAAAAAAAAAAAAAAAAGAAGAAGAAGTCCCCATCCAGGGTTTGAATCACGATTCACCGGCGGCCGGACCGGCTCCTGCCCCCGTGAGGGGACGGGACGGGACGTGAGGGGACGGGACTCACCTGCGTGGCCGGCAGCCAGGAGGGCGGCCACCAGGGCGCAGGGCAGGATCATGTCCCGGCAGGGCTGTGGCAGGGCTCTCGCTGCGGCTCAGGCTCTGTGAACGCTTGGCGTCAAGAACCCAATGCCGCTGCCAGGTAGGCGCCCGCCTATATACTTCTTGGCGCCGCGGATGAGTCAGCCTCCCTCCGCCCGGCCTCCGGAAATCATCACGAAATGGGGGATTTCGCACCGCCCCGCCCCGCCGCCGGTCGCTCCCACCTGCCGCGGCCGGTGCCGCTCGCCCCCGGGTGCCGTCACGACTGCGGCGGGGGGCGCTGAGGTGGCGGGGGGCGCTGAGGTGGCGGCGGGCGTTGTACCGCCGTTGTACCTCAGCCAGGCCGCGCCGCGGCGGACCGCGGCTCTTCCCGCCGGCAGCCCCGGGGGGCGGGCGCTGAGGGGAACACCCGGCCCTTTTGAGTCCCCGGCGGCCTCGGGGAAGACGGCGAGGAGGAGGAGGCGGTTGCGCGGAGGCGGCTCCTCGGCGCCCGGGCTCGCCTTGTCTCCTCAGGGCAGCGTGGCGGGGAGCGTCCCCCCCCCCCGCGCCCCGGGCTTCCCGGTGCTTGGCGGCGGGTCGCTTTCTGCCGAACGAGACGGGTGCGTGGGGCCCAAAGAGGTGCCGAAATCACACCCCCCTCCATTTTTTGACCCCCCCCTCCCCCCAGCCCCTTTTCCAAGCGATGTTTTTAACGTGCAGCTCGGCAGCGCACCTGCCCGCCGGCGGGGTGGGGGGGGGTCCGCCGCCCGCGGGAGAAACCGCGCTTTTCCCTGTGGAAAAACGCAATGAAAATGGCACCCGGCGGAGCAAACCCCCGGGCAGCAGGCAGGGCAAACCCCCGGGCAGCAGGCAGGGCAGCAGGCAGGGCAAACCCCCGGGCAGCAGGCAGGGCAGCCCGGCATCCCGCAGGCCTTTGGGCTCGCCCCTCCGCCTGGCACAGCACGGGGGGCTCTGGGGAACGGGGGTTCGGAGCGTTCGTGAGGTAGTTTTAATAAGTTCGTTAAAGAAGCGGTTGGAGGAGGTTTTTCTCTCTGTACGGGCAAAAGCGGGTTCGCCGCCGAGCGCTCGCGTTGCAAGTGAACACGCGCGGAGGGGAGAAATGAATACGGAGCGTGTGGAATTTTTTTATTTCTCTATATTTGTGTTTCTGGTGAGAGGAAATCACCAGGCATCTTATTTTGAAACGACCAGTGGCTTTTCCCCAGTGCTCTAACAAACCCCCCACCGCTCTGTATAGTCTCTTCATAAACAAATCTTTGCTCATTTCCTTCGAGTGCTGCAGAGATTTTGCCATTCAAGGATGCTTTACCTTTTTGTCATAAACTTACTTTTTTTTTAATCGGTACGCTCCACTACTATTTTTAATCTTCATTGCGCCTGGAAAATGTATTATGAAACGAGTCGGATGTTAACGTGGTTGTGTAATTCTCTGCAGCGCAGTGCTGGGGGCTTGTGGCAGCCTTCCCATCGCTCGCACTTTCGCCCTTTGATGTCAGCGTTAAACACCAAAGGGAAAAAAAAATCCATTGCTCTCTCAATAAAAATATCTTTTGAGGTTCGATGCTGATTGTGTTTAAATTGCAAATCAGTGACTACAGAAAGTGGATTTGGTCCAGTTTAAACAAAATCTTATTTTTGGCCCAGAAGAATTGTATTGTGGTTAGTGAATAATTTGTGTACATCAGCAGTAGGTCATCCTAAATGTTTTAGGGAATGCTGCACGGATGTCGGATTAGATAAATATAAATCACATGATTCTTCTGGCATAGGGAAAGGCATATGTTCTATATTCGTATATTTACACGCGTGCGCGTAACAAACCTACCAGTCTTGGTCATAGGCTTGAAGCAGGGGATGGGTGTTGGGAGCCTGTGCCTGCGTGAACCGTAGGTGACTGCAGGCTGTGGCTACGTGGAAGTCTTGTAATGGTTGCTCAGTCTTACCAAGCGTGAAAGGGAGATGTTTCGTTCCTGCATTATGAGGTGTATGAGCCAAATCGACTAATTATGAAACACTGGTAATGTCCGGTGGAACAGGGTCTAGATGGGGATGCATGGTATGCACAGCACCGTAGGTCAAGGGTCTGGCTTTGTAGATTTTAGATGTCCATTTTACGTTGATTTTATTCCGTCTTAGAAAGCTTTTATTGATGCTGTTAGATAATAAGACTCTACAGAAAACACTAGGCAAGTGAGACGTTACGTTTTAATAAGGTGCATAGGAAAATGTAAATCCAGAAAATGTTTCTGGGGTGTAGAACCAGCAACATTAGGGGGAAAACTGAACTAATGGTGTGCAACTAGAGAATTGCCCCTAAAATGACAATACAAAGCTAGCTACGCTATGATTTGGAGGACCCTGGGGATATAGGTAGCTGATGCTGCTTGAAGTTTTCAGTTATTATAAACAACCAACGTGCAAACTGAGCAACAGGGCAGAACTTCAGCCTTGGTAGAGGACGCTTCTCCTTGGGAAGCGGCACATTTTGCAGCTGAAAAAACAGCCAGCACGCTTTGCCTTCCACCCTACCCTACATACGGTGCGACGCGAGCTCTCTGTAAGTCTGTTTTCGGCTGGGGAAGGTCATTTGTGCGCCTGATAGCTGCAGTATAACTGAAAGGATTCTTCAGCTTTCCAAGATGATGGAAAATCGGGGAGATAGGGTAGTGCTGTTTTTCTGAAGGCTGCCCTTCCCCACTTGTTTTGGGATTGTCTATAATAAAGAATTCGTTATATGTTGGAACAGGAAATTTTCTTAAAAATGAAAGTTTGCTGGGGCAGGATTCACCACCAGGTGGAGATTTTATGCATCAACTAACAAGCGCTGTCTTTTTTTTGTTAGCATATAAACCGTCTTTGCAAAAAATCAGTATTGTTTTTACTTCTGTGAGAGTTCTTTTAAGTAGCCTTTGGTCCAGATGAAAGCAGTCTGTGGAACAGAGTAGCTTCCTCAACCTCAACAGTTTTACATTGGCAGAAATTTCTGGAGGAGGTGATTCCCTGGAAGCTGTTTGTTCCTGTTTCTAACCATTATATATAGAATACATATCCAATATATACCCAATGCACATCTCTTTGCTGAGGTCAGCTTAGTGTTTCCCTAAGGAGAGGTTTCAGGACAGTGTTGGGAAAAGATACAGCAATCCGTAACGACTGACACACTTCAGTAATACCACTAAAAAAAGGGGAGATGGAGCGGCAGCAGGGAAAATGTTGTCCCCTGGCACTGGTGCTACTCCATTTTTGCTCTGACTCCTGAAAAACCAAGGCAAATGTTACTGTTCTAAGAATAATGATTTTTCTGAGATGGCTTTTCTGGGGAAGGGAGATTGACGCTTTGCAAAGCCCATTGCGTGTCTGCCCTGCAAGGTGTGTACAGCCTTTACGCATAGTTTCCAAAGCAACAAAATCTTTCCAGCAAATGCATCTTTTCCCCCTGATTATTTTCATTCATTTTATCTGTAGCTATGGTTCAGGGGGAAAAATTAGGGAATTCCTCACTTCTCATCGAGAATATTTGCACCCCTGAAGTGAAATTTGGCTCTGCCATTCTGAGACATTTCTTAACAGCCGAACGTGGAAATTAAGTCACAATTCTATACATACTGGAGTATAAGATAACGCACATTTTTTTGCCCCGATAGTAGGTAGAACCCCACATGACCTGTTTTTCACAACTTCTAAGGAAGCAGAAGGATTCACTGACTATTACTGCCCTCTTTTGCTGGATGTTTGTTTCTTATTGTATGACATGATAAATGATGATATGCAGTTCATTTTTGCTCTTCTTACTGTTTAGATGATACCTTATTTGAGAATAAGCTCTATTAATTTAATAATTTACAATCCAAGCCACATTTTTTACATGTTTTGTAAGATGTTTTACATGTTCCATGTTTTATATGTTCCATGTTTTGTAACCAAACTTTGCAAGGTGAAGCTGTCATTAGAAATTGTTAAATAAAAGACAGGAAAAGAATTGAGTAATTTTAAGTAACTGGAGCATAAAAAGATAAATGGATCATTTGGAATACTTCTTGTTTTTCCAAAATTTCAACTTGTAGCTATCAAAAATGGAATTGAACAAATACTTGAACTACCAGATTATATTGCACTGTTAAAAAAGAATTTTAAAAATGACTTTGCCATCAGATGCCAGGGAATGCCTCCCAGAGGCATTGTGAGCCGGATGCTGTGTATGCCAGAGAAATGTGCTAAACTGAAAGGCGAGATGAATTAGGATTTATAATTTGCTGGGGAAAAAAATGTAGAAGTACACACAAGTTGTTTATGATATTGCCACTTTATAATCGTAAGTTACCTCCCCAGATTGGTTTAAGAATCGAATATTAAGACTTTTTAATACATTTTTGCTTGTCTGTTGTTTTCTAGCTGTCCTCTCTTTCTGTATGGTCTAAGATTTTAAGGTTCTTAGAGGGCATGTGAGTTTATTCTTATTTTGCACCATATTTGGTGAAAATAACAAAACAATCTACCTTTAAGTTGCAGACCTGTTAAAATTTTGTCCATAGCAAGTGAAAGGATTTTGTTACCTGTCTTAGAGTTAAAGAATCCCTGGGAAGATGGCTTTTCCGGGGAAAACGCTACATCTTCTCCCTAGTTTTTCTGCTCACTGATGAGTTGATTGCACAGTACGCTTTGGAGCTGAGACGAAGTAGAGCACGAGTAGCTGTCTGGATGCCAGGATGATTTTGACTTCTGCTGAGTTTCAGCCGCATAGTGGGGTGTCTGGCCCTTTCCAAGATACGAATGACCGTCAGAAGGGCTCTGACAGAGCTGTGCTGTTGTGAATATTCTGGGGAGAGAGCATGAGACTGCAAAGACGGCTTGTGGTCCCTAGTGAGGTGCTGATAAAGTGAGCTGCTCATCTCCACTTTAGTGAGCACCCAGTATTTTCCTAAAACAGTGAGTAGATGATGCACAGTATTAAATAAAGGCATATTTCTATTCGTAGTTACAAAGATCCACATCAGAGCCTTGTCAAGTTTATGTTCACCACAAGCTCAGAGTGTCATGCAGTTATTTGTGACACATGCACAGAAACATGACTGAAATATTTATAGGTACTCCAGAAAATGGAATGAAGGAAAACACTTTTTTACCTTATCCATTGTTTGCATTTACAGCTTTCTATTAAAAAGGAAAAGTTCTCCAGCCAATAGATTGTGTAGGATCTGTGCGTTACGTGGAAAGAACATTGGTAAAGCAAAGACTCCTTGGATCAGCTGGTTCAAAGGAGTAAATGGAATTCAAATCAGTGGGGCTCTTTGCGCTTAAACTAGCAGTGAATTTATCCTCAAGCCTTTTTAATATATTTCAAATGTTTTCCCTTCCTTTGTGATTGTGGGAATCTCATCATAGTGTTTAAGAGTGCAGTAATTTCCTGGCAAGTGAGCCAGTTTTATTTCTTCAGTATGTACTTTTCTGCTCTTTTATTGCAAGATGTGCTCAGCCTGAAGTTTGCTATCGCAGAAAGTTTTAATACGTTGCATCCGAAGCAACAACACACTCCGAGGCTGATGGGTACAAAGATACGATAACAATTCTGGATGTTCTGAAAATGTCCTTGAAAATCTAAGGACCTTAGGAGGAAGTTGATGTCTTTAAGCTTCTTTTGCTGCCTTCTGCTAATCAGAAATGTGTTAACAGAAGTGTTTGGTTATGTAGTTGCTTTAAACTTTCATGTAATTACCCTCTAGTTTCTCTGGCCAGGCAACTGGGCTGCCAGTTCTCTCTCTTTGTATTCTGTGTCCTCATGGAGCGCTCCCGTCATTTGGGTCCCGGTTTCACTGGCAGCCCTAGGTTCTGCTGGAGAACAAAAATACTCCATTACCTGCATTTAAAACAGGGAGGTTTATTTATTTTTCCAGGAAAATCACAGTAAAAATGTGCCTCATTTGTGGAGTTTCTAGACTACTGTGATTTTGTTATTGTTGTCTGGAACACAAAAGAAATTTGTTGGAGTCAAAAATACGTATGAAAATAGAGTATGTGAGAACTGGGAACTGGACTGCCTCACACTCCACAAAAATACCATGGACAGTGATTGGCAAGAAATGCTCTGGCTGCCTACACAGACCTCCTTCAGGGAGACAAGGAGCGTGAGGGAGAGGTGGGAGGTCAGTTAAATGGGGTGACTATGGGCATTTATCATTGCTTAGGAAAATGGGAGTATACCTTATTATCCAAATCTGTTTGGGTTGTTTTTTGTATTTTTTTTTTTTCCCCTGGAATTATCCAGAAAAATGGCATACAAAAAATAGGCAGATGGCACGAAAAGCTACGGCTGATTTAGGCAAGACCTGAGCAAGTTTGGGCCCCATTTTTTTTTTTTTTCCCTTTTCCAAGAAGCTTACCGTTGCACTCCAGCTACTGAGGAAGGCACATAAATCCACATTTGTGTTTTATTTGGAAGCCAATAGGAGTTTGGGGGGGATGCTTTCCAATATGCAAGATTGACATTTCTATCATTAACATCTGCTTAGAGTAAACCCCATTCAAGTAACTCTTTCCATGCTTCTGTTTTTATTAATGTCTTTGAATTCTTGTTTTAATCCTCTGACATTCTTGACAGATTCAGTTAAGAGTCAAAGGCTGGAGTGAAACTTAAGATGAGAAGAGTGACTTTACATCAAATTTAACTAGTGAGATGAGATGTGAAATGAGACACCTGTACACTTCATCTTCATCGTTCTGCATCGTGGCCAGGTTTCTCCCAGGTAGACCTGTTTTCTTTGCGCATTCTTTGCCAGTTACCTGTATTATAACGTGGCTATAGCGCATCTGCACACTTCTTGGTACGTGGTAAACATCGATTTGTCACAAAGCTAGAGAGAAAGAGAACACAGGAATTGCTCGTTAATAACAGTTAAAATTTGAATCTCCACCTTATCCAAAGCAAGGTTGAGCTCTTTGCTTTGGGAGGTGACTAGACATTGAATTCATGTTATTTTAAATGAAAGTTAATGAATGAAGCCTCACAGAATGGCTTGCAGAACCGTGTTTTGTTTTTCAGGTGAAATGTATTAAACAATATTATTCTTTTCCTCATTTGCAAACTTGGTAGTCACAAATTCAGTCCTGCCTGACTAGTTCCTGAAAAACAAGCCCTAAATGACTTAAACTCAGCTTGAAGCACTCTAGGACGAACTTTTTCCAAGGAGCGTAGAGGAATGGAGTATGAAGCACAATATTTTTATCTCATATGATAGTTTGAGTTTGAGGCAGAGGCTGACTCTGAAAATTTCATCCTAGCTACTATCTGTCCCTTTTGTTTAGGTGGCAAGACTTTTAATTTCTTTTTGTGGTGAATTTAAAGGGAAAGGCCATAAACATAAGCTATTAGTTTTTGGCAGCCACACTCTGGATCAGATCTATGGATTATTTTTTTTAATTTCAAATAATTTTTCAGAGACCTTGTTTGGATACACTTGTCTATGGGATCTTCTTCCTATTTGAACTGTACCTGTTAGAATGGAAAATAGTTTTCATTGTTACTTGAACGAAGAAAACCAAGTTTTCTTTATTGGCAGTTGGCTGCCGAACTTAACTGTGAAGTTCTCCTATTGTGATTTGGTTCTCTGGATTTTTTTTGGCAGAGCCTCTGTTTTTTCCTCCATGCAGCCTCAATATGCTTTGTATTTCCTATGTAGACATTTGATCACAGTTAGCTCTGAAAAATACGTCATGAGATTTTGTAACTCCCTTACATAAAGAAAGGTCAGCTGACATTTTATCTGCTTTTTGTCATCTCACAAAACGGCTGTAACTCATATCAGGGCAATTGCTTCTGTTATGCCATTTATAGTAAGCATTGTATATCAAAACAATCAAAAGGCTATCTTTCCATGGAAAACCTCCACAGAAAATCTGTTCATAGAGAGAAAATTTGCAAATATTATGTTCCTTGTTGCAGATGCTGGGATTTTCTTTTAACTATTTCCTGCTTAACTTTTAGTGAATTCTTTCATCCAGTCTCACGCTCTTTTGTTGTGCAGCTGAAAGCTGGTCTGTTGTTATGCAGCAAATACCATACTTTGTAATTTTCCACTGCTTTCCAGCAGGCTGACATTAAACGGGATAAAGGAAACTGTAGTAGGTTTTACTGAGTAGAAAATTGTTTCAGCTTAATGCTTTTTTACATAAAACACCTCTTTGGGTGCTGAAGTTTATTTAGTTTTATTCATTAATCCCTTTTCTCATTCAGTTTACAGAAAGTAAACATTATTTCTGCAAAGAAGAGATTTTTTTTTTCTACAAGAGCATTTACCTGATCAATTTACAACAGTGCAAAAACTACTTTTCCATCTAGTAACCTGTACTCTGCAGGGTTTTGTAAGGTTTTCTGAGAATTCATGGTTTCATACAGTGAGCTGCCTTTAGTCAGCTAAAAGAAGTCCACAGATCCTGTAGATACAACATTCATAGGTGTATTTATCAAATGCTTAAATGTAAGAGCTGAACTCAGGATGTGATACAAGTGCTCCTTTGTCATGTAGCTGAAACCCAGTCTTTTGTTACGGAGATGTATATTGTATCTCAGATATAATCACTTGCCAAAGGAGAAAAAAAGGAAAAAAGCAGCAGGACTTCAGCATAAACTGCATAAAACAAACCATGATAGGGTTTACTGAATAGAAGATTGAATCTAACTCCACTTAAAACATTTATCCACATATATAACTATATACAATATATGTATAGTTCACATGTCTAACTATATATGTAACTGTAAATCATCTGTATTCACAGAATATTATGATCAAGCACTCAAAAAAAACCACCTAGCACTGCCTAAGTGCAGCTCATGTACTTCTTCTAATGTAGACATTTCGTTGGATGGGATGCTGAGTTTTTTCCTGGAAGGCTTTGATGTGCGAGGCTATGCCGAGCGATACAGTTCTGTGGGCAGTTACAGTCTATAAAGGTATGTGCCTGGCAGTGACCATGCAGAGGTGGATTTATTAACTCAGGCAGTTCATTGTAAACTTCTGTCCTTAATGCTTACGGGATATTTTTACAATCTTAAGTACACGAGTGTAACGTCTCATCATGATTTTCCACTGTCTCAGCTATGAATGAGTTTTTATCAAGGTCTAATATATCACAATAGATTTTCTATCCGTGAAGCTCCCATGTGAATAATAATTGTGCAAGCTTATGCGTACAGTGCAGTAAGACTTTTTGTTAGGGCTTTTACATTTTCAATAGATAATGGGACTTTAGTGATCAACAGCAGAATCTCACCAGGTGGAGACACCCACAGTGGGTATAATAACATTCAGTGGAGGTTTATTTCGGTGCAAGTCTGTGGAAGCGAGGACTGTGCTCAACTTGTCCTCCAGTTTTCAAATGCTGCTTTGCAAGTATTGCAAAGGTTGCTGTGTTGGTTGCTGTGACGCTGCTGTACTTGCTGTGATCAGCAAATTCATTTTAAAGTAACTCCATTGGGGGTTATAGTATGATCAAACACAGCTTGTTAAGTATTGAGATTCAGTGCTTTGAGAAGGGGCCAGCTCCACTCTGCAACTTTTTGTTGTGAGCCTTCACTCAGTGCCCACAGAAGAAGATGCCATCAAGGTATATTTTTTCATGGAGGACTAGATGTGGATTAAAATGTTGATATTAAGATGTTGAGTTCCTTAAATATGACTCTAGCTCTTCACAGATGGGAGGCTGGAGGAGTCATCTGGTGTCAGACAAACAAAAATGTTCCATGACACAAATCTCGTGGCAGCTCTTTGGGATGGACAGTGGACCGTGCCCACACAAATTATAGTAATAGCTTGCACCAGGGTGGGGAGGTTCCTGGAGCAGGTTGTGCCCAGTGCAGGCTATCCAAACTCCCAAGTCTCCTCTCTAGTCATCTCCATTTCCAGAATGAAATCAGGAGTGTTTTCCAATATTCTTGTAATGGCCTGTCACTTTGCCTCACTTCCAACATACTCTTACAATTTTAAAAAAATAGGAAGAAATTAAGAAATAAAAGGGATGAAATTTTATTAAATGAGCTGGTTACTGGTGAGGGAAAAGGACTCAAAGACCAAAAACTGTTCCCCATGATCCTTTTCCTTAAAAGGCCTTTAGAAACTCAAGCAAGTGGGTAACTTGCTGTAATTATTAGTAGTCACCAGTGGGAATCAAAAGCACTTTAAGAAACGTTGCGAGTTAAATTACTCAGGTCAGAACGAGAGTTTTAATCCAGGAAGATTATGCCAAGAAAATGTACAGCTCAGGAGAGAAAATCTGGAAAAACTCCTGGTTTTTTCCAAGTGAAACTAGATGATTGTGAAGGAGACATCACATCATGTCATGTCTTGCCAAGACATATGACTCCAAGCAAAGGCAAATAATTTAGAAATTGTTCAAATGCTTTTATGCTTTTTGAGACAGCCAATTATGTAATGGCAAAAAAACCTTGGCTGGCTTGCTGGGCTTAAAAGCAGGCCTCCGAGGGAAGTAATGCCATTGCGATACTCATCAGGAAATAAAGTCTCACTAGTTTTAATTTCTTTTCCCTAGAATTTTCAATCAGGTAAAATGTATAATGGTAAAAAATATAAAAATAGAAAGTAGTTAAGGAGATACAAACACTGCAGTGGCTGTACGAGATCAGACCCATAGACAGCTAGTTTAGTATCTGCCAGGGAAAACATCTGACATTTCCTTTTGGTGCTTGAGCTGTGCTATAGGTTGCAGCCCGTGTGCCGCGAGAGGAACGTCATGTGCTTATCATTTCTATTCCAGAACCCGGCAACTTGCACCGCTGCAGAGCACCTTTTGCCTGTAGGAACACCCCTTTACAAAAAGCAAAACAAGAGGGAATACCTCCTGAAAGGATGTTTTCTCAGAAAGGGTATGTGCCTATTTGTTCCAGATACTGAATTGTCAGCGTACAGGTTAAAGGACTAACTCACGTCTAGCTGAACATCTCATTCTCTTGTGTAAGAGTAATGCATATGACCTTGTGAACAGTTTTTATTACTGTACTCCACACAACTCATCCTATATCATGAATTTTGATGGTGTTTCTTTGTGGAGCAGTTGTAAATTTGCTCTAATACTGACGTGACTCTCTTCCACTATTTTTCTGTTTATCCAGAGGTGGTCTCTAAAATATTTTTGGATTTATTTCTCATCCTAACCCTCAGTGAAGAGAAGATAAATCATACAAACCCAGCTGAAAACATTTCAGCTTGCCTTGTTCCGTTGTTTCCACCAGCTGTGGAAATTCTGTGCTGGTGCCACTCTGTGCCTTGTTGTGTGCTCCTTATAGGTAGTTCATTAAGTAAATGAGGGCTTTGCAACATGTTCTGGCAACGCACGTTATTTTGGGTTTTCATTTTGCATGGCAGTTTTCCTGGGATTGTTTTGGAGAGAGTTGCCAGAGACCTCGCGCCAGTCAGCCCTCAGCTTTGGCTTAAGGCCAGGTTTGGATGGAAATAGCAGGCTATACTTCACTATTATAGAGTTCTGTCTAGGGAGCTAATAATTGTGTGCTGGTGCCCCCAAGGAGTCGTTGCTGCTTTGAGCCACTACCAGTTCCTCTGAAGTGACTGGTTCCAGACCATCGCAAAGGCTATCACAATCTTGTGATAGGCCTTCAGTGGCTTCTAGCGGACGGTGGCAAGGCCGATGGGGATTACCATTCCATGCTAGCTCATGGTGAGCTTTTCTTTTTTGCCTGCAGCTCCTGAAGAGTTTCAGCTCTTGCTGGGAAAAGAATGCCTGACGCTCTGCAGTGTGCTTTCTTCCTCTTGACTTGGTTTTTGCAGGGAAGGGCCGTAGCTCCTATGCAAATAGCTCCCCCTTGGCTCTCTCGAACCACAAACGCGACTCCCGAAAGGCTCCTCCACCCTCTCTCCTGAACGCGGCGAACACAGATGATTTTGGGTCAGGCCTGTGGGCATCTTGGGGTAGCTGTTAATGGAAGCATGGATGTGGCAAGCAAGACCTTGTGAACTTCCTCTTGGTGAACTCATTTGAAATAGCTGGCGCCCCTGCCCATATCAATTAAATACAGAGTGTTTCACGCAAAGTAGTTCTTAGGTGTTGTAACTTAACTCTTGGGGAATTTGAAATGTTTATAGGCTTTCCAGAGGGTAGGAAAGAGGAGAAATATTTATGTGTAGAACATTTTGCCATTTCACTTGGCTGGTAAGAATGATTAGCCCCCTTGCCCTAGGCTCCTTATCCCCTGCTCATTAACACTAATGAATGTAAATGACATAAAGGCAGTAATGTGAGAAGTCATATATTACTGTCACACTATAAGCAATACTGAATGGGGAAGGAAAAAACCCAACAACAAATGCAAAGCACTTGGTACAGCAGGAATTACTAGGTAATCGGGGTAACATCCTTTTTCTAGTTGGTGCATACAGTATTACGGTATCAGCTGATTTGTTACCCGCTCCCAAACAAGTCTCTGCAGTTCCAAGGAGATTTACATTGCAATGTTTTGGATACTCTGCGAGTCTTATCCTGGGGATGGAATATTTTGGTGTTTGCCCATTACCTGGAAGTCCTCAGCACAAGGCAGTGTAAGATTAATGTGACGTAAAAAACTTAGGCACAACATCAAAATTTGGACAGTTAAAATGTTTGCGGCGAACAGGAGTGAGACAAGCCTGTATGCGGAACTCTGTCTTCCAGTCCAAAAGGTTTCTTGCACTGCTACCAGCCTGTCAGCTGGGTGACGCTTACCTAACCATGTAACTGGGGAATCAGTTCCTATGCAAAAACTGTAACTTCAGGCTTGCGGTCATCAAAAATAGTGTTGATGGGGATAATGTGTTTCATTTTATAACCTAAGCCTGTTTAGATTTCATCCAGATGACAATCTCAAAACCTCCCCTTCCCAGGGTTTTCTGATTCCAACTTAATTAGGAGGGTAATTCTAATTTTCCTCTTGCTAAACTGTTCCTTTTTGCTCAGATGCTTATGTAAAATATTAATAAATTTTTAACCTCTGTGGACTAAAAACAGGCTTTTCCACCTGGTATAGCTGTGTCCTTGTCTTAAGGTCAATCTTCTTCTCTCACTTTGAATTTCACATTTTATGTAGCCATTTTTAACAGTCTTTTAAAATGTCCAGTATCTGGGGACAATAGCAGTATGAGTCCTGATTTTGGGATGGCGCGCTCAGCCCTGAGCTGTAATCCCAGTTGTGCCCGAGGTCAGGAATTCATAAACAGGAACACTGCTAGGAAAGCTACAGAACATGCCTTTAAATACAGTGATCCCTGCCACATCCATATTTATATCCAGGTCTGAAAGGGTATATTTGAAGCTTGCGGCAAACACTGTATTCCACATTTGCATAATTTTTGTTTAAATTACAGCACAATGCTTTTTCCTGAGTATACACAAAGTGTTTTGTTTTAACAAGAGCTGAAAGTACTTTAGTCCAGCGTGGTATACGGACTCGCCCCTCCGCTCATTCCATGCATCTGTCATAGATTAGGAGCGTGGATCCCTAGAGAGGGTTTTTGATGAGTAAGGCTTATGTTTTTTCAGTTGATTGAACCGATGCTGGAAGACAACAGGCAATTAGGAAAACATGCAAAACAGAAGCTGGACGGACAGATTTGGAAGAAAACTTGCTGTTATTTTATATCCAAAGCACATCTAGAGCAGGAGAACTATCATGGTATGGTAGTTCTGCATGGTTTTTCAGATGTGAGATGAACTGTGGCTGAAACTGACTTTCATGGATTTGTGTAAGGACCCACATAAAGCATTTCCTTATGTCTTGCACTGGACAGAGGATTTGAAGGATTCCTCTCCTCCTGTGCTCGCAAAAGTTATGGAACAAGAAGCTGCCTGTGTATTTGATGTTAATTTGTGCCTGATTCCTTTAATGGATTCTTTTTACCAAGAGCTGATTTATTTGCTGAATTAAATACCACTTCAAAAGTAACTCTCTGTTCCTGCTGATTTGAGTACAAGTCATTGCTTTGTTGACTTCTGTGCAAAAAGGAGTAGATAACCAAAATCTCCTTTTCTCCCAACCTTCTAGCTTGTACCCTTATCTTTTTCCAGTGAGAAAAAACCTGAAAATGCCTATTTTGAGAATTTGTATACCTGCTGGGGATTGCAGCTAAGGGGCAAGAACATATAAAAACCTCTGGGGGAAAAAAAAAAGGAAACAAACTTTATTTTGCTAACTTCAAAAATAAAAGATAATAATTAACATTAAGGTAAACAACATTAACAGAAATAAATGTTTTGTTTAGTTACTGAATAAAGTACCATTAGGCAAATTAGATTATAAATTTGAATTGACGTGCAAATTGTACAGGGAATTCATCCTAAAATAATCCATACAAATTTTGCGGTAGTGATAGCCACCTTTCTCATTCTTTGAATTCACACCACCTCCTTTTGTCCATATGACGTGACATGGTATGGGAGTTGTGTGAGAGAGGATTATTTGCCTTCTCTAGTTACAAGAAGTGTTCAGCTCACAGAGATTGTCAGAAATCCCACCTCTTGAAAAGCTGGGGGATTATGGTGAGCTGCAAGCTCTGCAACACCAGGTTACTACTGTGTAGCTGTGTAGTGACTTCAGTTCAGAGACTGGACTTAACGAACAATGGGCACAGCTAGTTGATCATTTTTGGCTTGCTGTTGTTCTTTTGTCTGTTTGACAGCCCAGAGAGTAAGGGTGAAAACTTAGGAAGAGTGAAAATGATCATCTGTTCGTAGGTCCTCCTTCTGTTGTCTTCCCATTTCCTTTTCAAAAAGGAAAAATGTTGGTTTTCAGAATATTTGCCAACTGAAAATGCACAGCAAGTTGCTCACAGCAATTTGCTCTCAGCTGGGTGTGTACACGTATATGATTCAGGTCCCTTTTTGCTGAAGTTCCTGCGAGTGTACAAGTCATGAATAGCAATGTACATATGTGCCATCTTCTATCTCCTCTCTCTGATTCTGACCTCAACATTCTCCTTGCCAGGTTTCCAGGTTTTATGTTTTATGAACTCTACTGGGTAAATATGCATAAGGCATAATAAAGTATATCTAAACATAGGAAATTAAAAGTAATTCTAAAAAAAAAGTAACAAAAAGAAATTATATCAAACAAATTAACATTTTAGGGAAAGGACACAAAGTTTATCCATGCAGCTGATAGCTCCCAAAGAGATTACTGATCTTTTTGCCAGCGAATATAGTCAGAGGGGACTAATTTGCATAGGGTCAAACTACATGCAGGTCATCGCAGTCCACTCAAGTATCCCTGTATGAACTAGTGCAGTATAATTTAAACTGACATAGCCTTTTACCTTTTTCATACTCATTTTAGATGTAAGGAAAAATATGAAGGTTTTCCTTCGACATACTTGCTCCTCTAGACGATGATGACATTTGATAAAGGATCAAGTGTGGATAGCTGGGGATCCACTATACAGGTGTGATTTGTACGCACACTCTATTGGGTATAGCTAGGCATATTTCTGCATACTTTTCTATAAATACGTGCTTGAGTTTAAAAATGTGAACACCTAGACTAAGAAGTCATAAAGCGCACCTGTGTATAGCTTCTCAGGGCAACCAGATTGAGAGGAAAACGTCTGAGGAAATCATAAAGACTCACAGATATTTGACATGATAGAGACTAATTGCCATCAGCTCCCGAAGGTACAGAAGACACAGCCAAAAACCAGCACACCCTTGTCAACATCAGATGAACAGAGGAGCTACGATTAAAACTTCCTAGCCATCGTCTCTTGTCCTTTGTGTCATTGAAGGAAACCTGACCAAGCAACCCTGAAACATATTCTTGGTGCGTGAATGCTGATCAGACTACTTGGATACACACACATCCCAGTGCTTGCGGTCCTGTGGGTGTGAGAGTGTGAATATGAGTAAATGAAATCAGCTTTGCTTTAAAACAAAGTCACCTTCCCCTTCTATAAGCTCTTACACTGAGCTTTGATCCATCGTTACTGTAATGTTATTTCCTCCACACTTCGTTTTTCGAAGGCAGCAGCAGTTTTTCATACCTATCATTTGGGTGATTTGGGCTTTATTAGGCTTTAACTTTGTCAGACAAGGATGTTTTATGTACTAATTTTTCAGTGACAAATTTATTATTCATTTTACTTATCCAAGCCTTTATATGCCTTTCAGAAAGCTTCTGTGAAGTAGTGGTTCTCTTTGTGCTGTCTCATTACCGCTTAAAAAGGAAAAGGTGGAAGCAAAATAAAGTGGGTCTTGTGAAGGACTTCGATTTAAACACGTCCTGTGAATATCTACATTGTGAGTGGCACAACCTTGTCCCCAAGCTTTAATACACAGAATTATGATGAGGAAAAGTGGTCAGTCATGAATTTGCCATTGTGACAATGTGTACAGTATGTAAAGTCCAGTCTGTGAATTTAACACTCCCTTGCTGAATCTGATTAATTAATGCTGACTTGAACTGACACGCTTAGCTCTAAAAAGAGGCATGTATCTCTATAAGGGTAACAAAACAAGGAGTTAATACAAGTGGGATCCTACTGGAAAAGCTTTAGAAATAGCTAAACCTGGAGAAAAGGGAATGGGAGGTTGTTGGTTTTTTAAGCTACTAACACAAAACCCAGAACAAAGAAAATGCAGGTGTGTGTATTATGTTACAGATTTTTGTGTGATGCTTCTGCTGTTCCAGCTTGCAACCCATTCAGTTTAGAGGAGGGTGGAGATCCATCTATGTATTTCCATACACCAATCACAGATATTTATGTTCTGTGTTTAGGATTAGAGATAGTTACTTAAGGAGATTCTGAAGAGCAAAACCACTGCTCTCTTCTATATTAATAACATAGGAACATATGGATCATATGAAAATCTTGACCTAATCACAGTCTCAAAGCTTCCACCATTTGTGATCAAGCATCTCACTTATTCTAACAGAACATTGGGAGTAAATAGGGTTTTATTTAAAAGAAAGCATAATATTAGGAAGTGAATAATTATGTTGTGTGTTTTTAGTTTGTCACAAATTTCCATGCTAGCCTTTATATGTGAGGCACTGTGTTATTGTGTTAAGCTTTATCAAAGATATCCCTGAAGAAATGTTAACAACCAGGATAAATGAACCAGTTCTTCCAAGAACTGGAAGAAGAAGGGTTAATTGAGATTAAAATTAGGTTTTTGCCATTAGCTTCACGTGTGACCTGGTGGGAATCGTTCGGGCTCCTGTGCCAAATTCCTACGTGTAACAGCAGCAGAACAGGACTTGTTTGTCACCTTCGCCTTGTCTTCTGGGCAGGGGCACACTTCTGAGTTCCTACAGAATTTAACATACCTGGATTGCAGTGTCAGTGTGAGTCCCTGGTGTTATAAATTGCAAGCAGTCTCCCTAACAAGATGGATTGAAGGTTTATGACTATAAACTCTGGACATTAGGTGCAATTTATGCTCTTTGGATTGGCCTTCTTTATACATTTTCCATTAAGGTAAATTTTCAGGTCCCTCTTAATGCATGCTGAGGAGGGATCTGCAAACATAATTGTATTTGGAGAGGTTTTTTTGGTAAGTGCTCAAATAGTCTAAATTTAAAATGTAGATGGATACTGTGCCTGATACATGGCTGTTGTACCTCTACCTTTGGCAGGTGTAGGTGTGATTTAATGACTTGGCTTTCTGCCTAATACGGGGTGTTTGTTTTCTAATGGCAGCACTAGGTGGCACACAAGGTCAGGTCAGAGCACCTCACCTCAAGAGCCGGAGTTTGCCTGCTCCCTTGGATCACCAGTTGAAATGGTTGCACCAAGCCTGTGGCTCATGCTCCGAGGCCTCTTGCCATCTATTTCAGCATATTGCAAAATCCAAGGGATGCTGAAGCTGATCCTGATGACAGCTGCGTTGATGTGCAATAGCCATTTGTCATGTCTGGATGTATTGTGCCACCTTCCTGCAAGCACAGTTAATTCTAGTCAGACTTGAAAAATGAAAAATCACCTGAGAGTAAAGTGCACATAACCAACAAAAAGCAGCCTCCGTGTGGAAGTTCATCCATTCTTACTTCTCATAACTTAAAAGGAAGATGGAGGCTTGGTGGTCTGTGGGGTTGCTTGGGTGCTGGATGGTTCTTGCTAAGAAGAGAGAGCTCTGCACAGAGTCTGTGCCATGAATTCCTGCTGTAGCCAGGACTGTGCAAGCCAGGTGAGATCCTGGTGGGGAAGAGCATCAGTGGGGGACCACAGGTTGACACCACCACTCTTATAGAAGCTGTTTTCTGGTTCTGTTATATGTCATTCACGTTGTCTTCTTGTACCTTAGCTTACTAGTACCAATTTTGTAGTGTACTTGAAAATAAATGGACTTTTGCATTTCTATCAAGTAGCTGGTTTAGCTGTAAAGACTTTTTTGGCCTCACTAGCTTGTGATGTGTATATCTTCATTTTATACTGGTTGGAGTTGAGAAATTCGCAAAGAAACGCCCTAAAAAACCCACCCTCATCCCACCTCAGTGCAAAAGGGTGATCAGCATGCACGCAACAACTGCCAGCCAAATTTACTGAGAGCTCCACGTGGTTCAATACTCATGAATAACAAGGATGGACCTAAAGGGGTGAAGAGCCAAAGTCTGCAGTTGTCTTGGTTACTCAGGTCTGTTGAATCTAAAGCTGAATGTAAAGCTGCAAACGGATTTCTGGTTACTGAAAGCCTTGGCCAAACCTGGTGTATGAAATTCAAAGTAATGTGTCTAAGGAGAAGCTGTCTTAACTGTACTTATTCAGTGGTGGATACTAAAGCAGCTCCCCCTGAGGAAGACACTGTGGAGCTCCCCTATTCTGAATATTTGAAGCCAAAGGAAGAATTTGAGAGTGTTTTTAAACAAATATTTTGAACATTTGAGAATGTTTTTAAAAGTTCTCTACCTATGAAAGTAATAAACTAACATTTGTTTAGGTACATCTGTGCTCAGCCCCAGCTTGATGGTTTTTCAGACACGAATGCGCATGACATCCCTCCTTTCAGGATGACTCTGCTTACGCATGTGCTCTCTGTGGCTTGACATGTTGTTGAGCGAGTATGACCTCTGTTTTTTCAGTCCTGGCTCATAGCCAGCATATTTCCATCTGAAGTTTTATGCTCCTGATATTGATACCTAACTGACTACTTATGTATGTCTCACTTCCAGAAAGGTTTTAGCTGTGTCTTGTATCTCTTCTAGCAAAAAACACAGCGCGGGGGCATTTATGTCTCAGTTACGTGCCTGTCACCATCCAAAGGATCAGATTTCCCCAGTCCTTCAGGCAAACAAAGACAAAGGAGTGGCTGAGCAGGGTCACAGCTAGGAAGCTATGAGGCGTCAAGACAAGTTAGCAGATAAATCATCTGAGAGAAGAGCAAAGGATTAAAGCCAATAACCTAGTCAAGCCATCTTTCCACATGGTGAAGAGCTGGATGGGACTGTGTCCTGGGGAAATAGCCAAGAATTGGAGCCTTTGGTGAACATTAGCAAGGTGAAAATTAAATCCAGAATCAACAAGGGCTCAGAGAAAGATGAGTCAGCTCACGTGGGGACATCTTTGTTATACAGAAGAGATTCTGGCTGCCAGAGAGTGATGAGCGTCCCGATGGAAAGCATCATTCTTAATATTCCAGTTTCGTTAACAACAATTTGTTATACATGAGCAGCTCCAGTAGTATAGAGAAAACCTCAGCTGGTAAGTATGTCTCTTTTGGTTTCTTTTCTCTTTCTTGGTTGTGTGTAATTGATATACACTACAATGCAGATTGTGTTTGCCTTGCTTTTTGTGCATGTTACTGCCTCCTACCATACTGGAGAGATGCACTAATATAGATACGGAGAGTGTGTGTGTGTGTTTGTACCTATGTGGCACATCCAGCCACATAAACATGGACTTACAGGATTTTCTGAGAGTCCAGTGTGAAAAAATAATTTGGTGTGTCTGAAACTCTAGACCTAATTCCAATCTGGATAAGAAATCTATAGTATGTAATTTCTGAAAGGTCTAGCTGTAGATAAAATTTTAGATAAAATGTAGATAAAATCTTTAAATTAACTGTTTTTGGAACTTGTGGTCATCTCAATGTAGATTATTTCAAGCTAATAAACGAAGTGATTCACATGGATGCAGAGGCTTTGTGTGGTGCTGATGGTTTCAGAGTGTCCCATGATCTGTGGATCCCATTTGCACCAGGGGCTTGTTGCACTGAAAGAAGGTGAAATTAATGATGGCAGATTGAGTTCCTGGCCTTCTTTCTCATCCTTTCCTCCTGTATTTCCATCCAATCACTTCAGTCTGTGGATGAGAAAATGGCACAAATATTTCTCTAATTTGGGAAGGAAGTTCAAGACTATATGCCTGTGCGCTGGGCAGCATAATCTGAGGCATTGCATAATGCCGATAAAAACATACAGAGCTGTTCTGGCATCTTCAGTTGGCATCGAAGACAAACAGTGTGCTTTGCTAGAACAAACAGTTCCCTATTAAGACACAGTGCAAACACAGGGATGTCATCCTTCAGAGTCTTTTAATTCTGTAGAGCTTTTACCACTGTGCTAAATTTAAGTTGGAAATAGCATTTTCATTTAATTACTAGGAAGGGAGCAATGAGCTTTTTCTGCCTAATCTTCCCTTGCTAACGACCCTCTGTGTCTGCTGAACTACTTGGTATTTTCTCTCTGAGTCATTACACTTGTCTGGCAGATGAATAAAATGTACTGTGTATGTGAAAAACTTAAAAATCTACTGATTATGGGTATTCCTAGTGTGAAGTAAGGGTGCTGTGTGGGGAGTAGGAGTTGGTTATTTCTATTCAAGGTTCTCCTAAGCTTCAGTAAGCACATGAGGAAGAATGGGTTCACTTTGGCAACGACTGTTTTCCGACAAGGAAAGCAAGGACTGTTAACCTGGATTTATAAACCATGCTGAGTTTTAACTGTAACAATTGGGAGCTTCAAATTCTTGCTTGGTTCTTAGAAACAGTTAAACATCTTGATGTTTTTACACTGAAGAATAAAAATTTCAAAAGAAAAATGTGTAGGGCAAAAGGCTCTGGATCCAAGATACGCTTTTAGGACTTAAAAAGTGAATCAAACTTTCAAAACTTCAGGTGTTGTTTGGTTCAAGCTTGGGTTAAAAATGCCACTTTAGGCCCAGGAACAGTAATCTGATGCTTCAAAATTCTAACATTCCTTCTTAATGGAATTTTAAAAAACTAGTGGCTGCAGAGATGACAGCATATTACAAAACAGAGTTTAAGTAAAACATTGTCAAAAGAAATAAAAATGAAATCCTGCCATCTCGAGTGCAAAACTGCTTGAAATTTCCAGTAGACTGATAATGGGTTCATGAACAGTAAATCAAAGATAATCAACAATAATGGTTTACTTACAGAAGTAAGTACCCAGTCAGTTGTTATTAATAAGTTAGTTGATTATTTCTTAGTGAATACTAATGAAATTTTGGACATTTGGAAAAACTTTGTAATGACTAAACTGCTTTGATAAGGATTATTATTTTTAAACTGAGAAACTGATTACTAATGGTGGCTTCATAAGAGGATATTGAATTCTTTTGAATTTATGGTGATACAAAAAAATGGCATAAACTTGAAAGATATAGTAAAACTACATTTTGTTTTTCTTCTACTGCTGGTTTTAAGCTTCAAGTGGATGAAGTGTTACCAAGGTCTGTATCTGGAGAAGCCTGAAATGACACTAAATGGCAGGAAGTTGTGAGGACAGGAAGGCATAGAAGTAAACATGCAATAATGAATAGCTGAAGAAATCAGGACAGAAATACACAAAATGAAGTTTGAACTGCAAAAATTTGCAACCAAAAGAAAATAATCTGAAAAGTTAAGAGAGAAACAGGGAAAGAATTATGCCATTGAAATTCTGGTATAACAATTCACAGCGAGTTTGTATCAAATCCCCAAAACAACCCAGTGTGATTTTGAGATTAGTCCCATCATGTACCAGAGCGGGACATAGTATTTTTAGTGCAATTACACTTAGATGATGGCATTCCCTTGTGAGCAGAAGACAGCTGGAAGAAGTTCAGAGCAGACCCAGAAATAAAAAATGTAATTGGGTGGAAGGTTTGGGTTATGAGAGGGTATTAAAGTAGGTAAATATACTGCATAACTTGGCTAAATGACAACTCATTGGACAGCTAACTATCTATGGACATTGGAAGGGTATACACAGGAGGGTGAAAGAAGAGTTTCAGGTGTCTTTAAAAATAGCAAGCAAAGTAATGGATGAAACATTCATCTGGATAGAAGGGAAGGGATCCTTTGACAATGATGTCTCGCAGGCCATCACATTTTTTCTCTGGGAAGTGGTGGAAACATATGAGGGTGCTGAACAGCACATGAGGAATGGGGAGGAGGTGGCCTGGTAGCGAGAAGCAAAGCAGGCACAAACAAGAGGCAGGAGAAGGGGAAGAAAAGAAATGTCCTGTTCTCTCCTCTTCCCAACCATGCTTGGCCGGTCCTGCCGTTACTGTGCTGGAACTGACTTCTGGAGGACAACCGTTCTGCTGAGCAGCCGTGATTTCATCTACTAAAGCCTTTCCAAGTCCAGGTTATTTGAACGTTTTATCTCAGCAACTGAGAATTCATTCAGTCCTGCTTAGAACATACATTCCATATGAATGACAGCGGATTTTTAGTTAGTAGCACACACATTAATTGCCTTTTTTCAAGTGATTGGTAGCAAGGAGCTCTGATGTTAAGAGAGCCTGAATTCAAGGCTGGCCTGGGACCAGAGGGGATGCACGCCCATCCAGAGTAGTCAGAGCAAGAAATGCCTGTTGCCTACAGTGATGCCAACTAATCAGGTAGTCATTTTGGAAATGATAATATTCTGGGTCTATTTTTCAGTGATGTGTTACATTCCTAATGGGCCAACAGAAAAGAAATCAGAAGGCTTGAGAACATAACTGTGAAAGATGGGGTATGAGTGGAAAAGGATTATGGCAGAAGGATTTGTTTGGTGACCTTTACCCATTGATAGTGTTATAATAAATTCTGAGGAAATATACCTAGGAAATTGGTTGTTTGAAACAAATAATGGCCTGAAAGAGCAGTTTGCAGCCGTAGGCAAAGCTTAAAACCAAAGACGTAGCAAATTGATCATTAACCACAGTAATGATTTGTTTTCAACAGTTTATTATAAGAAAAGCAGTGTTTTAATGTGATGTCTGAGAATTATTACTCAAGCTTTAGCAATTTCTCGTGGTTAGGCTTAGGGTGGTTTACACATACAGAATGGAGGAAGGATTTTGTCTTGAAAAAATAAATGTGTGAACACGAGAATTAAGTCCCCTGAGGGAAATGCAAGATCCCATAGGATTTTGAACAAACACAGAAGGTGGCCATCTATGACCCGTTTCAGAGCAGCCTTTAAGCATACAATGAAAATAAAGCATATGCTTAAATTCCGTTGACGTCAATGGGACTTCAACAGGGCTTAAGTGATGTCCTGATTAGAGAAGCTTCCATCACCTCACGCTTCTGCTGATTTAAAACTGGACTGAAACAGAAGTCATTAAAGCCTATGTGCCCTTTTATGTGGCATGAAAGTTCCACTAATAAATATGTGCACAACGGAATAAAAATGCGGCGACAAATCATATTCAGAACCAGAGCTAGCTGGATTATTTATTGCAAATTTTTATATAGCTTTTGCACAATTTTCTAAACATGAAGCTTCATTTGGGGACGTACAGGAAGATGTTTCATTAGGGGAGAGGCAGCAGGGAGGATTTTTAAATTCATTGAATTAGATGCTGTCCTGGCACATGAGAAGGGAGAGAAGAGGTAGCCAGCAAGGAAACAAGAGGTTTATTCTGATAAGCATAATGCTGGAATAAGCTCTGTGTTCTTGGCATCAAATTAGAGGGAAAGCTGATGTAAATCACCCTGAACTTGCTGTCAAGTCCGGTTTGCTGTTTAGCAAGAAGAGTTCTGCTTGCTAATATTTGAGTATTGACAATGCTTGCTGAAGGCTGGTAATGATTTGTGTTACTTCTGTACTTCAAAAAAAAAAAAAAAGCAAGCAGAAGAAGAAAGGTCAGGGTCTGTAAACCCAGAAGTGAAGAATGCAACTGCAGTTGAGGTACCTGGTTTATATTCAGTGCTGTTTTCACAAGTGCTGCTATGCAGAACTCCACCAAATAAAAGGAAGAATGAAGAAAAGATCAATTCTGGAAGCATCTTGAGCATAAGAACTGCTTTGTTCTCTTTTATTTTCTGCTTCTTTACTTTTTCTAATGTCTTGCATGCTTGAGTTCCTTATTACTGTAATAATTCTTCACTGGGGTCTTTCGGAAAGTACCAATATAGTTTGTCTACCATGTTTCTTACATATTTCATTCACTTGACTGCTCCTTCAAGTATCCTGACGCTGTCCTTCTGCCAGTAATGGGCTGGTTTGTCTTAGTGAAACATTCCACTGTCACATATTAACAAAAATATAGTTTATACTTCAATCTCTAATTATTTTTTCTTTGGCTGTGTTTCACTTGGCAACTTTGCAGGAGTAAGCCCTGTTGTACTGATGGTAAATATAGAGTTATGTTCCTCAAGAGAATTTAATTTGGGCATAACCAGGAATGTAAAGAAGCATAATCATTGAGGACTACGCTGTTGCACCCATTTAGTCCTTAATAAAAAGGATTATGCTGTATCAAATAATAACAACATCCTCTACTAATTCGTGTACAAGGTTTGTTTTATTTGGCAAATTAGAGTAAATTCTTTTCCAGTAGATAGTGATACTGGTAAGGGGCAAGCAGATTAAGCATGAAGCTAAAGGGTGATTCAAAAATTGCAACACTATCGCCTGATATAGTTAGGCTGTATTTACTGACATGGGTGTCTGCAGCCTGGTCTTTTCCAGGCAAGAAAGCTGTTTTTCCAGTCTTCTGCAATCTGAGTTTTGGTTCTCCCCCAAGGCAGTGGGTACATGAGACTTGCAGTTTAAAGCAAGGATTATGGAGGCAGGCCCTCCCAGAAGAGTGGGAGACACTGCCTGGTGCGGAGACAGCTGCCATATTCGATGAGATGGTTGTGCCTTCCTTCACTGCCGCCTCAATGGCGTTGGTCAGTAGTGTGCGCTGGAGAAAAGAAAATAAGGTCAAACATCCTGGCCAGCGTTCAGCAAGCAGCGGTTAAAGAACTTACTGAGGCTGAGGTAATGCCCGTAATGTTGCATTTAATGGCTGTACATAGACGTATCCTTCATGTATTTCTCTAATCTCTGAGTTCACTTAGTAATTGGACCTTTACAGTATCTTCTGGTAGGGATCTCCACAATTTTCTTACGTGACAAAAAGTACCTGATTCTACGAGGGTACAGTTCATTACTGTGAGATGTCATGAGTGAAAGGCCTAAGGCACAACCCGTGTTTATTTAGGAATCATCCATCACAGAGATTTTAATTCTTTATTAATTTAGCTACAGCAGATCTCCCCAGATCACTGTCTCCCAGTGCAGAGCATGTGTTAACAGAGGTGCAGGGCAGGGTTCGTACAGCCAAAAGCCTTTTCTTGCCTCATACAGACTTGAGCAGCAGCATCAGAGATGCAAGACAGGGGCGAGACAACCTGCTTTGCGCTGTTAGCGACGTACTGTTACACTCTTAGACTAGTCCGTTTGGCACGCCACACTGCTCAGCACTCCTCCCACTTCTCACCTGTTTAGACTGAATTATTTTGGGAAACACATCTGCTAGCTTTGCTTTTGGAGGTTGGTCACATTGGGGCTTTAGACTCAAATAACAAGATGGCTAGTAACAGAAATGACAACCCTTTGGAGGAAAAATAAAAATAATCTGACCCCAGAAACTTTCAGTCTACTCTAGTGTTGAATTGATGGAACACAGCACATTGTGTCTCAGTCTGCCTGCAGGCTGAAATTGCCTCCGCTGCGTACGTTCCTGCTCTAAAGATTACTTCTATAATTAATAAAATAACTGAAAGTTTAAAAGCATGAGGGAAAGTATAGGAAAATCACCTGGATATATTTGTAACTCAAAGTTGTGCAAAAAGGCAAATCAAAAGATATTCCCAAGCCCCAAGTTCTGAGACATGCAGATTTTTTTTCTTGCTATATTGGGTTGCCCAGGTTTGTCTGTAGAATTGTAAAAAAATATTTCTGAATGCATCATGTGTTATCAGCATTTCTGTGTTGATCTCTGTGTTGGTCGCTTCAGATATTCCTAGGTTTTACTTCTATTTTGTAACTTCTACTTGCAAAGTTGACTGTCAGTTTGTTATTTCGAGGAGAGTGACAGATTGCTGTGGGGTGGGGTGATGTTGGTGATGTTTGTTCGGTCTTAATGTTTTCCAGCCATTGCTGGGAGCAGATGTCTTCAATCATTAGAATACTTTACTTTAGAAATAAATAATGGAAGTATTCATAACAGTACCTATAATTAACTGCCAGGATCAGTTTGATAAGTAACAGCAATTCAAAAATGCAGCTTTCAAATAGTGGGAAGTCTTCAGGTTTACTCTTATTCGGGAGTGCCTTTAAACATTTATAAGATAAAGAAAGGATTTCATAGTTTCTCAGTGAGAAATGTTTAAATCTGTGTAATCTCTGAGAAATGGGGGGGTTGGACTAGATGATGTCCAGAGGTCCCTTCCAACCCCTGTCATTCTGTGATTCATTCTGTAAAACAGCTGGCTCCTGATTTTCTTGGCTTTTTTTGTACATTAAGGCAAACATTTGAGACGTTTTTAACTTCCAAATGATCTATTCCTTGTAGTGCAAAAAAACCCCAAAACCAAAACAACCAAAACAAAACAAACAAAGCCAAAACCAAACCAAACAAAACAAAAACAAAGCCAGAAAAAGAGACAATTTTCTCATGCTGCAAATGTAAAAATTGTTCACTTCTTTGTGTATTCTGCAAATTTGCACTCAATTCTTCGCAAGCTTTAAAAGTTGCAGGTTGAGAGATTGTTCAATACAAGACTTATTTTTGATTATTAGATGCTTGGTACCAGATAGCATGTGTACATTGGGGTTCAGCTGTTCTAGAAGTATTTTGAAAATTCAAATTCAGCCTCAGTACACTGAAATGTCTTCATTTCCTTGTAATGGAAAAGGACCGTGGGTCCCTAACTCTTATTGGTAGAACAATTTCCTATTTGAGTTTAACTTGTTTTATGGAGTGTTTCTTTGTGGTTAGGGAATATTTTTATGTGCTTTGCTTTTGTCATAATAATATAGTAGATTTAGAGCATTAGGGAATAAGGTTTCCTGATAGTCAAAGACTCCTTAATGGTATCTAGGAACTTTATTGAATATTAGAACATATTAAAAAATAAAGCCACCTCTCTGCCTAGTGTAGTTTCTCATATTGGTCTTTTATGTAGGTTTTTTATGTCTATCTTAGTTTATGGACATGAGACAAATGAAGTAACATTCAGGAGAATGAAGGCAAAATAACCCAAAGAGAATAAAGCAGAATTTATCAGCAGAAGATGCAGTGCTCAGCAAACACATTTCTCAAGAGCTTCTTCACGTCGGTCTGTCACACCTGGATTCCTGGGCCGTGAGCACTCCCTGGAGAATTCCCTGCTCTTTAGCAGCAGGCGGCACGCTTTGGAAATAGCACCTGAAATTTTCACTACTCCTAGGCTTCCAATTTATTTTCTGATACGGGTGTTGAGTCTCTTCTTGTGGTCACAGCAAAGCTCGGATTGATTTTAGCCAAAGGAGAAGCAGAAGAGTAATGGGCATTGTGAAAAATCCAATTCTTTTAGCATACAGGATAAATTGGAAATCTGGGCTTAAGTAACAAAGACAGCAGAGAAGACTGGAGTTGAACTGTTTATTGGAGAGGATACAGCTGAAAAAATGCTTAACCTTCTTATTGTCACACATTTTCATTTTCTTCACTGCCTGAGCAAATAGTTCTACTACAAACAGAATTGTATTAATCTAAGTAAGAAAGACATTCCTGGAGTATTTTAAATGTTTACTTGAAGCGGACTTCTTTACTGCTAAAGAAGAAACACTTGAAAGAAGAAACACTTTTTCAGAAGAAAAATTAACGCCAAAACGAGACATTGGAGATTTGCTTACAGTGGTATGTTACAGTAGTGGAAATTTTGTCGTAAATAATACAGTGACAATCTTTGCCATCACTTATACACACACACACACAAAAGGACGTTATAACAGAAATGCAGTCATTTAGGAGAGGAAATGTGCAAGTTACCCTTTAACTGTAGTGTTGCCTTTGAAGAACCTGAACAAAGTATTCAGAAAACCAGTGACCTGTGATGTTAATAATAGTGTGTCAAGAGAATGTTTATTATGCAATAATTCTCGAAAGGGCAAACAAGGTTGTCCAAACACTACCTTCAGCTTTTTAGCAGAAATATTTTCTCTCCTGAAAATTGTGTCTCAAATATAAACTATGGGTTCTTGTTGGTTTTATTGTGATACTTGTGCAAGTTCTTTGCAGAAAACATCATTTACTTGATTGAAGCCTTAGCCCTCTCCAGGACTATACACTCAAGCACAGCAAGTGTTCGAGCTGCTCCACACCGTCAATGTTAGAAACTTATTTCTAAAAATTCCTTGAATCATGCAGTTTTCCATAAGCCTCTTTGCACACAAAACACTCGCAAAAAATAGAATAAGCAGTGAGTCCTGCAAAGACTTATTCCCAAGAGTAGTCACATTTTCTTTATTTGGACAACTTCTGTGAATAGAAGGTTTGTCAGAAGGAACATGACTGTAAAGGATGGGACATGATGAAGTCCCTGAATGCCCTATATTCATATTCTTGTTATTGGTGTGATGAACAGAGTACACTCCCAATGTGTACTTCTCTGCTTTTCACTGATGTGGCCTTCCAAGCTCCTGGATATTTTGCTTTGAATATTTTGAACCACTCTGCTGTTCATTAATGGGGTTGACTTAACTTCTTTTGATTTCTTTGTTGACACAGGTTTTTTTCAGATCACAAAGTCTGCATTAGTTATTGATTTTTAGTTTGAATTTCAAACTGAAATGTATTTCATATAGTTTTCTGTTTACACTGGCTTTTTCTATTCCTTTAGATGCGTGCAAGGTGTAACAGGAGCACTCAAGGATGATAGCAAATTGTAGGAAATCTAAATAAATTCAGTGCCTCCATCCTGCATAGAGCAGAAGTCAATGAGATTCCCACAGTGGAGCCATTCTTCACCGGATAGGGTTAGAGGGAAAGTCTTAGTAAAACAATTTTGGGACAGATTGATAACACAAACATAAGCGTAGCTCATGTAGCAAAACTTTGAACTGCTAATTTTGATGTGTGCAGCCTATCACTTGATGCAGTTTCACTGCAAGGCCAGTAGCCGGTGTACTACTGATTTTTTTAACGATGGTTGTAGGGCAGAGCTGAGACTTCTCAACTAGTGAGTTCTTATTTCTTCCCAGGCAATATTAAATTATATCTATAAATATATCATAGCAACATAATTAATTTTTTCAAGGGGAAATCATGCCTCACAAATCCTCTTTGAAGATGTCAGCCACCCTTTAGATGAGGGTGATCCCATCTGATAAACCGGTATTTTTGAAAAAGAAGGTAAGATATCCACAGACCTCTCATGGAATACTAACTGGTTATACGAGGGGAAAAAAGATAGGAAGTTTTTGTAACTGAGAGCTATAACCAGTGGAATCTCTTGGTGCAGCTTGTGCTATTTAATGTATTCATTCAGGGGAAAAAAAAGGCTTACTAGTGAAGGAACTGGCTTTGCAGCTAGCAGGATTATTCTGTGTAGCTAGAACTGCAGTAGGTAGATCCAAACACAGACATAGATCCAAATTCAGTATTATTGTTTAGGAAGGAGAGCTGGTCATCACTGTGGCTAGCTCAGCATTCAGCAGAAGGCAAGTAGGAAGTTAAAAATAGTTAGCAAGGAAACAGAAAACAAGCAAAACCATTGTTACTGTATGAACTCACAGTTAGCCCATGTTTTGAATGATGCATGGCATTCTACTTAGTCATCTTATGAAGAATATAGAAGACAGAAAATGTAAATGAAAGACCAGTGACTTACGTACCTCAAGAACAAAACTAAACAAACATGGATTCTTCAGCGTGGAAAAGAGGTGACAGACAAAAGTCTGTAAGTGATCCGTGATCTGGAAAAAGTATATAGGAAATTACTCGCTGTTACTTACAACACAAAAACTCAGCTTCACCCAATAAATGACCAACCTGTAGACAAAGAAATGAAATAAAGTATGTTTTCTATAGACTCAAACTGGGGAATTTCTAGACATAGGGAGGTACAGAGATGGCACGTATTCCGTCAAAAAGATTAGACAGGTATGATAAAAGTTATGTCCACAGACAGCTATTTAAAAATCACGGTCCTGGTGTAACCCCAAGAGGAGGGAATCCCTAGTCTGAACATCGCTGTTGGGGAAAGGAGCATGTTACATGCTTTCTGGTTCCTACATCATTTCCTTAAGTCCCGCTACTGGTCACAGTTGAAGACGAGATACTGGGCAGGAGGGAAGGTGGGAAATTACAGTGAGGACAGCAGATCTTCAGAATAATGAACTCCATACCATTCATGTTGTTAAAATATTTTTTTTTTCTATTGCTTCTTTTTGTGACTGATTTTTGTTTCGACTGAGGCAAATTTATTTACTTCTATAATGTAAATGGTACTGCAGGGTGTAATTTAATAAAATACTTAGTCCTGTACTCATGTCCTAGTATAAGTAAGATCAGCCTTAGTGTATAATTATTCTGATTTGTTGAAAAGTCAGATGATTTTCCTGTCAAGCAAGTGGCAAAGAAGCTGGTAATACCATGTATGAGTTTTAAATAATGTAAAACTACCTTGAAACATCAGCTGCTGTGGGATTACTTAAACTGACCTGGTAGTTCACAAACGGGCTATGCGGAGCGTTCTGCTGGCCCTCTGGGTTGCTCTGATTTGAGGGGTATCCAAGTGATGTGTCGCTTTGCGACAGACACGTCTGTTCACCAGTTCAGGATCCAACGTGAAGTAGAACAGCTCTGCCTTCAGGGAGGGGATCGAGAAGAGGGAGCCAGGTCCTTCACAGTGGTGCGTGACAGAGAGACCTTAGACGACGGGCGTGAGTTGAAGGAAGAGGGGTACAGAAGGGATCTAAAGAGAAACTTTTCCTCCACAACAACAGTCCAGCCATGGCACAGGCTGCCCAGCGAGGTTGTGCCATCTCTATCTTCAGAGGTTTTCAAGTTTCGACTGGATCACGCCCTGGGCATCCTGGTCTGACCCCAGAGCTGCCCCTGCTTTGAGCAGGAGGTTGGATCAGCAACCTCTCAAGGTCCCTTCCAGCCTGAGTTATCCTACGATCCTATCATTTTATGAGGTCAGACATAATAGATATAATAGCAGACAATTACAGAGACTAACTTCTTCCTTAATATGAAGGTTTCACCCGATGTGCTGTACTTCAAGCTCTCAGAAGATATTTCAGGATCGCAGTATTGTGTCTGAAACCTGCTGTTATTTTAGCCCTTCATGTTTGTTTCCGTAACTGCCATGGGTGACTTGGCCACAACCCCAGAAAACCACCATGTAGGTGGAAGGAGGGACAGAAAGAAGGGGTCTGCCAAGGAATTGGACACCTGAGCAGAATTCCCTTCAAGTGCAAATTTTCCTCATTCACAGTGGAAAGTTCTCCAGAAAGATTAGTTATTTTTTAAGTGATAGGGGAAATGTTTGCATGTGGATGTGGGGGAGTAAGTGCTGAGGGAAAACGGCTTAGAGGAAATTTCAGTTTTCTGCTGTACCAGTATATCTGATAAATTGTCTTAGAGGAGCACACTGGAAATTAAGAGTGCATTTATTCTGCCAAATGTCAATGATAGGAGGCACCAGATAGCTGTTGCTAGCTAAAAATCCAGCTTTAGGCAGGGACCCAGGTAGACCATTTCAGGTTATGCAATTGATAATAAGCAAATGCTATTTTTCACTAGAAGCAATCTTAAAAGCAAGATTTACAATACCTCTCCCCCCCCCGTATTGTTATATGCAATGGATTAAATAATTTTCACCACAGAAAGATATTTTATCTTGACAAGAGCAAATGCCTCAGGCCTCATGGAGGCCTCAGGAATGTGGAGCAGGAGGTAGTCCTCTATGGAATAGCTGGGGCTTGTAAGCCTGATCAAAGAGTGATCTTTTTCTGATACATCCTGAAGTGTCTGTGCTTAAAGATGACTGGAACAAAATACTGGGTTTGTGTTAAGCATCTGACAAAATACCCGTTCTTGTTTACTTAGTTGCTTGTTTGTCCTGATATGCCCAGTCTCACTTTTCCGTGGTTTGCCTAAAGTTGTGTCTGAGCTTTGAGGCTCTCGAGCAGCACACTGAAACGGCCTCTGTCATTTCTCATAGCTTCCCTTACAAGTCTGCTTCAGAAAAGACCTTTGTCTGCTTCGTGCTTCACAACGCCGTTTTCCACACCCTCTAATTGCCTCACCGCAGTTTGTGGCTTGTTTCCACGTGAACCAGCTGCTGTCGGGGAGAAAAGCTAAGGAGGCAGCTCATGGTCTGGGGGCTCTGGCAGATCGAAACATATATGCAGCACGTGTCGATCAGTGGAAGGCAGAAGTGACGTCTCACACTGTGGGGTACTGCAGAATGAAGAGCAGCAGTAGGTAGTTGTTAGTGGGTTGAAATCGTCTGAAGTAAAAAAAGAAAAACTTCACATAAAAGAGAATGGAAGGAGGTTTCTTAACCCATTTCATTCAGAAATTAGTTGACGAGGCACCCCACAAAATCTTACATGGGTGAGGTGAGTAAGGAGCTGCAGTGTGTGGGGAAGGCATCTGCTAAACTTGTTTCGTCCCAGGAAAAAAAAAATCATGAAACCCTACCCGTAATTTTCTTGAAGCAATAGGATTAAGACCAAAAAAAACTTTCATAATATTATATGAAATAACAGGAACAGTCATAATGTAAAAGAAGGCTTTTCATTTCTTCTTGCGTCAAAAGAAGGGGAGAGGAATTTTTGCTCTGCTAGTTAGTCAGCTCCCTATCAAGAGTCTGCATTGTTTCCTTGGACAGGGAGAAACCGGAGTTCTGTTTCACAGAACTAAGCCAGGGAGTTTCGATGGAAACACTGGAGTTCCCCTATTTGTTGGGTTTTCTGTTTATTTTTGCATTTGCTATCTGTAAAACCACAAATAATATAACTAGAGCCATACCCTGGGAGTCATGTTTTGCATAAATTTAAAATGCTAAGAAAGAGAGTGGGAGATTAAGCCTCGGTTTGCAGATAACCCTTCCATGGCACAGCTCAGGGACAGCTAATCAAGCCTGTCAGCAACATGTGGCTCCACAGAAGTTTGTGTGTGGCTGGAGTGGGACTGTGCCAGGGTGGAGACGCCTGCGAGAAAGTCAAGCAACAAGACCCCTAAGAACATGGCTCATACCTGCGCTGGAGTGGTGGGTGCTTACGGTCACCTCTGAGACATATGCAGCTTCTGGAAACTCTGCCTCTCCAGCGCTCAGCAGTATGTAGTACATGTCTTGGGCACTTCAAAATAAGAAAATTTGGGGATTTAGATTAACAGGAAAGGTAGTCGTATCCTCAGCCTTGCAAGTCAATCACCAGTCAAAAGGAAGAAAAGTAACTAACTTGCTAAGTGCAATCATATTCATGCCTTTTGTCATTTCTACACGTCTCAAGACCATTACTGAGCTTCTGACATATTTTGAAGAGTCCTTTCCTACCAAAAGACGAGTTGATGGTGATCTTCAGACAGTAGTTGACGTGGAAGTCAAAAGGACCTGAATAATGACACAATCGAGGTTTTGCTGCATTTTTCTGGTTAATGTTCCCTCAAATAGGCATGATGAGGCAGTGGGTGAAGAGGTTGTCCACATCAAATAAGTGCTTTCTGAGCTGGCAGTCCTAGGTTTGCTTTCTAAACATAAACTTGCCCTTCTTTGTGGCAGCACTTACAGGACAGCACTTTCCTACAATGCTTTTTTTCCTTACAAGACGAGACAGAAAACTAGGTTAAAAGTAATGGCCAGAGTTGCTCAGCTCTTGCAGTGCATCATAGCAGGAGACCAGTAAGATGATGGAGAAAATGAGGTTTCTGGCTTGCATTGCTTTGCACCGAGGAGTGGCTTGCTGTCCTCTAATTGTGGCTACCAGTTTACTATATGGTAAGGAACCTTGTTAACAGAATGTGAATGCCACTTATTTACCTCTCACTTGTGGAAGCATACCCTTTGGTCTTCTGTGCTTTGAGGAGGTCCTAGTTGAGTCATTTAAGCCATTTTTTTCTTTTATCTCTGCTTTTTTATGAATACATTTTTCAAAGAAGCGAGTTCCTATTTAGACACCAAGCATGTGCAAAGCCCCAGCAGATTCCATCATAAAACTTAAAACTGGGTATTTGGAAAGAGCTTGACGTCAACGTCAAAGTGAAACTCAGTCTCGAAGAATTGGCTTCTTTGAGATCTGTTATGTTGAGAGCACTAGTTATGGGTGAGCAGCTGCTGAGGTTCGAGCCTGTCAGGTTCTCCCACTGACTCACTGTGAAGTCCACAAACCCAGGTGGGAAATACTTATTTTGGGTGTTAATGATGCAGCAAATAATAACAATACTTCAGTTTATAAATATACTTCAGTGTATTTCAAAACACTTCAATTTAAAATCCTTTACAGCAAACCAGAAAAAATGTGGAAGGAAACTTTAAGCTCATCTTAAATCTTCATAAAGGGCAAAAGTGATAGAATTAATAAAAATGACTGTGTTGCCATTAAAAACAACCAAAACCAGCCGGCTGTTTCCCTTAATCCCCTCCTTTCCACTTCCCCTTCCTCCAGGAAACGCCATTGCACACAGACAAAATGTGCAGCTTTTAACTTTGTATGTGCCAAATGAGACGCCAGTGGCGTAATTTGAATAAGGCATGATGGGGATGTGGTTCAGACTAAAAACGTTAGTAGTGCTGAAGCGTGAGGGGAAGCAGTAGCCTGACAGTGAAAAGACTGACAGTGACAAGGAATGACTTCCGTGTGTGCATAAGCTCAGCTGCTTTGCATTTGTAAGCCTTAGGGTGGTAAAATACTAACTTGAAAGTCAGATTCTGCACTGCAGAGACTTTCTTTTCACTGAGCTGAAGGATTTCTATGTGGACCAAAACCAAGACAGAGACCTCGTGGGCAGCGAGCAAGCCCACGTGCGTGGCACAGTGCAGAGCCATGCAGGTATGCTAGGCTGGGCCCAGGCAGTCTATCACAGAATCATTAAGGTTGGAAAAGACCCATAAGATCATCAAGTCCAACCATCAACCCAACCCCACCATGCCCACTAAACCATGTCCCACAGTGCCATGTCTACACGTTTTTTAAACACCGCCAGTGATGGTGACTCCACCACCTCCCTGGGCAGCCTCTTCCAGTGCTTCACCACTCTCTCTGGAAAAGACATTTTTCCTAATATCCAGCCTAAACCTCCCCTGGTGCAACTTGAGGCCATTTCCTCTTGTCCTGTCGCTAGTCACTTGGGAGAAGAGACCAACACCCACCTCACCACTACCCCCTTTCAGGTAGTTGTAGAGAGCGGTAAGGTCTCCCCTCAGCCTCCTCTTCTCCAGACTGAACAACCCCAGTTCCCTCAGCCGCTCCTCATCAGACTTGTGCTCCAGACCCCTCACCAGCTCCGTCGCCCTTCTCTGGACACGCTCCAGCACCTCAATGTCCTTCTTGTAGTGAGGGGCCCAAAACTCAATACAGTATTTGAGGTACAGCCTCACCAGTGCCAAGTACAGGGGCACGATCACTTCCCTGCTCCTGGTGGCCACACTATTTCTGATACAGGCCAGGATGCCGTTGGCCTTCTTGGCCACCTGGGCACACTGCTGGCTCATCTTCAGCCGGCTGTCGATCAACACCCCCAGGTCCTTTTCTGCAGGGCAGCTTTCCAGCCACTCGTCCCCAAGCCTGTAGCGTTGCACGGGGTAGTTGTGACTCAAGTGCAGGACCTGGCACTTGGCCTTGTTGAACTTCATGTAATTGGCCTCGGCCCATCGATCCAGCCTGTCCAGATCCCTCTGCAGAGCCTTCCTGCCCTCGAGCAGATCAACACTCCTGCCCAACCTGGTGTTGTCTGCAAACTTGCTGAGGGTGCACTCAATCCCCTCATCCAGATCATTGATAAAGATATTAAAACAAGACTGGCCCTAAAACTGAACCCTGGGGGACTCCACTTGTGACTGGCCACCAACTGGATTTGACGCCATTCACCACAATGCTTTGGGCTCGGCCGTCCAGCCAGTTTTTTACCCAGCAAAGAGTACATCTGTCTAAGCCATGATTCGCCAGCTTCTTCAGGAGAATACTGTGGGAGACAGTGTCGAAGGCTTTACTAAAGTCCAGGTAGACAACATCCACAGCTTTTCCCTCATCCATTTGGCAGGTCATCTGGTCATAGAAGGAGATCAGGTTAGTGAGGCACGACCTGCCTTTCATGAACCCGTGCTGGCTGGGCCTGATCCCTTGGTTGTCCTGCACAGGCCCTGTGAGCGCCCTCAAGATGAACCTCTCCATAATCTTCCCCAGTACCGAGGTCAGGCTGACAGGCCTGTAGTTCCCCGCATCCTCCTTCCGGCCCTTCCTGTAGATGGGCGTCACGCTGGCAAGCCTCCAGTCGTCTGGGACCTCCCCTGTTAACCAGGGCTGTTGATAAATGATGGAGAGTGGCTTGGCAAGCTCCTCCGCCAGCTCCCTCAGCACCCTTGGGTGGATGCCATCAGGGCCCATAGACTTGTGGGTGTCCAGGTGGCATAGCAGGTCATTAACTGCTTCCTCCTGGATCACAGGGAGTTTATTTTGCTCTCCATCCTTGTCTTCCAGCTCAGGGAGCTGGATACCCTGAGGGTATCTGGTCTGGCTATTAAAGACTGAGGCAAAGAAGGCATTAAGTACTTCAGCCTTTTCCTCATCCTTGGTGACAATGTTCCCCCGCATCCAGTAAAGGATGAAGATTCTCCTTGGCTCTCTTTTTGTTGTTAATGTATTTGAAAAAACATTTTTTGTTATCCCTTATGACCGTGGCCAGATTGAGCTCTAGCTGGGCTTTTGCCATTCTAATTCCCTCTCTGCATGACCCAACGAGATCCTTGTACTCTTCTTCAGTTGCCTGCCCCTTCTTCCAAAGGTGATAAACTCTCTTTTTTTTTCTGAGCCTCAGCAAAAGCTCCTTGTTCAGCCAGGCCGGTCGTCTTCCCCGCCGGCTCTTCTTACGGCACATGGGGACTGCCTGCTCCTGCGCCTTCAAGATTTCTTTCTTGAAGAAGGCCCAGCCTTCCTGGGCCCCTTTGCCCTTCAGGACTGTCTCCCAAGGGTCCCTCTCGACGAGTGTCCTGAACAGGCGGAAGTCTGCCCTCTGGAAGTCCATGGTAGTGGTTTTGCTGACGCCCTCCTTACTTCACCAAGAATTGAGAATTCTATCATTTCATGGTTGCCAAGCCCAAGACGGCCTCTGACCATCACTTCTCCTACCAGTCCTTCTCTGTTCGTAAACAGCAGGTCAAGCAGGGCACCTCCCCTGGTAGGCTCGCTTACCAGCTGCGTCAGGAAGTTATCTTCCACACACTCCAGGAACCTCCAGGACTGTTTCCTCTCTGCTGTGTTATATTTCCAGCAGACATCCAGTAAGTTGAAGTCCCCCACAAGAACAAGGGCTTGCAATTGCGAGACTTCTGACAGTTGCTTGTAGAATGCTTCATCTGCCTCTTTGGCCTGGTTGGGTGGTCTATCACAGACACCCAGCAGGATATCCACCTTGTTAGCCTTCCCCCTCATCCTTGCCCATAAGCACTCGACCTTGTCATCACAATTGTTGAGCTCTATACAATCAAAACACTCCCTAACATACAGAGCCACCCCACCACCTCTCCTTCCTCGCCTATCCCTTCTGAAGAGCTTATAGCCATCTGCTGCAGCACTCCAGCCATGCAAGTCGTCCCACCGTGTTTCTGTGACGGCGACTACGTCATAGCTGTCCTGCTGCACAATGGCTTCCAGCTCCTCCTGTTTGCTGCCCATTGGAGTAGATGCACTTGAGCTGGGCTATCGATTTCACCCCCAACATCGGCACGCCAGCCCTAGGCTCATCTCTAGTGAGCCTCGTTTCACCCCCTTCCACCTTCGAATCTGGTGTAAAGCCCTCTCGATGAGGCCCGCCAACTCATAAGTGAGAATCCTTTTCCCCCTTGGGGACAGTTGAACTCCATCAGCTGCCAGCAGGCCTGGGGCCGTCTAAACCACACCGTGGGCAAAAAACCCAAAATTCCGCCAATGGCACCAGCCTCTGAGCCAATGTGTTAACCAGCCACAAGTACAGGGCACTGACCCCCAATGGATATCCCATGTCGCTTGTTGTTAGCGTACACTGTTGGTATAGAGCTTCTGGATCCAAACTGCCTGTTTACTGATTTAGCGTGTTACCAATTCAGGTACCTCTGCATCGAAGCCGGCATTATTTCATTCTGTCAGTCTCCCGCTTTGATGCATTTTTCTGTAATTCAGGCCCATGGAAGGGAGGCGAAGCATCACCTGACAGTTTTAAAAGGAGATTGTGGTAAATGTTGTGTTTAATGGACAGAATTGTCATTCCTGTCCTTAGCTCTGAGAATTTTGGATGCTTTTCGAGTCTCGATAGACCTCTGGTGTGAGGCCCGGAGTGCGCTGCCGGATCACGGGCCAGAGGGCTGGTGCTTTTCCCCCTCCATCAGGAAGCGGTCACAGGCTGTGGCAGCCGCGTCAGGTCGGGAGATTCACAGCGGTGACGGGCAGGACTGGGGCACTTCAGCCTCCCCGGCACTGCTGAGGCTGGTCCCGCTGCCCTGGCACGCTGGGGACCGGCTGCTGCCCAGGGGCTTGGCCACCACGGGCGGCTTCTCCCCAACTGCCACAGCACCCAACGCAGCGCTGCTGCAGGCACTTGGGGAGCAAATAAGCGCGGTATTGAGTAACGCACATTTATTCCCATACGAATATCCACAGATTGTCACTGCAGCAATGAAAGATGGGGAATTTTTTTAAAAAAAGTTATTTTAATGCAAACTTCCATTTAGCTGCATGTTAGATAATTGATTTTTGTTGGTTTTTTTTTTTTTTCCCCCCTCACAGCCAGTACCCGGTTGCTTTCTACGGCTTCAACTTATCGCTGCTCGTGAAAAGGCCCCGCGGAGCGCCGGTAACGGCCCGAGGAGGGCCAGCACCGCCCGCCCGGCTGCTGCCGCCGCCCCTCGCCTCACGGGAGCGCGGGCTGCGGTCGTTGGGCGGGAAGGTCGCCCTTAAGGCTGCCCGCCACTCCTCGAGGCTGCCTTCCCCTCCGCGGAGCCTGACGGCCGCCCCGCCATCGCCGTGCGTGCCCCCTGAGCGGCCGAAGGTAGAAAGCCGTGACCACAGCCCGGCGCTTTCCCCCCGCAGCCGCCGCGGCCGGCCGGCGCCTCACGCCTCCTTAAGAGGCGGCGGTTAGCTGACGGCTGGCGCCTCCCCGCCGGGCGGGTGAAAAGTGCCGTATGCCCGCAATGGGGACCGGGACCGTGCCCCAGCCGAGAGGGATGGCCGAGCCCGCGGGACCTCAGGCAACCGTAAGCGCGGTGCCTCCTTCTTACGCGCTCAACAGCGGCTCCTCCGCGGGGTGGCAGGGGAGGGCTGACAGGGCGGGGGGTGCGCGGCTGCTGCGCCCGGCCCCGCGGGCAGTCAGGGCGCGGAGGGCCCGGGCTGAGGCGGTGGAAGCACCCGCTGGGGCGGGACACAGCGCGGCGGTGAGGAGAGGTGCCGGCCGGCCGCCCTCCCCCGCGGCAGGGCAGGCGGCTGGTCGAGCCCCCTTCTGTGAGGGGCGCCGAGACGGGCGGCCGGGGCCGGGGGAGAGCCGGGCGGCGCGGAGCGGCGTCTTCCCGCGGGCGCCGCCTCAGGCACCTGCCGCCGCCGCCGCGGCGCTGCCCGCCCGACCCTGCCCGCGCCCCGCTCCGGGCGGCGTGGCCGCGGCTGCCGAGGAAGGCGCGCTGGCCCTTCGCCTCTCTCAGAAACGCGGTCGGCGTCGGGCGTCCGCCCTCCCGGAGCCCGTACGCGCGTAAAACGAAGTTTTCGTGAGGTGAAAGAAGGGCAGCGAGGGGTAAAAAGGCGTTTGCGACGCTCGCCGTGAGCGCCAGAGCAGCGCAGCCAGAGGTAGGAGAGCATGCCGGTGGTGATCGTGCGACAGATGGAAGGAGGGACTGCGAAAGTTGCATAAACTTCATGACTCATTATCAGTCCCTCCGTCGTGGGGTGGTAGGTTCGTGCTTGCCTTAGTCCACTGTCGCTGGAATGGGTTTTTGGCAACAACTGCTGCGAACTCTGCCATCTCATTTATTTATCCCCGCATAGTATGCACGATGAAGCAATCCATTTTGAAACTTATAGGGAAGTAACACAATGTATCTGTTAAGGAAAAATTTCACTAAACGTCTGCGACAGCAGGTTTTCTTTAGGGTCTGATACGAAAAAAATGTGCTTCAGAGTTGCTCTCTGTGCCTTATAGCAGGCATCTGTTCGCATATATTAGAAGTGTGATCACAGACCATAATCCCTTCTTTTCATGGGGTTACGTGTTCCCCTTCAGGAGCAAACTCGCACACTTTTACTGGTAGAGGCTAATCTGTCGTCCTGGCTGACCTCTGGTCAGTCCTGCTGCATCGTTGGGAGAAGCTGCTGCCGGAGGGGTACGATCAGTTCCTGTGCTGGTGGTCGTGCTTCCCCCCCAGTAGCTCAGGGGTTTGCATTAGTACAAAGTCCGTTACCTTCCCTCGAGCAGCTGCTGAAAGTGGGTTTGAACCTTTGGGCTGTGGACTGGAGCTGCTGAAGCTCCGGCATCTGTTGCCTGTGTGACCCCTGCAGAGCTGGTCACAAGCCATAGTTTTAAATTGAGTTTACAACTGGTCTGTTTTTGTTTCATTTGCCTCTTTCTAAACGGAAGCTCCGTGTAATCTGTCGAAGGATTTATCTTTGGCTTCACAGGCAGTGGCAGCAGAATTGGCTATCATCTTCCCGAGGGGTGATGAACTCTCTCGTGTGTGTCTGCTATGCCTCAGTGATATAACTGCGTCTTTCTCACTAGTCTGAAAAACAAATCCCAGAACCTGTCTTAGTAATGGAAATGATCTCATCACTGTCCTAGGTTATAATAACGTGATGTAGTAATCAAATACTTTAAAAAGAACTCTCTCTTTTTTAAAAAAAAAAAAAAAAGCAGCACTACCACCCCCCCACCCCCCCAGTATTCAGACTTTCCTGAGGGCTTTCATTTACTGTTTGCCTCAGAGAAATGATATGAATTTCCTGACTGTACCAACTTCCAGTAGCCTGTGTGTCAATGTCTGGAGCAGCATTACTCAGCCCACAGTGCAGGGACAGGAGGTGGTCTCTAGGACATGGGAAAGTGGTCCACAAAGCAGGAGCAAACAAAGCACCAAGAAGCTCCAAAGAAATGTATTTTTTTTTTTAAACAGATTGTGGGGAAAGTAAAAGTAACTAATGAACATTCAAACTTCAGCCCAATTTTTTAAAATGGGAAATATTGTGGCAATACTGCAAGAGAGAATGGGTGGACTTTCCTTAGAAAGATCAGTTAGTTCTTCAGCTTGAAAGTATTGTATAGAATGAGCTGATTTCTGTACAACATAGGATCACAGTGTGGGTGAGGGGAAAAATATCAGACATATATTAAGAGATGATAGGGCTGTCACTGTACAGATTTTACTCATTTGCTCTAACGTTGAAAATGAAATCCACGGCTGTTGCCAGTGGTATCTCTGAAGCCTGTGTTGGTCCTGTACCAGTTGGCAGGTGGGCAGGGGCATGGACACTGCAGTTTTTCTCCCAATATGTTTTCCTTTCCCAGAAAGGTGGTTGCTGAGATGACACTCTCCATCGCAGCTCATGCTTTTGCTGCGTGCTGGGGCTTCCAAGGCTGTCAGCACGCGTAGCGATGGAAGCTTCCGGGATCTGGACTGACTGTAGAAGTCAATGTGTGAGTGAGTTGCCCAGATGCTTCAAGTAATCCCTGGAGGAAAAACAAGCGCTTCCAGGATAAAATTAACGTGATCCTAAAGCAGATATCCAACAGGCCACATAAATTATATGCTAGCAGTGCCTCTTTCTCTCTGCTAGCTAAGCACAGATGGAGACTTTTATATGGTAGGTGTTTGAAGTTAAGTGAGGCAAATCCTACCTCTGGGGTCCGTGTCTCTGAGCACAGGAGTCTCCCGTGCAGACTGCACGGCTGTTTGCAAGTACTCTTTTTAAGTTGTGGGATGCAATCACCTTTCAAATGAGTGGTAGGATTGGTAATGGTGCATCTTAAGGCTGAGCGCAAAGAATGTAGTGCTTTTTTTTGTCTGCTGATAACAAAATTACTTTGGCAGACACTTACAGGCTTCAGTACTAAATTAAATGTTGTTCATTGTTAATTTTCACCACCTTAGGATGCGGAAAGCATATTTTTCAAAGTATAAAGTATGCTGTTTGCAAACAAGAATCCTTGTCTCTCCATTGTTTCAGCTTCCATCCCTAATTATGCAGATTTAAGAAAGAGAGAGAAAAATGTAGAGTCAAAAGCTTCCACATACACAAGTTCAGAACTATATATGGTTTGACTCAGCCACATTGCTGTTTTTCGTGGTTATCTGATAATAAAGCCATTGAACTGACTCATCTTTGATATTTATTTAATATTTTCCTTAAAATGATCTCACCATAAATCAGTAAAACTTTTATTTCTTTTCCTACTGGTGTTATCAGACAGTTATAACGGTGCTTATATCCTTTGCCAAGTTCTGTAGGAATGTGCACTTTCATAATAAATGATCCTTTTATATTTACAGTGATTATAAAGTTACATATTTATTTGCACACACACAGAAGTTATAATAAAGTCTGTACAAATGTGTATTTATTATAATAAGTGGCAGTCACAGCCCCCAAGGGATTGCATTTTAGAAGACATGTATGATGAACAAGGCTGGTAAGCGGAATGTTGGGGTGGATGGAGATGATGGAGTAAGAAGCATTGCATGGTAAATGCATTTGTACAGGCTGTCTCATCCCGTCTGGTCCTCAGCCAAACTATTTAATATAAAGATCTGACTTTTGGAAAGCCTTGTAGGTTAAGTGTGGGGATTTTTTTGGTTTGTAGTTTTTGTTTTGGTTTTTTTTTCCCTTCCCTGTTACCATGTCTGTGTCTCCAGGATATAGACCGTAAATGGGGCTTAACTACTAGAACTGTATTCATGCATTTAACTTACTACATTGTCAACTGGATGCTAAAAATAAATGCCCCCAAGTAGAGGATTCATTTTGGCCTGTTCCAAAACTCATTAACGTCAGTGGGAAAACAAACAACACTCGTGGGCAATTGTTGTACCAAACATGGAGAAGCTCTCGCTGTAGCCTGGACATTTACTTTGCATGCTCTGTCAGAAAAATTGTGCCTTTGTACTCAACATGCAAAAGTGGAACTCTATGCAACATCAGCAGCTGCTGCCTAATGTTGCAGTCCTGTTAGAAAAAAGTCCACAGAACTACAAATCATTTTGGGGAGAAGGTGACTGGGTAGACCCTTGGAATGTAATTAATCAGAAATTTTCTCGTTGTTATTCCTGTGTACCGTCTTTTAAAAATAACCTATAATGGAGAGGTGTAAAAGCTAATGCACTTTTGAGGCACTTCTATTCTTAAAAGTTTTTCATGAATATGGGTGCCTGCTTAAATGAACATCTGGAATAATATCTTGACCTAGGCAATTTCTGTAAAATATGAAACTAACCATTCTTATGTTCCTGTTTTGATCGAATCCTTTTTCCTCCTAATCCAAAGAGAATTGGTAATGAGTTTCTAACCGTAGCACTAAGTGCAACACCCCTTTATCTTTTGATAAAGGCATGAATCTGCTAAGTTTTCACAAGGATGGTGTTTTTGGATTCTGATCTTACGTGGAAAAATACTTTTTCTTCACATAGTCAAACCCCTGCAACTATGAATCAAGGACAGCACTGGTGAAAAACCTCAAGACAAAGGAGAATAGTAGCTTGTACAACATCTAACAGGAAGACACTACGAAGCAAGTCCTAGCTTTTCTTATATCCAGTTTATTTTTATGGGTTTGTGTGTGTTCAGTGACGATACTTGCAGACTCATGTTTTCTTTACCAAGCAGTTCAAGGTTCCTGTAGGAAGTTGCTGTGATGTCTGTGCTGACAGTAATGAAAACCATTTTTTTTTCTAATTGCAAAATCTGCCAACATCTTGCATTTCTCTGGCATTTTCCACTTTGAATGGCACATACTCACACAGACCTTCCTGGTAAGTGACTGATTACATTTAACTATGACATACTTCCAAGTATTATTTTGCTTTTTATACTTAAATTCCTTTTTCCAAGAATCCCAAATTTATTAATTTAATGAACTCTTCAACTCTCCTGTGGCCTAGTGAATATAGGTTTATTTTTTATAAAGGTGTAGAGTAATTAAATAGCTTCTTCCTAGCCATTAAGTCAAATCTCAATCAAAATTATGTATAAAAACCTGAAACCATGTCTCATAGTCTCACCTTAGACATTCTCCCCTCCCAAATCTACAGTGTTTTGAAAAAAAAAAAGGCCACTATAATTATGGTGAATTTTATTAGGTGGTGTCGTCTGAAAAGAATTAAGGTGTGGGGTTTGTTTTTTTTTGGCTTCTCTTCTGTGTGCTTCTGAGAATTATCTCTTGTAATTTAGGAATTAAATAATGCAAGCATGAAAAAGATGTTTGATATGGGTAAAGCGGAAGGAAAACTGGTTTTGTTGCTTGTAAAACTTTTCACCAGTGAATGCAAAGTAAGGAGGATCATACGAACCGAGCCTGGCTTCTCCCTGCAGTTCCTTCTTCTCTTTAGAGTTACTGTTTTACATAGGTCCGTTTATGTCTGATCAGCTATAAGGCTGTATAAATGTGTCTGAAAGAAGCTCAGAAAAAATGTCGATGCAAAGTAGAGCAGAGCAGGACAGCGCAGGCTAACACACTGGTGCGTGCAGGGGGAGAACAGCACCAGTGTCCAGCCTGGTTTCATAGCTCAGATGAAGAATTTGATCCTGAATTTTTTTGCTTGCTAGAGCAGAATACATGGTTCGTTGTGGGGCAGTCCTGCTTCTTGGTGTCACTCGCTATGCATAAATGAAGGGCCAGGGAGAGAACAAGCATGGGGGATGAGGGAGATCAAAATTCATGTGCCTGCTCTGAAATGAATCATGTGGGAAGGTGAACATCAATGTCCCCCAACCGAGAGTGACCCGGCCACATACAGACTGGCTATTTTGAATTAACTTCAGTTTTGACTATAAATGTGATCAAAACTGATGTAGTTCTCTAATGACAGCTTTTTGCTTTGACAAATGGACATTTTCTGAACAAAAACTCTTGTTGAAGAGTGTTTGAACACCTCCGCTGTGTATTCCTCTGTCCTGTAATATGAGGCAGTCATTTCCCTTTCAGCACAGAGCGGGCACATCAAACGGTGTTTTAATATGCTGAGAGAGAGTTTGAGTTGACACAGGCGGTAGTAAGCCCTTGGTGTCTTAAGAAATAGCTAAATTAAAAGCTTAGGCAGTTTGGTAAGAGAGTAGTCATAGTTCATCTAAGTTTTGCTGAACTTTCTCTGGCTGACCAATACTCTATGCCTCAGAGAAGAGCATGGAAGTCCCCCTTATGTCCCGAATTTTGCAAAGCTCTTTTAACAAGGGAATATGTAAATTTGGGGTTTCTTCCTGACTTTGCTGTCCATTTACTTCTTGAGTCATCAAAGTGATGACCTTAGTGAATTAGATTGTGTGTGTCACTTTCCTGAAGGCCACAGTTAAGATCTGGGTAGCTAGCAGTTACTGCTGTTTTTGTTAGTTTTGTGGGTTTTTTTCGTTTTGTGTAACCATTGGTGTAGCTAACCTCTTGGTACTGGTAGAATCGGATTACTCTAACGTTTGATGTATCTTCTTGCTTATGATGAATAGAAAATTTTCCAACAATCGTATTAAATCAAAATGTTATTTTTGGTTTTAACCCATCTCCAAAGCCTTAGTTGGTAATGTGCATCCATTAATAGTGGCTTAGATCCTTCCCCCCATCCTCTCGGGGCTTGGCTATGTTGTTAACAGCAGCACTTGAGATAGTTGTCCGAAAATGAAGCAAGCATTACTCGATTCAAGCTTTCTTCCTAAATCAGCTGAGAGATTGCACTAGAGCTCTTGCAGGAGCTTGGTGTGTTTGCTGTTGTTACTCTGAACTCGGCAGAAATGGTGGCACAGAAAATTCAAGCCCTTTTGATGCTGCCACTACAGCCCCAGGAAAAGAGCGGGCACAGGCACTTGTCAGCTGGAGCACAGATGGCAGAGGTGACTGGGGAGCAGAGAGCTTCAGAGAAGTCGTGAGAGGCATGCTACAGAAAGAGGAAGCCCAAGAAGGGGCAGAATAACGTGCCACTCCCTTGTGCAGTCGCCAGGCAGGAAGATAGCTTGCTGCTTACTCTCCAGCTGGGAGAGGAGGGTCACGGAGGAGCTGCAACAAAGCCTTACTTGAATTTGCAGAGAAAATCAAACTACCTGAGTAGATGCTTAGCTGATGTAAGTTTGTTTCAAATACAAGCTGGTAACTCGGGAGCTTTTTTTGTAACTCCTCAAATCCTGGACCAAAGGTCTCTTTGGCTAGAGGCTTAGCTGGGTGAGGTCAGGCAGGCTTTGCCCCAGGCTGTTGGGCGTTGTGTGGAAGCCAGGTGTTAGATACAAGATGACCACTGGTATTGATGCACTTTCTATTGCAGAAGTGTCCCATCACAGACTTATCAAGAAAATGGATAAGGCAGTTGGGCTATTCTGCTAGTTCTAGTATTTATTTATTAAATCAGTTGATTATAAAATTATTTCTCTATGAAAAATGCAAAGAAATCTTTCACAGTATAAGTTTACCACTTAGTCTCTCCCCTCAGGAGCATAATATATGCAGTAGGGATGTCTATATATGCCTTTGTGTCTGTTTGTTTGTGTGTAAAACATACCTTTATATTACTTACTCAAACCCCAGCTTGGCAGTAGCCATAAAATATTTCCATATAAATTTTACTCACATCATTTAAGAGACTGAAAAATCTCAGCGTCAGAAGCTTGCTCATGACTACTTTTACTAGAAAGTCCTGACAAATTTCCTTGAGTCACTCTAACTACTTTGTCTTGCTTTTTTTGTCATGACCATAAAGGCCAAAGGAAGTGCAGCACAATTGTCCCCTCTATTGCAGACAGTGACCAGAACTCATATTTTGAATAAATAGTCCAAAACCAGAACATGAAAGTGGTAATGTTGAGTCACGTTGTACGGACACTATGAGCGTAAGATGATGAAACGCACCTTTTGTGTGCAGTCCTTTCTCCATCCCTGCAATGACAGTAGCCTGTGTGTGCTGGCTGGCATTACGGTTTGCACTGAAATGCCAGGAAATTCAGAGAAAAAGAGCCTTTTGGATAACTTGCTCTGGATACTAATTGAATTGAAAAAGAATTAAAAAAGGTCTTTAAGGAAATGTTTGCCTAACTTTCAGCTAAATTTGTTTTATTGTTGACATGTGTTACCTGAACAGAAGCCAGCTGTTAATTTCACCAGCTCCTTGCATTTTTTAGCTATTATTGTGGTGGTTCTTTGGTGTGTAACCACTGCATAACTGTAATGCAGAAGGATTGGCATCTGCAACTGAAGCCTGAGAGCATCGGGCAGCTTTGCGTGTATTGCAGCAGCTTGTCTCTTCCCCCAAAAGTCAAACATAAATACTTAGGAAAATAGTAAAATACATTTTTTTTTTAAATTTTTTGTTTTAAACCATCCCTATTTTACAGCAGGGAAGCGAAAGAAGGAATGAAGGCATAGATAAGTTAATAATATGTAAGAACCAAACTCACATTATTTTAATAACATTTTTAAAAGGCATTTGCTCAGAAATATTTACAAGTTGGATGATGTCCCTGTTGTCACTAAGGGAGAGTGAGGGATTTGGATTAGAGTCTAAATGTAGTGCCTTAAAACATTCAGCAACAGTTCTTTCCACAGTACCAACGAGGCTTTTTAAAGGGGGTTCCGGGAGGTTTTGAGAGGCAACAGCTCTCGGCCAGCACACTGCAGCACAGTAGAGGAAATGGAGAGTTTTGCCAGAGATCCAGGTAAGAATGAAATACAGGGGAGGTTTTTTCTTTTCTTCCCTTCCCCTAGGTTTTAAAGGGATATGTTCAACAAACAGCTCTGTCCAGTCAGGTGTTGCTCTTGAGATGTATATCACTTAATTTTAGAAGTTATTATTTAAGTGTTTGCGTTTTTGGCAACACTTCTAAAGCTGCCACTGGTATTGAGTTTTTCCATTTCGGAGAGCCTGGCTCGACATCTCAAATGTGCGAGGTACTTGGGGCACCCATTATCTTGAAGTGTGAGGTTTTTGTTCTCTGCTGCCTTAAGTTGGGCTTTGGAAAGTAAGAATACCCTTAAACGAATAACTGTCATACGTAAAAAGCTTATTTGTGGAATAGCTAAATTCTGAAATCCTAATGTACAGAAATGCTGGGCATTTTTTAATCTTGCTTTTCCTTAATTGCAGTGTGCGTATAACAAATAGCCTGCATAGACAATCTTCTTGAAATGATAGGTGGACTTGACTAGTGTACTGTAATTGTTTTTATGGAAGCTTTAGCCTAATAATTATTTTTCATGGAACTTCCATCAGATTTTTCTCATTTTTTCTTTGGTTTTAGGCCTTCTTGCTGGAAAAACAAGTTAGCTGGTTCCCACATAAGCTACAGGGAGTCTGACCTACATGGTGGGGATTACTGATCTACTGCTTGAGGTTTTTTGACAAATTTTGAGGCTCTGCCATCTAAACGATCTGTCTTGTGGCTTGGATTTCTGTAGAAAAAGACAGTGATCTTTGCTGTTTTTAAAGAATATTCTTGGAGTCTCTCAGCTGAGCTTTTTTTTTACATTCAAGGCTGTTTTTTATTTCTCTTGCAATTTCAATTGAAGTAAAATATAAAACATTGGAGAAAAGTTAAGTAAAGGTATTAACTGAAGGAACTCGTTCATTCTCAGAATAAATTAACTCCTTACTTTGAATTTACTCAGCTCCACTTTCTGATATTTCTCTAAGTTCGCCACACAGTAAAATCGTGTATGATGACATGGCTTTTTCTCGTAACCTCTCGCAAACTGTTGCAGTGAGTGGTTCTTGCTAACTCTCCTTTGCGTAAGCAGTATAATTCTAAGATAAACCATCATGCCCTGAATCTGTTGCCTCTTTCTTCAGGCCTGTAGTTAGTGTTCATGGTGAAAATACAATACTTGGCTGCATGGGAACTGTACTCGGAACTTCCATAACCGATGTGAAATACGTGCAGGTATTCAGGCAGAAATGCTTCCAGCCTCTTGAATGTTTCTGTTGGTAAGGTCATTCCTTGCAGAATATAAGATAGGGATTTTTTTTTCCTCTTCGACTTAAGTCCAGTTTAAATAAGTTTATTACGAGAGCATGCCTTATTTCCCCTGACTCACCAAGTCTTGCCTCCTGTTGCAGGAGGTTACTGTAACATGGATTTCTCCAGGAGGTACTGGGCAGCTGTATGTAGAGAACTGGCCTGATTATGTTACCATGTCTGACTTCCTCACTTTTGGCCTCTGAAGTAGCCTCCAGCACTAGATAAGGTGTAAATTTACCTTGCTCAAGATTTCTGTGACGTTTCTAGAGTTTCAGCCCTGCTCGTGTATTTTATAGCTCTCTCCTTCCATTAAAAGGAAATCTTAGTTACTCTGTATCACCTGTAGTTTCATTAATTGCTTACAGGCTGACAGGTCATCTTTCAGGAGGAGATTCACAATCTTTTAATCTGTCACGTCCTCTTTCACATGAAGTCAAATGTGGTTTCCCAATCTTAAAATCTCCTGTCCGTCTTTTTATTCTGTGTCAACTTCCTTGCCAAACTTCACCCCAGAGCATCCTCCAAAAATGTGGCACGAAGATCGAGCTTTTTGCTTTTCCGCTCAGAAACCTTCCTTCCACCCATGCTCCCTTAGCAAGGCATAGGAAGAACAGTTGTTGCATGTCAGCAAAGCATATACTTTTCCATTTGTTTGATGGGTGTTCTATGCAGAGTAAGAGGTAAACCTTGTTTCTTGTGTGGGAAGACTTAAATTAAGAAATAACATTGCAGTCATTTTCCAGGATGCTAGGCAAAATCATGTAGAAACAGATTATTTGTTATACAATCACAGGATCAATCTGTAACCAAATGAAATTCTGTAATCTGATTTGATAAAAATGGATGGTGACATTCATACCAAAAGCCTGAGTCAATATTTAGCTTATTCTGTACTCCTTACTCTTATCATATTAGATTGAGCATTAATGACTGTACCGGTAGTTGCACTTATTCACTTATTTTTTTAAATTGTCCATGTGTTTGATTTTCAAGAAGAATTGGCCAGCTTGATATAAACAATTTCCCTCTCATGATTTTTCTTACAATCTTGAGGACGTATTGTGGTGGTGATATGTATACTGTGTTGTGCTTTACTCATTTTCAGAGCTTTTCCGCTTGGTGAGACTAACTGTGGAGTAAGCTCATACTCAGCACGAAATGGGAAAATCTCATTATTCTTCTCGTCCTTTGTCCTTGACATATCCTGTAAAACTGAATTATCTATAGGAGTTTACTGGGTCAACACTGAGAATGAAAACGTTCCTGTAATGATCTCTGTCCGTGTGTGTGTAACTTCTTTTTGTGGAATTGCGCTGTTATTGTTGATCTTCAGAGACAATAATCCCTTATCCATTTCAGTCTGTCACCTCAAGTGAAAACAAGCTGAGATCACAAGGAGTGTTAATTTAAACAGTGATCCACCTATCCCCTAATAGCTTGTTACTTTTGATGTCTGAAACTGTGCCTAACAATTAAATGCTCTTGGGCTGACAAAACTAGAGTTCATTTTTGAGTGAAAGTGAGATTTAGTAACTTAGCAGAAAGCTGTCTCTGTATTACGTGTCCAAGCTAAACTGTGTCTGTTCAAGAGGCTATGTTTGCTATGGTATTTTGTAAACTTGGACAGTAAACTTTGTCAGTAAAACTTTTGTAACTTTGTAAACTTTGTCAGTAAAACATCAAGAAATACATCGTTAATCAGTCTGGCCCGCTTAGTTAATTTTGGTGATACTGTATGAATTGACAGAATTTATGCTCATGTTATTGCAGAGGCACTGCCTGCGAGGTGCTGTGCTAGTCCTTTAGGAAGGAATGCTATCAGCCTGGGGAACAGCATAGTTCACAGACGATGCAGTACCACCAGATATCAGGGAAACAAAACAATACATGTTAATAATATTAAAGTGTCCTTGAAGATCTGCTTAGAAGCGCTACTTCCCCCGCAGTCTGTCGAGGGTTGGCCTGCCGCCTGCTTCAACTCGAGTTCAGTTCTTTGTATGCACTTGTGATACAGTCCTTAATTAGTTGATGATTTTTCCATTAGGCTTTGTGGGATGGACAGCGTATAGTGGCAGTGTTAAGTGAGGTAATTTTGGGATCACAGCTCTACTTACTTTCTTTGCAGCACTTGATGAGCGTAATAGGTAGCTTCTGTTAGTGCTGTGTTTTGGCTCCTCTGCCGTACTAACATTTTAGATACAGAAATACATTAGTGTGCTTAACCCAAACTCTGTGGATAATGTAGTGCAAGCTTGCAAAGGGTGTGGTGTAATTATATTAGGGTCAAGTAACTGTGATTTGAATTAAATCCACTGTAAAGGACATAAGTATTCAAGTCGCTTAAACGTAGATGTCTGCTACCACTCCATATGTCCTGCTGGCTTCTGGCAGAGCATGAATATCTGTCCATCTGCCAGCCCCAGGGTGCCTCAGGTATGCTCACATGTCTGAAATGGCACTGGATGCCTGTCTTTGGGTCCCTGCCTCTGTTTATCGCATCCTGAAGGACTGTGAATATTAAGACAGCAAACCAAGAGCTCCAATTTGGAGTAACACCAGCATGACTAGGGCTGGGATCTGTCATGCTGTTGGTTGGAGCTGTATGGAAAACCAGATATTAGGCTTTGCGTATCACATCAGGGTCTACTTGCTCTCTGGCCCTTTTCTCCCTATTTAGAGACTCTACCTGTATATCTTTAGCTCGCAGTTTGTGCACGTGTGTTTGTGATGCAGTTGTTAATTACGTGATTGCATATTTGTCTGTCTGCGTGATCCTTGCCTCATTCAACATGGAGGACAGATGGTGCTCGGGGATTCATTCCGGCTTTGTAGTCAAAGAGACTGTTGTTTGCAGGATCACAAATGTGTTTCCTGCAGATGTTGAAATAAATGAGGCAGGGGGTTATAGGAAAAAAGAGGATGATCTCATGTCTAAGCCAGTTGACCAGTTGAGTGATGATCTGGAGAACTGGAACTCTGCCCCCGTGACGCTAGACAAATAACTCAAACCAGGCTTCTCATCCTAGGCCTAACCCATTTTCTTGTTTCCACAGATAAAGCAGTATCCTCAGCTTGGTTTCGTGTCTCTTAAAATGAGTGTGGTAACTTGTTGGTAGTTGGCTGTGCAGTTAGGGGAAACAGTGTATTTTCTGGTTTGTGACTTAAAAATTTCCTCTTCATTACAGTGATTGGATAGCCCTCACGGTTCCCTTTTCTTGATTGCCTTTGAAGTTTGCAACAGTTCCTCAAAAACTGATATGGCAGGGCTTGTTTACCAAGGTTCTCCTATGTCCTACTTTAAGTAGGACCCAAGGTAAAATAAACTTGAATATAACAAACCAGCTATACAATATGCCTACAAACACAATGCCACTTCCCTCCCATCTGCCTGTTCGTGCCACTGCTGAATTTGGCTGATAGAATTTTAATAAAAATAAGCCTTTGCAATTATGATTACAGTAGGAGAAATAATGGTGGATTTGTGTTGTTAGAGATCCTCCTTTCAGTCTGAAAAGCCATTTGCTTTCTGTGATAAAGGTGGCTTATTCCTGTTGCTCTGGCATTGACCTGCCTTGAATGAAAACTATGAACTGAATGTATGTTAAAATCTTTCTTATTCTGACTTCCTTAGATAAAACCCGATAAATAAAACCAGGGTAATTTCTAGCCTGAAGCTATTGTTAGGGCGAGCAGGATCAAAGAAGGGATATCGTAATGTTCTAGTGATCATAACAAAACAAAATTTTTATGGAAATGCCTGCATATAATTGCTCAAGAGCAAGAGTTCTGGGAGTGACATAAATCATAATTCTTTAGGGCTTATTCTGCCCTTTCAAAATTGGGGATTAGGAATAATTTCCTGGAGATCAAGTCCCACGTGGTGCTTTTTTTTCTTTTCACGCTGAAGCTTCTGCTGATGGTTCAGGTCTGACCGTGGTCCAGCTGAATCTGAGACCTGATCCTGTTCAGGAGTTTGCATGGTTTTTGTAGAGATGCAGAAAGGAATAAAATCTCTTAATAGATTTTTTTTACTTTGATGGTTGGAAACAGTTCTGACGTTTAAGGCCTCTGGTGGCCCCTGATTTTAGTAGAAATCTTCACAAAGCATTCGGAAAACAGTGGCTTATGAAGAACCTGTATAAATCCTGCCAGCTGGTTTGCAGTTTGCCCATCAAAGCTTCTTGTGAATCTCTAGACAACGGGGGTGGCCGGGGAGGTTATACACAGCTTCAGTTGGAATTTCCTTCCCAGGTTTACAGAGGGCACTATTGCTGCTCATTGCTAGTTAAATGAGCAGCTGTGCTGTTGCTGTGGATTAGATGCTGGAATTTGTTTTCTGTTATTTTCTTACATGCAGTTAGGTGCAACTTGGGGAATTTGCTGTTTGCGGAAAAAGCTTTCAAAGTGAAGGTGGTATGAAAAGCTGCATTAAAATAGCTAACCAGACCCTTACTACAAAGGGTTGCAGTTGTCTGGTGCAAGTTGCTGACTGTCGTGCTTGTGCTCTCCTGGCTTTTCAGTTCCAAATTCCTGTCTCTTGGTATGAATGCAGGACATATCCTCATACCTCACCTTGTACAGGGAGGAAGATACAAAGAGGAACTTCATCTCTGTCTGTCCTGACCATGTGAGCATCTTAATATAGAAGCAAAGCACAGGAACCAAGAATTTGTCACTACAGTAAAAAGGCTATTAACTAAACACTGATTTTTCGTTTATGTTTTTTCTTTTAACTAGGTTCGTAATGCATGGAAGCATATGTGTTTGAAAGTAAGTAATGGATCAATATAATTGCTCTATTCTTTTGTTTATCTGTAGAACTGTTAGAAACACTTGAATGACTGGAATTCAAGATATTTGGTTCGTGCTCTTACCCTGAGGTAGAGGAAATAAGCACAAGAAATTTCTCTAGTTCAGGCAAGTAAATATCTATACCTCCATAGCTTAAATAAAATTAAGTTTTTGGTAAACAAATGAATTGTGGGAACCTTCCTCAAGTGGAGGAACTAATCTGCTCTGTTACGAAACAGAGTTTAAAAGGAACGTAAGAATTTTAATTATATTTTTTTCTTTGTTTAATAGTTAAAGGGTCTGTCATACTGAACTCTGCTTTGAAAAACTGGGAAACCTCTTCTGTGTAGAACTGAAATAAACACTTGACAGTTGTCTTGAATAAAAATTAAAGCAAAAATGTCCGTCATAGATCCTTATCAACACATTGTGGTAAGTAGCTTTGAATCTTCTATGTATACTGTCTTGTATAATATATACTGTCTCATCTAATATATCCTATGAGAAGTTGCTCTAAATAAGCACGTAGCATTAGAGTTGTCATTAATTCTTTAAAGAAATGGTAGCCGTGGTTAGAGCAAATTTCTTCAGAAATTTATTTGAATGAAATCTGAAAGATTCAAGTTAGCTTTTCGGAAGCATGTCATGGCTTTGACTGTAGTTGCTCATGTGTAAGTCAAAATGGAATATGGCCTCCTAACACCCTCATGGGTGTGATGTCATAGGGTATCATTCTAAAGGACTTGCCTGTTCAAAGTGTTTCATCAAAGTGCCTGTGGTTCACTATTTCATACAATTTTTCCACGCACTGATTGTCAAACTGAACTGTAGTCCACAAAAGTAACATCTTGTGTCTTTCTCCCTTACAGTACAATTTTTTTGGTACAATTCTAGTTACCGAATAACTCTTTTTTTCCCTTTTCGTCCGTATGGATAGAGAGATAAGTTGGCAATTTTGGATCTTTAGATCTTAAACCAGTGTGTGTCAGTGATGTTAATTCAAAGAGAATCTTCAAAATATAGCCTGCAAATTCTAGATGCAGGTCAGTGAAGCGATCTGTGTCCCTCAACAACATCTGTGCCACTCAACACTGCTGCCAAAAGCTCTTGCTCCCTCCTTTCCACTCTATTCCAGTGTTCTTGCTGCATCCCTTGTACCAGCTCTCAAACGTATCTCATCGGAGTGAGCCAGTTGACCTTGCTGAATTGGCAGAAAACCAGTTTAATGCAAAAGATTATTTCTCTGCTGTCAGGGCTGGCCCAAGGGAAGGGTACAACCATGTGAGCGCAACCTGTATCAGCAGAGAAGTAGGGGCAAGGGGAGAGGAGAAGGGAAATGGGAGCAGAACTGCCCTTTGTATGGCAAGCCGGTGGAGCGGCTCAGCACCTTGTTGAATGCTGGCTTTCAGCTGTAATGTTCAGTCACGTCTCTTTGGTTGAGTGACTTTCCAAAGTAAACACTGAAATTGCAATTCCTACTCAAACTGAAATCTTGAAACAAGCTGGGTGTGTTCATATCAAACATTTTTCTTAACAGTCCCAGAATCTCACGGCAGGAAAAGTGATATGTACTCAAAGATAGTTACCATACACTTGTCATAATGTTGAACTTTTACATTGCTAAAAATACAGTGTATGCTTCCTTGAAATGATCTCTTATCAATTATGTGGTTTCTACCCCACGCAGTCACATCCTTTACACGAGTTTGCAGCCAGCAGATGTCAAACTTGTGTTTTACTCACCCTGTAGCTCTGTGAACACTGCTGTAAAGACAAGTTTCAGGTTGATGTCTGTACTTAACAGTGTTAAAACAACACCTTTCTGCATCAGTGCCCTCTCCTGGATGGAATGCTTGATCTGATCTGTACCTTTATGGGAGAGGTCTCTGACACTCAGTTATATTTCATTGAATCATTCACAGAAAAGATCTTTTTTGATACCAATATATATACCATAATGAACAAAATGGAGCCTTAGAAATATACATAGTTACAGTCCTCTGGCAATGCAGAACTGCTGCTGTGGGAATGTTGCCAATGCAGGAAGGAACACTGTTAATGCAAGCGCTGATCCTATAATTGCTTGAAAGGTGAATGGAAATCTTTGAGGTTTCTTAATCGGAAAATTGAAATTGCATGGGAAGTTTTACTAAAATTTAGAACAGTCAAGGGCAGCAGGCTCATATCAATGCAAGACTTGAGAATTCTGCATTTTCCAAAAGTTCTTCTGTTAACTATTATGTGTTTTCTGATCTTTTTATTTTTCTCTTTCTCATTTTATGAAAGACTTGGAGGAATGACATAAGGCATTCACAAAGTTACTGCAGGTACAGACAGAACTTACTGTACCAAAAATGCTTTTAGATTCAGAGAATGAAGAGTTAAGATGCATAATACATCTTCTGTTACCTTGATATGGCGGACAAATATTATAACAATGGGAAAAGTCACTTCAAGATAAAATTTGTGTGTGTACGCACAAATGTTTGTCTTAATTGTAATACCCTGTGAAAGAAGAGCATGGACTTCATGAAAAATCTGTTACTTAAGGAAACAGGCAAACATTTTTGTGTTCAGCCCAATTGTCAGCTCAAGTGTCCTTAACATTAAGGAAGTAAAAGTAATAAACACTTATTACACAATCTATCTATACCAGAGCTTTATGATTGGTATTTCGTGTGTGAGTATTTCTCCCGATTGAGTTAGATTTTGTGACTGAGCATTCTGGGATATGAAAAATACTATATTCAATGCATGCAAATCCCTTGCTTTCTCAGTAAGCGCGGAAAGTTTGTAGGTAAAACCCGATTGTGTTACAGGAGATCTTAGCGCATTGTTCTGTTTCCCAGTCCCGTAGTGGGAAGGTAATGGTGTTTATGTACATACAAAGGCAGTGGCATGTGAAATAGAGGAAGTCAGATAATTAGGGAAATTTTACTGGGAGGAAAAAAAGCAGTCAAAGGTGGGAGAGGAACAAGGGAAGCAGGTGGAGGAGTTAGAAGAGATGGAGAGCTGTGGTCTGAGAACAGGAGATACTGAACCATGGCTGTGCAGGATACCCGGAAAACCTTGTGGATTGAACCAGCAGAGAGTGAATACTGTCCACAGGAGTTCCCGTAATTCAGAAAACCCATGTTCAGGCAGGGCATGTTGAAAACTTTTTTTTTTCCTCCTTTCTTCTCTAAACTTATGGAGAAAGAGGAAGTGAAATGAAACATATATGTAAAGCTAGGTCACTTTGGATGATAGGTTTTAGGTTTTTGAGTTAAATGTGAGCTTCTGAAATTTTTAACGTGGCTTAGATTTTTAAAGGTATGCAGCTGTTGCTCCACTCAGTGTTGCAACATTTAAGTGATTTATATACCATCGTCTATTTTTCAGAAGTAATTGAGGAGTTGGCAATGTACAGATTTTTATCGAGTCTTAAGGTGATCATAAGTCACTTTAGAAAATGCAGCTTAGTCATCTAAACTAGCAAGGGCTGGATTTATAAAGGTATTCAGAGTCAATACATTTCTTGTGGTATTTTCAGGGGGCATCTAACTTCTTTAGAATTCAGTCTTTCCAAAAACTAACCAAAAAATGCTTCTGAAAGTTGTGCTAGCTGTTAATATGGACATTTAGGCCTCTTAATACCCTTAGCAACTGGATCCTAAGTGGAAAATTGCCTTAATTTCTGATTGCACTTAAGTTGTATGAAAAACGTTTATTTTGGGGTAAGAAGAGATCTAGACTTTTGAGCTTCCTGTGTATCTGTATATTTTTTTTTTTTACTGAGAGGGAGGTCGTTTATTTTAGTAGTTGCAAATTTCTTCCAAGCATGTGATTATGGCCAAATATTAATAACTCTATAATTATAAGCCTCAGTGTGTTATTTTGGGTGAGGCGCGGGGAAAGAAGATAATGTTTTTCTGTTTTGCCAGACCTCTGTGTACTCGCGTTCATTTCAGATCTTGAATCAGTCTTAACTTGGCAGAACAACAGCTGGAATGATGGGGTTTGCTGCTTAAGTCAGTAAAAAGCAGTTCTCATGATAGTATTAGCAAAACAGCTATCGACTTGTAATAGAAAGTAGTGATGATCTGTGTACTGCTGTAATGAGAATACTCTCGTAGGTGGTGGTTTGGCCTTGTTTTGATAGTAGGCATTTTATTTAGACATATGAGTTTCATGAGTAGGACTGGGAGATGCAAGAAGATTACTTCAGAGAAGTGGTTTTTGTCAGCGAGCATCTTGTAGGATCCCCATTTTACAGCCAGGACTCTGGGGCACCAGAATTGCACATGAGTTCTGCATAGCAGCTGAGAACTAAATCCAGCACGCCCATGTCCCATACTTGTAACTTAATTATAACTCCATCCTCCTCTTTGTTGCTAAATGTTCAGTGATCTCTGATTTGTGGTCTCGAGTGAGGACAGGCTCTTTCTTAACAGCTAAGAATAAGGAGGAGGGTGGTGTGTTTGTACTTGGGGCTGTTTCTCTTAATTACAAGGTTGTATATGACAAAGGAACCACCACATCAGTCTGTGTGAACAAACTCTTGAGGCCGGTGCGCATTGTGAAACCGACACTTTAGCGATCTGACATGCATGTGAAGGTGGCACACACTGATAAACCAGCTTTGAGCACTTTCAAGAAGCAAACTGAAAACAAGGGACAGTGAGAGTCATTGTTTTCTGGAGATTCACAGCTTGTAAAAATCCTTGAATCAGGGTAAATGGCAGAGCTGGGGTAACTTTACGTGGCTGTGTTCACAGCAGTACCAGCTGTTCCCAGACACCCACTAAAATCCCTGTTTACCCTGTGGTGATGGAAAACTCTGGACTTTCTTTTGCTATGTGACAGAGGCAGAAGTTTGTTCAGGGAGAAGTCCCATCCTCCTTCCCATTCATCCATCCACTGTTGGAGCTGCGATGCAGAAGGTGATAGATGTCACAAAATCATTGGTATGTCTTCATGTCAGCACAAGGCAGGCTGTTAAATAGATGCTGCTTCTTAACAACTTTGAATTCCCACATCTAAACCCTTCCTGTTGGGTTTGATACTTTTGAGGTGAGTTAACAGTCCCGGTTAGGAGAATAGACTAGAGTCTGGATTCCATTTTTACTGTGGTTGGTGAACCACTTGCGGTGCAATGACGATTTCAGTATACCACTTGTAAGGTAACAGTTTACATTGCCACAGTTTCTGCCCTGCCTGCTTACTTGTTCTTTGAACCAGACAACTCCTACAGCTTACAGGGGAAAAATTACAGAGTTGAAACTTACTGCTGGGCAGACTATCACAAAATGAGCCTCCAGCAGTCGTCACAACATGTGGGTGATTACAGCCTTAATAAAGATGCAACAATTCGGTGTCTGGGTCAGCCAGTGTCTGCAGTGAAGTCATACCCTCAGTGTCACTGTGGGCATTTTCTCCTAGATATTTTGCCCTGGTGATGTGGCTATGCTTTTGCAGACCTCTAGACTA